>NW_017100266.1:697932-723001 GCF_001263275.1 Habropoda laboriosa | reverse complement strand
TGGTATTTTTTCAAAATTATTCTATGAGTGGGAACAGTGTCAAATTAGCAATTGAAACTTTAGCAGCGATTATTTCTACGTTTATTGCTATAAAATGAGCCTATGGTTGAAATATTATCTTTAAACAAAGCCGAAATATTACGGTTAAAGTGACGACATGTCGTCTGATTTTGTCAAATTTTTCAAAATTTTAACGTTAAATAGTGGCTGTTTGATGACTTTTATTGGCTGTAACAAGTGGCTGTCTAAAAATTTTTTAGCTCCTTGAGCAATTTTTTAATGCGCCGAAATCTACTTTTATTATTCAGGAATAGGAAAAATATATTTACATTTCAGTTTTTTAACTGTTAAAAAATATTAATACATTTCCTGAGGCTTTCTTTACAATAACAATTTATTGTGTAGGAGTCGCTTAGAAATGAACGTCTGCGCTATTAAATATGTCTTACGCGCCACGTAGGTAAGAGGACAAGGCGACCAAATAATTTTTAGTTTTCCGTTCTTTTATCAGCGTGTTACATTATCGACAGCTGATTTAAATTCGTTTGTCTAAACCATTTACCTACAACGCAACTTCCTCTCAAGCGCCTGCAGCGTAAGACCCAAGAGTAGTGGGGATGACCTGAACCGCCTATTTTGCCTCCATTTTGCTAGGCTGTGACGTCAGAGGCTTCACTTTAGGTTTGTCGGACAGTACATCGTACTATAAAATAGCTCATCCTATTCTTATCTTATCCTTATCATATTCTTATCCTAACTCCTATCTATATATACTTTATTTATTATCTATTATCTATACTTTGTTGCACTATCCTTATGCTCTCCATCTCACTGACTAATCTTCTTTCTTCGGCTCTGTTTCCATTTGTTTCCTCTGCTCCCTCCTTTTCCTTTCCAGGTTAACCATCCACTCTTCCCCCTCGCCCTCCTCCCCTAACATTCACCCCACATTTCCTTGCCACTCTCCAAGATCTTCCTTGTATCTTCCGCATATTTTCCATACATGTTCCCATGTCTCTTCCTCTTCTCCACACAGTCTGCATTCCTTTCCCTCTCTGTGCTTCTTGATGTATGTTCATGTTGAGATTGCGCTGTTCGAGATGTTTATCGAAGGAGTTTCGTGTAATTCCTGTGACTGATATAACTTTTACATTGGACACCCTGTTGCTTCAATATTCTCTCTATCTCTATCGCTAGTGATGCGTATTCCTTTTTGCATTCTTCTTTGTTATTATTATTGCTACTATAATTACACGTATATGAAACTCTGTATGAAATTCACGAAGCTCGGACAAGAGGACGGAGAGGGTTTGGAACGCATCTGTTACGCTCCCGTACAAAACGATTTCAGCGGGCCAGTTACTTTGGACCTTTGTACCGTGCAAAGTGTATGGGGTTATTTCTTGAACAATGTCACTCAGTTCAACCAGACAGACACAACGGGTCAATACGAGGTCAACTATTTGGATCATTTGTACAAGTGTGCACAGTGAGTAGATAGCACTAGCTTACACAAGTTGTCGTTCATATGAGCCGTTTATTTTGACAGTGGTGTAAGTCCATTTAAAAAAAAATCGAGATTATGCATGAATTGCACGTGAAACATGTTGTTAAATCTTACCATGAAATATCGTAACTGGCGAAAATAAAATTCATTATCGTCGGTGGTTTTCTACTTACCAGAAAAACTCATAACCGTAGCTAAATATAAAGATACGTGTAAGGCGAATGAAATGCCGGCGCTTGAAATAGACGTTTTTAAAATAACGGGGTTGTTCGCTTGTCGGTAACGATTCGCAATATTGTGCGGGCCGCTGCCCTTTTTCCCGTTCTTATACGCTTCCTCGGCCGTTGGGACTGCGCAAGCCTTGCGGTGGGGGTACAGCCCGCGCTCATCCTTGTCTAAGGCCCCCTGCGGCTTGGGTCCCGCGGTCGTTACCTAGGCGCGTCGCACAGCGCCTTACATATACGAATAATTTGTTGCCTTATATTTCACCTGTGCACCACGATTATTCCAAAAGCATTTCTCACGGTGTCAATGGAGATATTTTAAATTAATAAATTAAAAACCACAAATATTTTTTTTATTTTTAATGTATAATGCTGTTCATAGTTATATGCAATTTTGCTTCGCATAACACCAATGAAAGATTTAAATTTTTGAGAATATAATATAGTTTTTTGGAAAAACCTTGAATTCTAAGCAATTAAACATGATTTAAGTCGCATTATTGAAAATTTGTGGTCACAAAGTCCCAATTTTTCTTCGAGCAATTCCGATATATTTGATATACCTCAAAAGTTTCAATATTTGTCACCACGAGAAACATAAAGTGAGACTACTGGTGATCGTTAATATTTTTCAGTCGATTAAAACGCGAACCCTTAAATATCTCAATATTCAGGAAAATGGACTTACACCGCTATCAAAATAAACGGCTCATATACATCTTGCGATTATTTCAAAGTCATTCAATTCTTCTCCCCATTTTCCCCCATTTCTCGTTGCAACGTCTACGTCGAACGATCGAAAAGAAACCCGTATAATCCCGAGTGTCTGGCGCCGTACAAGGGACCAGTTTTCCCCGCGTTAGCATACGGAGGATTTCTTAAGGAGAATGAGTTCAACTACGACTCGAAGGATTATATCAAAGGAACCGGGATAATCTTATCCTTTCTGGTTAAAAACTCGCTAAACGAGACTGTGCTTGAATCGGCCCGCAAATGGGAGCAACGGTAAAGTATATACAAATACATACACATACACGTATGTATGTATAATAGAACGCGAATGAAATTGATATTGTGATGTCATAACTCTGTATGATCCGTCAGATTCCTCGACTTCATGAAAGAATGGGTCCGAAAGGAGAGGCCGGAATTCATGGACGTCGCTTACGTCACGGAGAAATCGATTCAGGACGAGCTGGAACGGTCGTCAAAAGCAGAAATCATTACTGTAATCTTCAGTTACGCCTTGATGTTTATATACGTCGGGTTTGCCCTGAGCAAGGTCAAATGTTCGAGGCATTTCATACAAGAATATTTTGTAAGTTTCCTACTTTTTGAGAATATCTCGTGAGACGTATTTCTTCATTACCGGTCGTCGATATGTACTTCCGTATTATATATACAATATACAATTCTAGGCAAACAGCAAGATAATGCTGAGCACAGGTGGTGTTATCATAGTAATAACATCGGTAGCTTGTTCTCTTGGTGTGTTTGGTTACATAGGAGTACCAACGACACTTCTCACAATCGAGGTAAGCGATATCGTGTGTAGACAAAACGTCGGTAACGTAACAATGTAGAACAACAGACTAATTGACTGAATTTGCGGGCGAACGCAGGTAATTCCATTTTTAGTATTAGCCGTGGGCGTGGACAATATTTTCATTTTAATTCACACGCATGAAAGAAAGCCGAAGCTTCCCAACGAAACGATACCTGAACACATAGGGAGAATTCTGGCGGATGTCGGTCCGTCGATGTTGCTCACCAGTATGTCGGAATGCTTATGTTTCCTGATCGGTTAGTCAAGTATCCTTTCACCTTTTCTACTTTGCTGCTAAGACATTTTTCGCTCAGCAACTTATTGCCAGCATCGTTCTATACTGGCTGTATTTTTCGCAGGAACACTGTCGGTAATGCCAGCGGTGAACACTTTCGCGCTCTACGCATCCATGTCTATCTTACTGAATTTTCTTTTGCAAATAACCGCCTTCATTGCCCTTCTATCGTTGGACGAGCAAAGATTCCAGGTATACACAATAGAAGATATAATAGAAAAATATTGTTATCGATGCGAGACGAAACTCTCTACGAAAGATCACCAACGATTTACTACCCTTTTCCGTTTCAGAACAAACTGCTGGACGTATTTTGTTGCGTGAAAACAAAGACAGAGCATTTTGCAACCGGAGAAAATTATAGTTCGATGCACACCCTGTTTAAACGTTTCTATACGCCCTTTCTTATGAAAACTCCCGTCAGAATAATCGTGATAATCGTATTCCTCGGTGTTCTGATTACACATATTGCTCTATTGCCAAAAATTGGTATCGGTTTGGATCAAAAACTCTCGATGCCCGCAGATTCTTACGTTTTGAAGTACTTTCAGGTGAGAAGAAAGCGTACGCTATTTATATTTATACCCCTCGTCGAATCTTATATACGCAATGTGCATCGAGACGGTGTAAAATCGTATTGAAATGTTTCAGTTTATGGAAGATCTTTTATCGATGGGACCACCGGTTTACTTCGTGGTAACTCCTGGCCTCGATTACAGCAACAGAACGGTTCAAAATGCAATTTGCGGCAGTCAAGGGTGTAACACCGACTCTTTGTACACGCAAATTTACTCGGCAGCCAAGCAGCCGTCTGTGTTCGTATCATCCGTATCTACTACAACCATGCGTACTAGGGTGTCCTAATTTTTTCCAATCAAACTTTGTCAGTATGTTCTATGGGTATAAGTAAGAAGAAAACATAGGTTGTTTAACACGTTGACTATCACGTTGGTCACCTGTGACCGAAGATTGTTTTCTCGATGTGGCCACGGTGGTCGTCAGTGACCGGAGAGTCTCAAATGTTTAGAATAATTAAAATAAAATGAATATCGCCAACTAAAAATTTTGAACATCGTAGCTAAATAGACATTATTTTGAATTAAAAAAAAAAATAATGTAGTATCCATACCCAAATACGAAATCTACCAGGAAAAGTACAGAGGGAGTTGTTGGCGTAATGAGTAAAGCCTCGGCTGCTAAGCTGAAGGTCCCGGGTTCGATTCCCGCTTGGGTACCTCAAAATTTTTCCTCGATTTCTACAATAATAATAAAGTATAATATAATACATCATCTGGCGTGACAGTCAAACGTGTGTGTGTGTGTGTTAAAGTTTCTGCTGTATTCCGTGTACTAATCGTTTATTAAGCCACAACCGTACAAGTACCACGGAACGGGGAGAGACACATTGACAAAGTACAATAAAGTATTGTTAGCGGACTTTATTCGATAATTTAACGGAGCTGCGGTGTGCAACGGTAAAAAGACTTAATCTCTGTGATTTGTGAGGAAGAACATATGATACGTGTCTTCGTATCTTGAGGAGTGGGGATTAGGATTTGTAAGGGGTTTTGGTATACCAAGGGCAGAATTCGATGGTGAAACAGAGTTAGTCAGGAAAAGATTAAGGTTTGTGAGGTCGAGGTTTCGAGGGCGAGTAGAGTAGACCCGGAAGTCATTGGTTATCCAAATTTCGGGTATTTACAAAACGAAAATCCGAAGACTTAACACACTTAAATCTTACAGCGCGATTTGGAATAACAGATAATGTCGGTATGTAACGCTTCGTTAGAAAAGTCCTAACAAAAATACGAAGGTAATGGGAGAAAAAGTTGACCGGAAAAAATTCGGACATCCTGTATACACGCCAGATCTCGAAAACACCAGTCTACACGAATCTACAATGTCGAATTCTATATATTCAGGTCCTATTTGTCGAAAGGAGCTTCATCTTGGATAGACGACTACATGGACTGGTCGAAGATCACCGGTTGCTGCAAATACTTTGCAAACAATCAAACCTTTTGTCCGCACATAAACAGTAATTCTCCGTACATTTTTACCAGCGAATGAGGAGGACGATCCAATACCTTCCGCTTTATTACAAAATTATTTCCTTTCTTTCTGCGTAGGGGACTGCCTTCCTTGCAACATTACCATAGAGGAATCTCGTCCAAATGCGTACGGTTTTCAAAAGTACATACCGTACTTCGTGCAAGATATTCCAGATCCAACTTGTTCAAAAGCTGGTCGATCTTCGTATCTCGATGTAAGAGATTCTTTCTCTAAATCTTTGCTTCTCTCGATGCAAACCAATGCTCTCTCTCTCTCTTAACGCATCATTCTTAACTTGCAGGCATTGAATTACTACACCGACATAACCGGCCTAAACTCTGTTAAAGACAGTTATTTCATGGGGTACCACACTCCGCTGAAAAAATCATCGGATTGGTACGAATCTCTAAGATCTGCGAGAATAGTGGCCGAAAATATTACAACTATGATAAATAATCAAAGTTTGTCCGATAAACAGATAACCGTGTTCCCATACAGGTACGTATTCCTTCTTCTTCGCGTTTCTTTACCTCTTTCTTCCTGTTACTTTGTTCTTGTTATTCCCAAACTCCATCTCAATGGACCGTGTTCTTCTGTCGACAACGCAAATAAACGATACTCGATTATTTACAGCGTATCCTATGTATTCTACGAGCAGTATCTTACCATCTGGAAAGAAACCGTATCGTCGTTGGGCTATTCTCTTTGCGTCATCTTTGTGGTGACTACCCTTTTGACAGGGCTGTCGTTATTCTCAGCAATAATGGTATTAACAACGGTACTGATGATCGTTATAAACATAGGAGGCCTTATGTATTGGTGGAGTATCGAATTGAACGCAGTCTCTCTTGTTAACTTAGTTATGGTATGTATAAAGAGGGTGGTACACGAGTATAACACGTGCAGTAACTTGAGCGATGTTATGTATACATACTTCACTTTGCTTACAACCCTCTATTTTTTACAGGCTACTGGTATATCCGTGGAGTTTTGTAGTCATATAATAAATTCGTATTTACATTCCAAAAAATACACGAGAATTGATCGCGTGTCTGATACGCTTAACCAAATGGGAAGTTCGGTGAGTATTGTGATACAAGTTATATCGTACGACACATGTACAGTGACTCCCACTAATATTAGGACACTCTTTAGAACAGTGTAACTTTTTTTAAATTGGACCTACCAACTTGAGTTTTTTTTTTTTGAGAAGTTAGAAGGATTGGTATACTAGATGATGTGTGCAGAAAATTTGGAAAAAATTACAATTTGTGGGAATCGCGAGGAAAATTGTAAAGGTCACTTTTTACAACTTTTTTATCTGAGCTTGTGATGAATTTTTGAAACGTACGTTTTGTAGATTTGTGTCAATTATAGGTATGCTAAAAATTTCGTCGAAATCGGTTAATGTTGCTATGAGCTACAAACGATTAACCCCTTAACATATGACAACGTGTCAGACTCGTGGCAGAGATTCTGGTCAAGGTGTAACAAAAATAGTTATATTAGTGAGGAAAATTAATTGTAATTCTAACTTTCGTTTTAATTCGTAAGATCAAGGATTCCTAAATGTAATTAATCTGTAACAGATTAGCTTTTGTTATCTGACGCAGTACTAGAACATTAAATGGCTGACGCTTATATGCATTGTCAGAAAAGAAATCATACATTAAGGGGCTAAAGATTGTGAAATTCGTACTACTTCACGACTTTCCACCTACAATTGTAATAAATCTGAAGATTCTTACATCTTTCGATGCCTGTCGCTTGTTTCTCCATCAACCGACATAAATCTACAAAACGTATGTTTTAAAAATTCATTACAAGCTCAGTTTAAAAAGTTGTAAAAAGTGACCTTTACAATTTTCTTCGCGATTCCCACAAATTGCAATTTTTTCCAAATTTTTTGTACACGTCATCTAGTATACTGATACTTCTAACTTCTAAAAAAAAGCTCAAGTCGTTAGATCCAATTTTTAAAAAGTTACACTGTTCTAAAGAGTGTCCGAATATTAGTGGGCGTCGCTGTATGTCATATAATCTATTCCATTTCCAACAATACCATCGATTTCACGTATTGTGTATCATTTGTTCGACGCAGGTCTTCTCCGGAATCACCTTGACAAAAATTATAGGAATAGTGGTACTGGGATTTTCGAAAACCCAAATCTTCCAAGTATTTTACTTCAGAATGTATTTGGGTATCGTACTTTTCGGCGCTACGCATGGTCTGATATTTTTACCGGTATTATTAAGTTGCATAGGTAAGAACAATTCCTTTCCTCTGTGTTGCAACAATTTTATTGTTAAATAGATGTGTTGCGAAAGGTAATTTTGTAAATTGCAGGTCCGTCAAGGCCGCAAACGAAATCTGTCAAACTATCGAATGGAAAACATTAAAACCTAATCTCATTCACCACTGACAAAACAAATTAATCTAACTATTTCACTCTATAATTTATTTGCTCGCTTTAATTGCGCGACCACGCGAAAACTATTTACACCATTTGACGCGCGATATGTAATATGTAAGTTTAACGATAAGGTAAAAAAGCTTGTAATAAAGGCACGTTACATTACGATTTTTACGATAATAAATTGTTTGTTTTGCGTAAATTATTTCCTTTGCACAATATGCAACGTCTTGTCGGATCACCTTTGCTTTTCGTTGGCGGTCTCATTTTGAGAAAATATCGCGATTGGAAACAAAGAGGATGAAAATGATCCCTTTTCCCTTTGTGATACAAATTTTCCGTTGGATTATGATGTTTTTTTAATAATCCGAATGTTACATCCTCTTTTACTTCACGAAAACTTTTTCTACTTAGAAAAATATTTTTTCTACCATTTTACTATAATTATGAAATAAGCAAAATGAAATTCAGCGTGCACTATCGAGAACAACAGATATTTTTTTCAGATTTTTAGAACATGACAAGTTGCTCGTTTTTGTAAAATAACAATTTATATACAATTTGCACTTTGAAGAAAGGGTGCATACATGAAAATTAAAAATATACTTAGAAAGCACCATCTTTTGCGATGCAAATAAACGAAAATTTTTTTTCTGTAAGTGTTATAGTTTATGAGACAAAAATTCGTTTGTACAGTCATGTTTGACTAAAAACCCCTTTTTTCGCGATTTTCAACATGTTATAATTTGTTAATAATTTTGAAGTCAGCAAAATTATGACATAAACTCGTCGTTATTTTACATAGATTACAACATATTACAATTTTATCAAAATCGGAAGACATGCTGTCAAAAGTGATCGATTTGACGTGAAATGGCTTGTACTGGAGTTTGGAATTGCTGCAGTGTTGTTACCGTTATCGTCCTTCTAAACTGTCATTGGCGACATCTGTCGTCGTGGAATAACGACAAAATTTTCATAGTAAACTAACGCGCGGGATGAGGGGATATGATACCGATCGAAACGCTTTTAAATGTTTGTCGGAGCGTTTGTTTTTGATAATCGTTTGATTTTCTGTTGCAATGTCGAAAGCAAAAGTGTCCGCGGAATGGAGGAAACGCGTCAAATCGGAATATATGCGCTTACGACAAATGAAACGATATAAACGGGCAGATGAGGTGAAAATAGCTTGGAATCATAGTCGTAAGGTTATGTCCGGTTAGTATACATTATGTTCGTTGTACGTTCACGTTCAAATGAAATTCCCCCTCGGCTAATCGCAGCTTTTAACATTCGTCAGAACTTTTGGTAGCTGAACAAAAGCGATGGGCAGACGGAAAGGCAATGTGGCTCGCGATGCAAGATATACCGCCGCATGTATCCTGCATGAAAAAAGCAGAAGTCACCAGCTCCGATGGTGACATACAATCCTGTCCAGTTAAAATTATTAATGCAGTTACTCCGATACCGACCATGTATACCTGGGCTCCCATACAACAGAATTTCATGGTTGAAGATGAAACTGTATTACACAACATACCTTATATGGGAGATGAAATTTTAGATCAGGATGGTACATTTATTGAGGAACTGATAAAAAATTACGATGGAAAGGTATGCAATTATGATCTGTAACTGATCTAACAGTCTCTAACTGATTTGCAAAGAAAATTAAGTTTGCTCCACCAATCCTAGGTACACGGAGATAGGGAATCAGGTTTCATGGATGATTCCATTTTTGTCGATCTGGTAAATGCTTTGGTACAGTATGAGAAGGATGACAAGGAAAGAGAACAGACCAAGAAGGGGAAGGAAAAGGAAGATGATAAGGATAAAGATAGAAAAGCAGATGTCAAAGTTGAAAAGTCGTCTGAAGAAAATAAAACTAATAAAAACCTATTTCCCTCTATGCATATATTCAATGCAAGTGACACACGTATATATACATACACATTTATATATATATATAATATTATTAATCATCTTGTCCATCCTTTGTTCGCGACATTTATAATATTTCTGGGTGAATCCTTTAGGCGATATCTAGTATGTTCCCGGACAAAGGTAAACCGGAAGAATTGAAAGAAAAATATATAGAATTGACAGAAAGGTCGGATCCGAACGTTTTGCCGCCAGAATGTACGCCGAATATAGACGGAGTGAACGCGAAGAGTGTGCCTAGGGAACAAACTATGCATTCCTTTCATACTCTGTTCTGCAGAAGATGCTTCAAATATGACTGTTTTCTACATCGTGAGTATAATAGTAACAAGAAATGCGTAACGTTCGCTCTTCTTAAATTGATTACGTTCGTTTATTTACCAAATATTTACCCATGCCGAGATATAACTTAACGTATAACCGTATTTTCTGTATTACCATAACCCACCCCACCCCACCCCTTCGCGTCCTAAGTTAAGTATCTGGTAATTACGATCATTTATGATTGCCAATTTATTGTAGCAGCCAGGGGAGCGTCGCCGCCAGGTAAAGAACAACACTGCATACAAAAACGATCGTATTCAAACGAACGCTTCTTATTTCTTTCCCTTCTTTTTTCTGTTTCTTTTTTTTTTTCTTTTTTCTGCCGTTGTCGTCGTCGTCGTCATCGGCGTCGTTATTGTTGTTGCGTTGTGTTTTGTCTAGCATGGAGACGCCATCAACAACTCGTATGACCGCAATCATATTTCGTTCATCGTTCAACGCTGTTTCCACTTCTTACTAAATTCTACTCCATCCACGACTAAATTTTATTTTACCTAGGAATTCACAGCTCGTACTGAATTTCTATTGTTACTTATAGGTCTTCAAGTATGTCACCCAGGACCGAATTTGCAGAAGCGAAAAGGGCCTGATCTGAAACCTTTTTCCGAAGCGTGCGGGACAGAATGTTACATGCATTTGGTAAAAAGTGCAGGAAGAATGCACATGCGATAAATTATCGGAGAACACAACTGGTGTGATGGTCGAACATACTCGATGGAATGGAAAATATCTTTTATTCGTAGGAGGGAATGAAGGAGAAACTTGCAGCTCAAGCGGCAGATATTAAGGATGAAGAGAGCGACGAGAAGCGCGCCGGTGGACCTCGAAAGGTGCGGAAACAAGCAAGTGTAGATTCTGGAAACGAAGCGAGCAGCGAAGATAGCAACGACAGCAATAAATACAGTCAGGGAGGTGGTTGCCAAGGTAAAGTGATGATGCATTCAAGGGCATACATACTTGCATATATACATATATGTGTACCGATCAAAGCCATGACAAATAAAAATTCGTACGATGCTGTCCCGTGTGCAGATTTTAAGCAGAACGTGAATAAAGAGACGAAATCTGAAGAATCGATGGAGGATCAAGCTCATCAGCCGGAAAATCAAGCGCCGTTTACGCTTTTGGGGCTGGATAAACGAGTCAAAACGGAAAGCGAACTTTCGTGGACAGGTTCGGAACAAAGTTTGTTTCGAGCTCTTCATAAAGCTTTTCCTGGTAATCCATGCGCATTAGCACAGATAATGCTGACAAAAACGTGTCAAGAAGTCTATCAATTTGCACAGAAGGAAGCCTCAGACATTCCAGCTGTTGAAAATTTGAAAGACTTTACTCCACCACGAAAGAAGAAGAAGAAACATCGTCTTTGGTCTATGCACTGTAGAAAGATACAGCTGAAAAAGGATTCTGGTAAATTTCAATTAAAAGAATTAAGAGACGTTACAGTTTTCATTTGAAATTTAATACATATCGAAATCTCTCTTTGTCTGTCGACTAACTACGTACTAGTTACCTTTTGTTTTTCAGGTGCCAATCATGTCCATAATTTTGCGCCATGTGACCATCCGGGAAGACAATGCGACAACTCTTGTCCGTGTATACAAGCTCAAAATTTCTGTGAGAAGTTCTGCCAATGCAGCAGTGAATGCCAAAATCGTTTTCCAGGATGTAGGTGCAAAGCTCAGTGTAACACGAAACAATGTCCCTGTTACTTAGCCGTACGGGAGTGTGATCCAGACTTGTGTCAAACGTGCGGAGCAGATCAGTTTCATATCACCAAAATATCTTGCAAAAACGTCAGCGTTCAACGTGGTCTCCGTACGTAACACGTACCTTTATCTTTAAAATGAAAAGAAACATATAAGAAGAGTCGTAAATCCTGGAATCGTGATGTTTTACTGTAGCTGCGAATATTTTTTAGACAAACATCTTCTAATGGCACCGTCCGACGTGGCTGGTTGGGGAATATTTCTGAAAGAATCTGCGGCAAAAAATGAATTCATATCGGAATACTGCGGTGAAATCATAAGTCAAGATGAAGCAGACAGACGAGGCAAAGTATATGATAAATACATGTGTAGCTTCCTCTTCAATCTTAACAATGGTAAGAATAATGTTTTAAAAAACATTCAATTTTCTCAAGTTTTACAGTTTCTTATAAATCGAAAAACAAACGCATCTTCAACATTTAGACTTCGTCGTGGATGCTACTCGTAAGGGTAACAAGATAAGATTCGCCAATCATTCGATAAATCCAAACTGTTACGCAAAAGTAATGATGGTAAACGGCGACCACAGAATAGGTATTTTTGCAAAAAGAGCTATTCAACCTGGCGAGGAATTATTTTTCGATTACAGGTAAAGCATTCAAGCGTTTATTCTTTGCGTACACGTATGTACAATTTTTCTTTCCTCTTGCAGATACGGACCAACGGAGCAATTGAAATTCGTGGGTATTGAACGTGAAATGGAATTTTTATAACGCGAAACAGAATCTATTAAGTAATATTGTACATAAATAAGAGACGTATGAGAGGGAGCGAATGAGCGATAGAGAGCGAGAAAGAGAGAACTAGAAAAAAAATGTTGGGTACCTGACATCACAAATAAGTTCATCGAATCTATGTTATAGCTTACGTTGAAAAGTTCTCGAACCAATACACAATAAACTTGTATCATTAGCAATGTCAATTAATAAAATATATTTTAAAAAGTAAGACGTTTCTATTGTTTTCTTATGATCTCTCATCGTGGAACGCGTTTCATAATTTACAACTTGATCGTTTTCACTCATAAACATCTTTACCATCGATATAACTGAATTTCACGTACCTTACAATCAGTTCTATGTAGTTTGTTTATTACAAAGAAACATCGGTTGATTAAAAAAAGTCACACTTTCGATAGCGAAAGCAAATAAACAGTGTAAACAAAGAAGAAGGAAAACGTTGATACATGATCTGTGCCTTGGTTGAAAGTACATATGTATGCATGTCGTGGAACTTGCAATGGAGTTACCCTAAACGAATCGTAGAAATGCTTTGCGATAAACTTGGCTCATAATTCGGCCACCAGTTGCAATCGTTGTATCTACAAGAACGGTCGCTCGAGTTGTTGGTGTGCATATTTATCGAATTATCGTTGTTGCATCTGTTAAATCTCTACGTTACCAACATATAATTACATGTTTCAAAACAATTTAGTAAACGTTTTAGTCACCGATACAGCCAGCAAACGTTAGTAATGACAGAAACGGCACTCGTACCAATCGAATAATTTACATTTGCCATTCATTTACATTTCGAAATCTTTTCATTGATCAGAGGAACACTGATAAAAACAAAGAGTTTCAAGTGGCTGATCTAAAGCAAATTAATAAGAAGAGAACGACAGAAATATCGAATAATAGATAAGAGAAAAAGCCGAGCAATCGAAGCGATTCAAATCGGAAAGAAGAACGGAAGATTTTGGAGTCATTATGGGAGGAGGAGGAGGAGGGGGAGAAGAAGAAGGTAATCCTCTGAATTTACATGGATCATATCACCTTTTTGTTATTGAACATTAACAACAAATGCTCGATGGTAAATCGTGAAAAAGAACTCTTGGCTGTTTTTAAGTAAACTGTATTAGAAATTGATAGGTTCGCGTCAAATTGTAGATAGATAGTATCCTTCGAGGATACCTAACCCTAAGAAGATTATCCTTATCGCACTGTTGTGTATTCCGCAGAGTAAAAAAAATTTGTCCGTAGATTGGGAAAAAATTGTTAGCAAGTCGAAAAAGGGATTTCTGAGTTCAACAAGTATTTTATCCGAGTGAACTTGAACCGTAGTTAGTAACAATTGACGTTGACCTCTATTCGTGAATATGTAATAATCTCGTTTGATCGTTGTATCACGTGCAGACGAGGCAGATCATTCAGAGAAAGAGAGAAGCAAATTCTCTTTCATAGAACTTATTATAGTTGACAGTATGGAGAGGAAGTAGTCATGTTATGAATAAGGGAAAAAGTGAAAATATCTGACGAGATGCAACAAAAATAGTTCGCGTTTTGGCAATCAGCCAACTGCGGAAGCTAAAAGCGCGCTGCGAGAAGGAACCGTAAACTCGTTCCATGTTCTACCCCACTTCTTACCGCTTTTTTTGATATTTTTTTTTTTTTTTAATAAAAACATAACAAATATATCTAATCGTGATTATTTCCAAATAATAGTAGAGATAAAGAAGAAATGTTCCTCGGAAGATATATGTACATGTGCATATGAGCCGTTTAAAGCGAAAGTGGTGTAAGTCAAAAAAGGTGATTTCTAGATAACGAGGGATAAAGTAAAAGTTCGGTAAAATTCAGGAATATGAACGAATGTTAAATCTCTTTTATGCAAGCCCCTGTATAGTTATATCTTAAGCTAATAATGCCATTTTGCCCCGAAAATCAAGTGTATTTTATTCAATATTCTTCCGACTTACACCATTTTCATGCAAACCGGGAAGGTAATTTTATTAGACATAATAAAAAAAGGGATCTGTTTGTTGAAGTAGACATTATGTTTCTATTGCTTTGTTAATTACCAAACAAATTATTTAAAAAAAAATGAATAAAATGTGGTTTACATTGTCAGGAATTTAAATCGAAAAATAATAACGATTATGACGCAGAAACTTTGTGGTTAGCGATAACGTTAAGCTCTTATTCATCGCTCGCTTCTTCTTCGAAATCCAGAAGTCCAATGTCATTTATCTCACACCAAAGACCGACTTACGCCGTTCTTGCATATAGCGTCCATGCCATTCGAGTGGGTGGTTCTTATTTATTTTGCCATCTACCGAGAAACTAACGAAGATATACTTACACCACTTCTGCACAAAACAGAAGGAAGCTTTCGAGATGTGGTGTTAACTCAGAGGCAAAAAATTGACTTACACCACTTTTGCTTTAAACGGCTCTTATGTACGATAATAGGGATGAAAGAAAGAAAGGAAGGAAGGCTTAATCCTGATTCTGTAATGTCTACTGAAGTAACGTATATTGTACATCCTTGGCCAAAAGTATTAGACACCATTGTTATTACAATTTTCTGCGAAAACTATTTCTTTGAAACTTTTCTATTGTTCGTCGTTCTTTGTCGGCCAGTTCAAAGGAATTTTAAAACAGCTAACAAGATTTATAGTTATTTCTCGCCTCCACTATCATACATTTGATCCTTCACTTCGTTCAATGGCTAACGTATCCTAAACATAACACGTGTACGCGTACACATTCTAGAGAAATCAGAGAACAGTAGTATCGCAAGGGAAGCTGGCGTCGAAGAACTGGAACAACTGCGCGACAAATACGAGGGAAAGTTAACAGCATCCCTCTACACCGGTACCTTATTCGTCGCCGTCATTGCATCGAGTTCTGCTCTAAGTGCTCTTTGCATAAACAATTATCAGGTAAATTTTCCCAGCGAAGACACGAATTTTCGGAAAAAATTAACCCTTTGAGGACGATAGACTCACATATGCGTTCGCAAAACTACGAACGCAACCAATAAACTCATATTTTTTTAGCAATAAAAATAGTTGAAGTGATCGTGAACTCATGTACAGGTAACTCCCGTATAACACGGTTGTTTGGTTCTTAAAAAATGGCGTGTTATGCGAATCCAAAAATTCGGTTCCAAAAATGAAAGAAAAAATATTATATTTTTATAATTAAGAGAAATATCTTTATTAAAGCAATTTTCGCCAAAAGTGTAACATATTAGTACGTATTAAATAAAAATAATATGTATTTTTTTATTTCCGCCAGAGATAATTCAGGTCTGCAAATTAATTAAAAAAAAATGGAAAACACAATTACCATATCTTTAAAGAAGGTCGAATAATACCTACTCACCTGAAAATTTTTAATCTATGTATAATGTAGTAAAAAGAAAAACGCAAAGTTTTAAAATGTATGTACTTAATACTCCACGAAAAAAACATCCACGCTCGAATGAAAAATTTCAAATGAGACATGTTTGGTTTTAAAAGCTTTTATTACGTTCCGTGTTATTCGGGGATTTCCCTAATTTCGAATGAAATATTTTGTGCTTTCGAAAGCTCTTATTATATTCCATATTGTTCGGGTATTCCCCTAATTCTCGAACCGTGTTAGAGCGAAACCGTGTTATACGGGAGTTACCTGTATTTGAAGGAAATGTAATTTTCGTATAAGAAAACTAGTGACCTAATTATGTGTTACACAAGTAATCTGTTGTTTTGTTTTGCCTCTCAGCATGTCCACTTCCCTTTCCTCCTCCTCTCTTTTCCTCTTGCACCAACTATCTACTACCAACTTCATTCCCCTTTCTGATCCTTCTTATTTCTCCTATTCTGCTTACTCGTTCCTCTATCATTGCTTCTTTCTTTCTTCTCCGTCATCTTTCCTTTTTTTTTCCTTCTCTTCCCCTCTTTTCGTTATTCCTATTTTTCCTTCTTTATCCTCTTGCTTCTCTCTTCCCCTACTCATCCTCCTGTTTTACCGACCGTCCTTCCTTTCTCCTATCCTTTTGTCTTTTCTCCCCCCAGTTGTCTCTCCTATCGCCTATTCTTTACACGCTTCCTAACCTTCAATTTCCACGTTCTTGTTCACCACAATTTCTACTTTCATTCCTTTCTTCCTTCACTCCCCTCTTTCCACCTCTTAAATGGATAATTCCTCCACACTCCCTCTTCACTTTCTTCGATTTTCGTCGTTTCTTCCCTCTGATCCCTCACCGGAAACGGAACTCCCTGTTGCACAAGTAATCAGTAGTTCGACAACACACAGTCCTCCGTCCGCAAAGGGTTAAAAACAAGGGAAATAGCAGGGAAAAAAAGATGCGAAGAATATTGGCTCTTACTCGTAAGTTATATGTTAAATTCGGTTGAACATGAAATTATCATCTGTATCCTATAAATTAGCGTCTTTTCTCTTCTATCCACACACTCTTCTTCTTCTTTTTCTTTTTCTTCTCGTGTTCTTACAGGATTTAAGGAAAGTGGTCGTGCCTGCGTCGAGCCTGGCGATCTTATTAATCTCATCGTTGAGCCTGCTACTTTTAACGCAACTACCGTCGACTTTAACGTCCGCTAAAACTAGATTTCTTCTAGGATTCGTTGCCTCCGTCATCTTAGGCATTGGAATTATAGTTCTCCGTGCTCCGGTAGCCTTGTTCATCACGATACTTGCAATGATCGCCGTATTGCCGAGAGACACTCGCCAAAAGAAACCGACGATCCTTGCAATTATCCTGATCGTTGCCCACTTGGCCGGACAATTAGCGTTCGTCGACCATTCCAACTACTACCAGATAGCCCAGGTACGCACCTCTTTTTCTCGCACTCCGAGAAAAGTGCCCACCGTCTGATACATAGTGTGCAATTTTGTCAAATACAATTGTACAATCGTTTGATCGGTCGTTTCATTTAGACGTGCAGCGAGATCGTCTTTCTGTTCGCGGCAGTTCTGGCCGGTTCGTATTACAGTGTATTAACGGCGAAGGCGCACAATCGAACGTTCTCCAGAACGAAGACGATCATGGAGTCGAGGATAAAGCTGGAGTGCGAAAGGGAGCAACAGGAACAGTTATTGTTGAGCGTTATTCCAGCATACATCGCTGCTGAGGTGAGTTTACCTTCTCTACTCGACGACGCGATGTAATTCTCCATTCGTCGAGGGTAGCTTCGTTAAAGCAAGCGTTCACGCAACTTCGACAATTGAGACAGGTGAAAAGGAGCATTATGTTGAAAATGGCGGACGCGTGTCAAGAAGCTAGCAAACACAAGCAAACCAGATTCCACGAAATGTACGTGCAGCGGCATAACAACGTTAGGTAATATATTCGTAACAGATAAATTGCGACAATGCCGATCAGTTTAACTGTTAACCTTCGGACGACGGTGGTCGGGTCACCGGTGACCCAGCTTTCAGATGTCTCTCGTTTCGACCGACATTTGATACCAAGTCTCTCCTCTCCTTATAAATATTTGTCGTTATTTTAATCACAATATATTTGTATAATTTTTGCCGGACCAATTCTACGTAACTTGTCCACGGTGCCGAAAAGAATTTTCTATTCTAATACAACACATTGCACTATGCATAAATACTATGTCAATAGTTAGAATTAAAACTATTTAAATATGCTGTGTGATGCATTAGGTGAAAATTTCACAAATACTACCATTTATTCAAATTAAATGCTTTTACTAATTTTGAGACCGCCGGTCACCGATCACCCCCACGGCATTCAACGTGTTAAACAACACAATGCCTAGTAAAATACTGTAGAAAAAAAAATGCGGTTTCACTTGAGTGCGAAAAGATTTTACCGCTGGGTCATATTTGACCCGGCGACCGTCGTGCGTGCGACTGTCGCGCCATTCGCTGTCCGAGGGTTAAAATTAAGTTCGTCTACTTGTAATTTTCTGATACGATAACAAACGAACGATGATTCTTCCTTTCCTATCGCCGCGTGAATCAGCATTTTGTACGCGGACATTGTGAATTTTACACCGCTCTCGGAACAACTGTCCGCCCCGGATCTCGTGAAAACGTTGAACGAACTGTTCGGAAGATTCGATCAAATTGCTCAGGTAAGATCTTTACCAGGAAATGGCATCTTTTCTCTCGGTCGTTCGTAAATTTGCACGTGAAATTTTTTTCAGGATAATCAATGCATGAGAATCAAGATCCTGGGTGATTGTTACTACTGCGTTTCCGGATTGCCGGTCTCTCGGCCGAATCACGCGTACAACTGTGTAAATATGGGCTTGCAGATGATAGACGCGATCAGGTAAGAGAAGAAAGATGCAGCAAAGAGAAAAGTTGACAACTCGATCGCATTGCACGGCTAGGTTCGTTCGTGACGCAACGGGGTTCAACGTGGACATGCGAATAGGAATACACACCGGAAACGTGTTGTGCGGTGTACTCGGCCTGAGAAAATGGCAATTCGACGTGTGGAGCGACGACGTTACGCTGGCGAATCACATGGAAAGCGGTGGTTTACCGGGGTAAGTTTGCTTTACCCTTCCTTTTCCCTCCTATTCTCTCTTTATATTGTGTATACAAGGTGAGCCACGTAAAACAGGTCACCTAATTATCTTCTCTAGCTATGGTGGTAGGAGAAAATTTGTACACGTAATTGAAATGGTTTTTTTTCTGGAAGAAATAGCAAAAAATGAAAGGAAGTTTTACATTTAATTAATTATTTTAAAGTCTAAGTTCTTATTATTATTAATGTCTGCTATAACATACAGTAGAAAAAAATATGTACTTTCATGTGAAAATACATAAGTGATCTAAAAAAACAAAGAAACAGAAAAAATAGCATTTATAAAGAAATTTTTATTCCATCTTATTCGTCCTTCGAAACCATTTAAATTACATCTAAGAATTTTCTCCTACCACTATAGTTAGAGAAGATAATTAGATGGCCGCTTTCGCGTGGCCCAAGATTATAACCTGAAATATCTTCGAAAGTGTCGATTACACCGAAAAATATTTCAGACAAAAGTTGAATGGTATCAAGAGGGACATAAATTGACGTGATCAGTTTTTTCTTTGGTTTTTTTTTAACGGAATCGTATATTTTTCAGCTCGTCGTTCCCTATAATGCCATTTCCGAAGATATTTCAGGCTCTAGTCTTAGCTAACTCACCCTGTATATCTTCTATGCGAAGGGTTGCCATACGTTCGGGTTTACCCGGATTTGTCCTAGCTTTTAAAGCGTCCAGAGGGATTTTCTGTAGTGATCCGAATTTTCCGATGTTTGTTTACTGCCCGAACCGTTAGAACCCATCGACTATCCGTGTTATCACGTTATCTGTGCGTTGCATGCGGTGATCTAGCACGCGTCAGACGCACCTGTAATAATATACTGGACAACAATGCACCTGTTTTTCTAGGAGCGATTCTCAAATGTTGCGTTCGCATCAGACGCATCGGAAGCAGTCTAACTGCGAACACAAGACAGAAATTTTTACCTTGGAATATCGTAATTAGTCTAAAAAAATAGAAGTGTCCGGGTTTCAGGCGGAAGATTCTGGGGTTTTTAATGCTCTCTATTCTAGATCAGCGTTTTTATAAATGGCAAACCTATCTACGTATAATATATACTTCATTTTGTTTCTCGCTTCAAGGAGAGTGCATATAACTAAAGCGACAATGCTTCAACTTGGAGATCGGTTTCAAGTCGAACCTGGTAACGGAGGATCGCGGGAGAGCTATCTCGCCCAGCACAACGTAGAAACTTTTTTGATAATACCGCCGTCGCCAGAGGTAAGACCGACCGAATTCACGACGTGAGGTTGAGAACTGTTACGAGTGAAAAGTGGAAAGGAAACGGTATTCTCGAAAATTCGCGATCTTTTCCTATTCCTCCAGCGTATCGTTTCTTTTCTCTCCTTTGCTTCCTCCTTTTCAACAAGTTACTTAAATACCTATAATAAATATTTGTGATATCCTCGCGTCGTGCAAAATTTTGAACGATCTTGCGATCTAACCGTTCTTACGCAGCATACGCGTACTGCACGTACAATAATAAGATAAATTGCGCAATGATTTTTCTCGTGTTGTGTCAGAAAACCAGCCGAGAGAATCGCACGGACGATAGTGGCGAGCGCGCACGCGGCCTTGCCTCCATACCGTCAAGGTGAACACAATCACAATGAAACAATCCATCATCCTTTCGTTTAACCTCTTCAGGGACGATTTTCTTTAAAATTAGAAAATATTCATCTAACTTTTTATGTAGTTACATTTATATTCATGTTAAATCGATAGCAATTAAACTACTTTCCTTAGGAGATTTTGAGAGATTGTGTTTCTCACATTTTCTCTATCGCAAATATTGGAATTTTCGGAAAATTTAAAGGTACACATATGTGTCGGTGTCCCTGAAGAGATTAATTATCTCACACTTCTTATCACACGTACCTACATACATAGATGAGCCGTTTAATGCGAAAGTGGTGTAAGTCAAAAAAAGGCGATTTCTAGATAACGAGAGATTCTTCTTTCTAGATATCCTTACACCACTTTTGCATTAAACGGCTCGTATACAAGGTGACAAAAAAAAGAAGGGTTCGTAACTTCTAAATGGTGAAGAAAAGTCCTAATTAACATGGGTCGAAAAATGAATATTTTCAAAGTTACGAACAATTTTTTGTTTCGGTTAACCCCTTAACATATGACAACGTGTCAGACTCGTGTCATAGATTTTGGTCAAGATCTGACAAAAACAGTTATATCAGTAAGAAAAATTCATTTTAATTCCAATTTTCGATTTAATTTACAAAACTGAAGATTGGCAAATAATTAATCTATAATACATCAGCTTTTCTTACTTAATATAGTACTAAAACAGGAAATGGCTGACGCGTAGATGCACAGTCACGAAAAGAAGTCATACGTCAAGGGGTTAAAGGGAGTCACTTAACTGTTCGCTCGTAATAAGATAATCCTATGGTATGACACGTGTGTAGAGTGGAAAAAGACCGATAATACATTGTTTCCATATGATACCATAACTTTTAAAGCCAGAAAATCGCTCGTTTTAACCGAAACAAAAAGTTGTTCGCAACTTTGAAAATATTCATTTTTCGACCCATGTTTATTAGGACTTTTCTTCGTCATTTAGCGAGTACCACTTTTTCTTATCATCTTGTATATACATATTTATGTATAGTTACCGAAAATAATCTTCGTTTGATAAAGCTTTCAATGTAACATTATAATATGTATATTAATCATACATGTACATACATCTCCTATAGTACAATGTACAAGTATATATGTGTATAACTAGTCTAACACGACGGGAATTTTGACACGATTATGTAGCTAAGAGAAATCGAGAATTCAGACGACATGCAACTTTCGATCAACTTTCCTAGCATGTTAAATCACTAGAGCACGTCAGCCTACGATTTCGTGTATATACAATACACACGCAGACATCGTTTAATAACCGAAAGAACATACAAGAAGAAGCTTGCGCTCCTCGCAAATATTGCATTGCCTGTTGAAATTTCGTTGCTGGCTATACATATGTATAATACGTACGTACACTCCAGTTCACAGGTATTAGGACACTTATTGAACGTGAACTAAATCTAAAGAGTCGTTACAAAATTATTAAGATGAGGAAAAAGGAATTATTCAGTTCGATATCTCGTAGTACATGCAACATATACAGGGTAGGACGAACATATACGCGTAAAACATGCCATCTGATTATCTTTTCTAACTATGGTGGCGGGAGAAAATTTTTATACGTAATTTAAATGATTCCAAATTTTTTTACAAAGGCTATTTTTTTCTGTTTTTTTTTTTTAAGGTCACCTATGTTTTTTTTTTACACGAATGTATACAGGGTGTAACCGGACGGATGGTACAACCGAGCAGGTTGTGATTCTACATGCAAGAATAAGTGGAAAAAAAGGAATAACATTTTTTCATTTCACGTCTCGTTTTCGAGAAAATCGAGTTTGAAAATTGTGTCCTAATTCTTTTTTTTTTTAACACTGACATTTATTAACATTTTGCAAATGCAAAAAAAGTGTAAATGAAAATACAGAACAGAGAAAAATTGATTTTATGAAAGTTCAAAACCAGAACACCCCCTTTAGGTGACAATACGATACGGACTTTCGCGAAGAAATCTAATTTAAATCACGTGATACTTCATGTACAAATATAACGGGTGTCCTGATAATTATGAACGCCAGTGTACGTGTATCCTATCAAAGTAGGAAGACACTCACAGACACCTTTCATACTTCTCGTTCTCTACCCCTGAACAGATCAAGACCAAGCAGCAAAATGACGAAATACGTGGAATATTGGGGTGCAGATAAACCGTTCGCCAATATCGCAGAAGCTACACTTGCTAAAAATATAGGTCTAACGGTAAGTTACCGTTACAACTTTCATTGTCCTCGTTGAATTCACTTTGTCTTTTCTATAGTTCGAGCAAATGAATGTTCGTTTAATAGTAGATCAGAGCAAGATAGATCGTACAACGATGCATAAAAAAACGTTCATCATTTTCTTCTATCACAATCTGCTACTTTCTCCGAAGAATCGGTTGTAACAAACTACTAATCTCTCGATATTTCTCCTTTCCTCTTTGCAGAGTATCGCTATGATCGACTCGAATCTTCTAGTAAACGGTGATTCAGCTTGTTTCGTCTGTGCAAAGTGAGTTGCTCTCTTTCTCCTTAAAGCGCCTTAATTTTCTCTACAATTCTACTCGTACAATATTTATTCACGTAACTAATGGGAAACTACTAAAATTTCTTCTGCGTGTTCGTTCGAACGTAACAGACAATGGTATCAAGGTAATATCGAGGGCATATCGCCCCTTATATATCGATTCAACGACCATAATCAAGAGATCCGATACCGTCGACAAACCGACGAACAATATCCATGGTATCTTCTCGCATCGACCACCGTTTACATCATGATTTTCGGCATTCAAATGATTTATCTACCAAGGTAAGCACACTCTGCCACGGTTAACCCCGAAAAACAGCGATTTCTATCCTTTCTTACTAAATTACTAAAATTCTACGACACACCGAAAAATGTATTGCATTTTTTCACCGATCTGACAAAAAAAAGTATACATTTTTGACCGATTTACAAAAAAAAATCATACCGTATTTTTTATACTAGGTGTAGAAATAAGTTCTTTCCGATTTTTTGGTAAAATAAAAATTTTGTTTAAAGAAATATATAAAAGGTTGTATCGTTGAAATATTCGCCGTTGTTTTCTATGACTTTTCGCCACTTTTCCGGTAAGTTACGAATCTTGTCACGATAAAGACTCGATAGCTCTGACGCGATGTACAGTAATGTCTCTCTAATTAGCCACCAGCAAGGAACCTAAACAGGACAATTTAAGAATCAGGGACTCTGTTTTCGAGCCTTTGTAGTTTGCCGAACGAAGACAAGGACAGCGAATGAAAGATAAGGATGGAACGTGAGTCGAGGCAACCAAGCGATTTAAATCCAACTTTTTTAATTTTACGTTTTTTTATCTCGAAATTTTTCTTAACATATTGCTGAGATTTTTCTGATGAAAATGACATCAAACACGACATAATTTGAACAACATTTACTTATTAACACGTTCACTGTCACGCCAGATTTACAGGTTGCTGTCAGGCGGCCACAAGAAAATACATTTTAAGCATAGGATTATAGTATTATGCTTTATAATTTTTTTTTTTCAATTGAAAATAATGTCTAGCTAGCTATGACGTTCAAAATTTTTAGTTGATAACATTTATTTTATTTTAATTATTCTAAACATTTGAGGCACTCCAGTCACTGATGACCACCATGGCCATATCGAGGAAACAATCTAGTGTTAATACTTATTGAGTGATTAATTTAATTTCATAATATATCGCTTTGGATGAATTACAAAAACAAATTGCTAAGAAAATACATTAAATACCTGTACACATTATCCGTCGAATGTAGGGGGAGAGCCACCGTTTGGTTGCCAATTGTTTATCACATACACCTACAAGTGTCAAATTTAGGTTCCTTGTGGACTGACACTTGTAGAGACATTACTGTACTATGATATTCATCTCGAAACTCAAAACTTGACAGTGTAGTTTTTCAAAAATAATCTTCGACACTTCGTTCATCAATAGAGGCGTAAATTATGCAAATTAGCGTATCTCATCACGATGACAATTCGCGCCTGCTGTCAACAATATATTAAGTGATATTGTAGC
>NW_017100266.1:681530-697918 GCF_001263275.1 Habropoda laboriosa | reverse complement strand
ATCCGAAGGTGTCATGTCAGGAGAGTAAGCCGCATGCGGCAGAAGTTCCCAATCCAGTGAGAAAATCAGCTCTTTTGCCCCTGCATACCTGTTCGAGCGAGCGTGTCTGAAGCAGTATCAACCCCTGTGTCAATAACCACAATTGTCGTCTACTTTATCGTCCAAGTTTAGTAGTTTTCTGACAACAAAATTCTAAACTTGAGGCAAACACGGATAGGAATTGTGCCAAATAACAACGATCTGGCCGGATATTTAAATCTTTTACCTGGAAGATAGAATATTTTAAGTGAGAATTATGCAAAAGGGTACCCGGTTATTGACATAAGGGTTAATTTACGTCTGCGTTGTCCAGATAACCGCCTTTGAAAAATTCAGGAGTTGCTGTTGATTGCGGTCCGCAGTCACAGTTTCTCCTGTGTTTCTCCACAGATACACGATTCCCTTCATTTCCCGCCACACGTAATCAGCTGAACTTCGTCGGAATGAACTTACTTCTACGCCTAATATTAAATGTACATCTTTTCGCCGAGTATTTACGAGGAGTTACGAATGAAATCACAAGGCAAGGGATTAATTACGATTTAATTTCGTTCCTCGTCGTCCAGAAAAATCGAACGTCTTTCGAAAGAACTCTCCTCTCAGAACAGCAGACGGTAAGTCTGTAAACTACGATAGCAGAGAATGATATTTTTTATTTTGATTACAGAAGCGTCATAGTTTACAGCTGTTTCCTGCCCGGTTTCTTCCTTTTCTTAATCCTTTCCGTATCATCTTGGCTAAGTATCAGATGCAAAATCTACGATAGAAATGTACCGAGCGGTGGTCGGTTAACTTTAAGCGTACCGATCAGAATAACGGTGTACTTAATTACGGTGGTTCTAACCACCGTTTCGTCCATCCTCAGTCTGATCGATGTCGAACAGATGAACGATGGATATTACGTTTTACCAGTACGTATTTTTGTATTAAGATGCTGCAGATGTATTCGAGGCGACAAATACAGCTGATACTTTCTTTCAGTTGTACATATATTCCACGGTGATGTCGCTGATTGTAGGCTGGACGCATTTACGCGTCGATTTCTTACTGAAATTCTGCGCGATGTTCCTATCGGCAACGGCTGTTATCGTTGCTTTCTCTCAATTATCGATCGCACCATTGTACTACGTGACCGGAAATGTCGAGTAAGTAGAAATAATTGTTCCCGTGTAAATAGGATTTTGAATAATATCAGGTCATCCGGAAAGTTCCCGCGATTTTACGCGGTTCATTTTGAAAAAAAAAAAAAGAAAAAAACGTAACTCCGTTGAAATTAAACATTTTTATTTAAAATAATTTCCACAATGTTCGATACACTTTTGCCAATTACAAGAGCGTTAATTGAGCATATGTAAAGATTCGAATTATTTCAAATGAAAATGTTCAACCCTAGCGCGTTCCTTCGTTCGACTGTACACTTAAAGCCTTTGGGTCAGAAATGACCCAGAGACCTTCTATGCAACAATTTTTGTTACCAGCACGCCATATGAGCTTAGAACGATAAACTTTTAATGTAACCTTAAGAGAGCATAAACTCGATAACAATGGAA
Organism: Habropoda laboriosa; assembly: GCF_001263275.1. Classification (NCBI taxonomy): domain Eukaryota; kingdom Metazoa; phylum Arthropoda; class Insecta; order Hymenoptera; family Apidae; genus Habropoda; species Habropoda laboriosa. The sequence continues at coordinate 696,329 of NW_017100266.1, read as the reverse complement.
GTTATTAAAAAAATAAGAAGACGATGGGTCGAAAAAAATCCAACGACCTCAGTAAGGATATGTTTTCTTTTTAACACTAGAACAACTGGAGTTAAACGTAGTACAGTAGTGCACACATAAGCCCGAATGTAGACACTTAAGTGGGGAGATGACTTCTGCGAATATAACTAAACAAAAGAGAGGAGATGTATCTGAGTGGGATACCGATATATCAAGTGTCGGTTGTTCACATTCAGGAGTCGATATCGAATTACATACTTTGTTTCACTCAGCACGCTCAAACTCCACTCCGATGTCCCATTTCCAAGAATTGGTGGGGATAGCGACGGACGCTTAAGTGTGCAAAAATGCTGACACTTATGTGTGCACTACTGTATATTCTCTCCCTTCTGGTTTATTAGGTTGCTGGATAAGTTCTGTCCGCTTTTTCGTTTCTATTATACATATAAACACTCTGCTCGTGTTATCGCTTCGACGGATCCGTCAATGTTGACAGTCATTCCAGAGCCTAAAAGAGGCTGCAACGAGTAGAAAGAGTACAACAGCAACTGCAAATTAAGAGACCATCACTTGTTAATCGAAAGGGCGTCCTGTATCTGCACGACAATGCAAGACCACACGTGGCGACGGCAACGCAAAAGAAAATTTCGGACTTGAAGTAGGAACTTATTCCACAACCCACCATATTCCCCAGATCTGACACCAACAGATTTTCATCTTTTCCGGGCACTGCAAAATAATTCGAATGGAAAAAACTTTAAAACTTTCGAGGACGTAAAAAGTGCAATAGACAGTTTTTTTAGTGATAAATCCCAAGATTTTTATAAAAGAGGCATAATGCAACTTTCACAGAGATGGGAAAAGGTTATAAATAATGATGGGAAATACATAGTTTGAGGTAAGTACAAACTGTATACAAAAGTCGTATTTGTAGAAGACGTACTCTAGCGGACAGAACTTATGCAGCAACCTAATATTTAGGTATACTGTATAAAGAATGAGCGTATAGTATAATTATTTGTTTATTCCAGCAGAAGTCCAGCAGATTTTGACGGGTTTGGTTGTTCTAGCATTAAACGAACAGCTTAATACTGCGGGCACATTCAGAATGACCTAACACTATTCTATTCTATTCTATTCAGAATGACCTAACACTATTCTATTCTATTCTATTCCACAGACATTATGGCATTCATTATCTCTATCAAATCGGCTACTTGCTAGCACTTGTCTGCCTCGTGCTGCACGTTTTGGACAGACAAATTGAGTACACTTCGAGAACGGATTTTCTGTGGCAAACTAAACTGAAAATAGAACAGGACGAGGTAGAAACTATGAGAGGTATTAATAAGATTCTTCTAGAGAACATATTACCTGGTCACGTGGCAGAGCATTTCTTAACAAACGCCAGAGCAACAACTCAGGTGAATTTCATATAACTTTCACATACCGTATTTACTTACCCGCTATTCTCCTCTACGATAATAGAGTCTATACGAAACGGAAACTTTCGCACCTCTCTTTTCCGCAGGATCTCTATCACGAGAGGTACAGCAGTATAGCTGTGATGTTCGCGTCCATTCCGAATTACAAGGAATTCTACGACGAAACTGATATAAACAAACAGGGACTGGAGTGTCTAAGGCTTCTAAACGAGATAATATGTGACTTTGACAAACTGCTACTTAAACCAAAGTTTTCCGGAATTGAAAAAATTAAAACTATCGGTAGTACTTATATGCTTGCTTCTGGCCTCAGTCCAGGGAAAGAAGATACCGATAGAAAGGTAAAAAGAAGATGACGACCGACAGAGACAGAGATCGTTGTTTTCGAGTTCGACGAATTTAAGTGAAGAGAAAAAAGAAAGAAAGAAAGAAACAGTTGTACCCGAGTGTTTCCAGAGTTTTTTTTTTTTATATCGAAATCATCGTATCAATATTATCAACGAACATTTTTATTCTTACGATTATTTATATCCCTTAACTTTTAGGATCCCTCGAAACAGCAAGATCACAATATTATCATTCTTGTTGAATTTGCTCTCGCTTTGATGACCATTCTAGACCAAATCAACAAAGAATCTTTCCAAAGATTCAAATTGAGAATAGGTGTGTGCGTCTGTGCGTCTGTGTGTGTCTGTCTGATTATTCCCGCGAGAAATTATACTTGTTTTCACGTGAGATTGTAAAACACATATACACAACGTACGATTCTTTTTCCGCAAGGTTTGAATCACGGGCCCGTAATAGCAGGCGTAGTTGGAGCGCAGAAACCTCAATACGACATTTGGGGTAATACGGTGAACGTAGCGTCGAGAATGGACAGTTGCGGAGAAATGGGAAAACTTCAAGTCACCGAAGACACAGCCAAGATTTTGATAGCCGCCGGTTACGAATTGACCTGTCGAGGGCCGATTTATGTGAAAGGGAAAGGAACCTTGGTAACGTATTTTGTGAAAACTCCGTTCGACGACAAGCAAGATAGCTATTAAGTTAACAATTCTAGGAATATTTGATATTAATAGTTCGTTAGATCTCATCACTTAGATTCCTTGATTCCTCTTAATCGTATGTATCACGCCTTGCAATATTCTCTCCACTTTAACACGATACAAAATGTGACTCGATCGTACGGAAATTCTTATTTTATTGTTTGTGACTACAAAATTCCTTAATCGTTTATTCGGTATTACATGTGTACATAAGTAGTAGTATTATAGTACCCTTACGTGCGGTAACAGGTAGGTAAAAATGATCCGACATCGAACGAAGAACGACTCGTCTTTTTTTGTAAATATGTAGAATAATAAATCGATCGACTGAACAATTAAAATAACATTATTCCTCGATCCTAACGTAATTTACGTATGTATATACTTTCGTGATTGTAACGCAACGAGCTGTAAAGGTAATAAAAAAAAGTCCCCTCCGAGAGGAAAGATGGTCGAATCAAAATGATATGTGCAAAACGCGGAAGACAAAATCACAGATGTGTTGCACGTGTAGATGGAAAAGAGGGAAACACAGAGGGATGCTCTGCTTGTTACGAGTAACAGTGACCTTGATTTTGCAAACACCATTCGGGCTGTAAGCTTTCAGCGGTGATTCCCCTTTTCACATATCGTTCCCTATGCCTGAGCATCCTTTGCACCGCATGTATCCATGTTGAATTTGGTTCTGCCCATAATCTCTCACCAAGTGCCGCGGCCCTAGGCCAAATTTTCGCATCTATCGTCGCGCTATCTGCCTGTTCCGTCCAAAGAGCTGCTTCGCCGCCTGTTAACACTCAATCATTCACTCACTCACTCACTCACACTCTGCGCGCGCACGCGCGAGTTGTGTGCTTCTCGATAGAACATATAATAAAAGGTATTCACCTAATATAAGATTCTTTTTACTTTCGAGACGTTGCGATCCGAGTATTTTCAAAGGGGAATTGTCGTAGATTTTTTGCCACCCTTTATAAGGAGCACACCAATTGTTACCTTGACCTATCCAGGCTGCAAATCTAAGAAAAAAATTAAACGCGAGCGAGGCGAATATCAGAGGAACGAATCGAGATTAAATACTAATTAAATAACTATACAACTCGAAAATATCTACTTACCCGCAGTCCAAATAGAGACTGTCGTAATTCGAAAAAATAATTCTAAAGTCATTCCGTAACAAACTACCGAGGGTAGGATCATCTTTGGTTGTCCAAATCTGTACGATATATTTCGAAGCATCCAAATATTTAATGTTCTCCTTGTTGGTTAAACCACTGGTCCATAGAATAACAGGTATCTGCTCTCCGTTGTTTGCGATCGTTAACGTCTCCAATGCCTTCTTTTGAAAATAGTCCCAAAGCATATAAAAACTTGATTCGGACAGATTCCAACCTTTCACAGTTTTCATCCAGTTTGTAACAACGAGCGAAGAATTCCAACAGTTTATGTTCACTTCGTCCCCACCCATATGAAACAGGTCCGGTTGAAAATCCTCCAGCATATCTTTATAGATTCCTTCAAGAAGCTCGTATACTTTTTCATTGGTCGGATTCAATTGACCACAAGGTGGTTCCACACAGTATTTATGCCAGGGTTCCGCTTTGAAGCAAACGAGCGCATCATCTCCAACCTGCAAGTGAAAATCGTCATAAAAAAAAAAAAATACAACGTAGTTCTGCTTATTTTTCAAACTTTTCCTGCTACCGCTTTCGCGTGCTTTTACTTTCCCTTTTCCCTTTCCTTTTTTTTTTTTTATACATTACCAACTAACTCGATCAACTTGACTCGCTCGCTCTTGACTTTCCCCAAAGAGAGAACTTGAAATGAAGGAAAACCAATTACCCACTGCCATCCTTCTCCCACGTGGGCGGGTGCATCGAACTCTGGCAATACTCTGACTCCATGGATAAGTCCGTATTCAACGATTTCTTTCACATCCTTCTGATCGTAGATCTTCTCAGGCGTGTAAGAACCGAACTTGGAAAATGAAGGCCACGTTTTGCTCTCATAGGGGAAACTCTGAGAATCGATTATATGCCAATGCAAAGTATTTAACTTGGACATGGACATACCGTCGATCGTTTGTAATATCGTTGCCTTATCGACGAAATTTCGACTGGTATCCAGTAAAACTCCACGGTAAGGATATACAGGTCCATCGGTAATCGAGATCTCGTTTGGAATCTGAATCTTTTCCAGTGTGTCGTCGAAAATAATCATCTGACTCATAGTTTCCAGGGCATGTCGTGCACCGAAATACGATTTCGCCGTAATCGCGACATCCAACAACTAAATATCGTATAAAATAAAAACAAAAATACAGATGCGGTTATTCCCCGAGTATTCTGTCGGTCATCCTTTAGAATCTCTTATTCCGTACCTACGTTACCGATATTCCCGATTAAAATAGATTCCCCACGACGACAACGGACAAATTAAAAACCTGTTTCGAAATGCGAAACAACCAGCTTCGCCCAATCATACGTATTATCACAACGATTTTAGAAAAACAACGCCTTGACGATAACAATATAATCCCCACCCCTACTCTTCTCTTAATAGTCAACATCAATAACACCCTGTCGTATAAAAGCTCTCGCGTGGTTTTCCTGTTCCTAACAACTCGAAAACACGAATATTACTACGAATATTAATATTTCGTTCACTACAATAACAAGACATAACGAAATTGAGAAGAACAAAGTATCTACCAGCGGAAATTTTTTTGTTGTTTAAAAATAATTAACGTGCGCGCTCACCGATGTCTCCACTTGTGTTACAGTTAAAATGTAACTTTCGTCCGTGTCCAAAGTTAGTTTAATGTTGTCAGTTTCGTTAAGACCTGTGATTCGAATAAGCATGCCGACACCGCCGTTTTTTCTTGATTTCCCGCCATAATTCTTCAGAATGTTGTTTTTCAATAATAATATATTCTTTTCAAGAAGATATCCAAGTTGCGTCGTTTCTGTTTTTACGTCGGTAGATAATGCAATTTTTTCAGGATCAAGCTGAACCATACTTTTACTCAAAGACAGGTGACCAGTTGGCTTTGGCCATAACGAACTAGATGCGCCGCAAAATAATTCGCACATTTCCAACGAGAGTGGTGCACTCACGTCCTTTGTGATTAATTCCTTTTTGCAAAGACCACCCTCGCATTTGTAATGCCATGGTGAACTGCAAATAAAAGTCACCCAACTTTTTCTTCTTGTTCTCCAACATACACAGATAACGAACAAGCCGGAATGAAACCACCACGACCACCGCGTTCCCTTATTTCTTTGCCAAAAAAGACTGAGACAAGCATACGTCAGATATACCTGTATATGCTCGTAAAAATCTCCGTACTTATATAATGCACTAATCGATACAACAATCAATCGACACTTGTCAGTTTATTGACGTAATCAGATCTTTATAAACTTACTGAGAATCAATTCGTACTGCGATTCAAAGATTCGAGAGAGCAGAGAACACATACAAGAAAAGTATTCTTTCTTTTTCTATTTTTGACGTATGCTCTTTTTATGCTCAATCTCAATTTTTCATTTTCTAATCTCCTATGAACTACCTACTTACCTATTTACAACGTGTCACTTTCACTATACTTAAAATAGAACGCACGTATCCCCTCTCCCTCTCTCACTCTTTTTATTCATTCATTTCCAATAAAATCATACATTAGCCTCGAATCGACATATCAACCGAGTAACATGTGACAAAATGTAATTGTTCACATGTATTCATTTATAACATGATATATCATCGATTTACACTTTATCACCGAAAAATAATTTATCGAGTGTTACCTCCTCAACGGTTGTGTAAATACATCGATACGCGCGTGTAAGAATAAGCAATTCGTATCACATAAATTTTATCATTCTTTCAAAGCCTTCGTTCTATTCAACGAGATAATCCACGACATGTCCCACATTCTGTGCATTAAACGGGCAAAGTCGATTGAAAACAAATGCAAAAATTGTTGTAAATATAACGTTAACAAAATACAAGCAGAATAGCGTGAATCTTACCGAGGTGAATCTTGAGTATTCTCACTTGTAACAATCTGCACAACAAAAACAATAAGCAACAAAATGATCATACTTCGCAAGTTTAACCTGAACACAGATTCGTCTTTCGAATGACTGGATAAGCTTTCCTTCGAATGATTTTATTCACCTAGCGACGCAAAGGCCGAATCTCCACTTCGAATGGAGGGGGAATCACGGAGTGGGGTATCGATATTACCCTTTAATATAAATTTCAATATCAACATATTCGATAAAAACAAAGTCTAAAACAAAAATACCAACTAACAACCGTTTTCCTAATTTAACCATAATCCGTTACACGTTTCGAAATGATTCTCATATGTTTCTGGGAATATGATTAATAAAAACATATTACATATTTTTTCCTTTATACTATAAATATTTATTATACAAACGATTTGCATCAAATAAAAAGATCAACGAAAGAATACCGCGAGCTGTTTTGTACGATTCATTTTTCGGGTTCACTCGTCCCCTCGTATCGCTCTGTATTTAGCCAATTCATGTGGAAAAACTCTAGTTAGTTCTACAAGCATGTTTGCTTTAAATTTCCTATAAGCGTCGATCTTTCCTTTTACTTGTTCATTTTTAGTTAATGCCTTTTCTATACAATCCTTGGTATATAACTGTGGGTTTCTCCCTTGGTCGATATAACTGAAACCGTATACAAATTGTAACTTTATGTTTAATTTCTTGCTGCCAAGGTTGATGCTATGACAATTTTTTATGTACTTACTCGAAAACTTCCAAAGGTACATGAACATCTTGCACCTGAGATTTAAGCTTATCTATTTCTTGCAAACCATTCACTAAGCCTTGACTAAAAAAATTAAGCATGAATGTACATAGATTTTTCTACCATATAAAAAAAAAGAGAAGAGGAAAGAAAATAAAAAAGTATGAAAAAAAAAACAGTAGTAAAGTTTTATGTTTAAATAATAAACTTCAATTCGATGTATTCTCATTTATAAACGATCATATCAAATAACGACAATTAGCTTCTATATATTTTCTCTTTTATAATCACCTTAATAAAATTAAACGTAACACATTCGAATACATGTCAAATGTGTTGGCATAATAATATCAATAATATTAGTGTTTCACTCCTTAGTTAACATAATATTTTCATTGATATTTCATTAGTGAGTCTAATACAATCGTAACGAACAAGAATATGAAAGACTATTACAAATACACTACTCACATCTTTTGATTCAATACATTCTGTCCTTGAGGTTGAAAATCGCTCACTATGATACGTATTTGTCTGACATTTTCAATAAAAAGCTCCAACTGCGTCTCCAAGTTCTCCAAAGCGGACGCCATCTTTTGTATTTCTTGACATATATATACATATACTCATGTACTCTTATATACGCATGCGCACAGATTTCTGCACAAGCGAGTACGTATATAAACGATAGGGTAGAATATATATATATAGCTCTGCATTGTGCAATTATCTGTTTAGCAGCGTATTCATTCAAACTCTATGTATGGTGTACGTGTATACCGTGACTGATTAAATCTCAAATTCTATAAAAAATAAATTTCATAGTTTTCTAGTTTTTCACTGTTCACTTTGCCAACGATTCACGAATTAAAAAGGGTAGAATTCGTGGATAGGCAAACACTTCGAATATTTTGTTATGTGGATTTGTTAAAAAATATTTTACTCAAGTTTATCTAGTCAATAATAATAATCTACTAAGGCTAGTTCTTATACTGACTTATTTTTCAATATCTAAAAAAATTTACGTATAAAGTTATTAGCAAACGTATATACATATATTTACAATAAAGAAATCTAAAAGTTATAATACTCTAGTACTCTTTCAATAATATGGCGTTAAAATATGTAGTTATAGGCAAGTTTATTCTCGTTTAAAAAACTATTAGAAAAAATTTGTAAAATTAACTTTCGGAAATAATATCGATTAATAGGTTATCTTACAGATGAGATTATGTAATTGCTCTAGGTGGTGGTACAGGCTTTATCGGAACGCAAATAATAAATTCGTTATCTCGAAAAGGTGCTACCTGTAAATGTATCTCTCGCATGCCTGGACCAAATCGAATGTCATGGGTAAGGACAAGCTGAACGATTTAATCGTATAGTGAATGATGGATGATATCGAAATGCCCTATGAAATCTATAGCACGATTTGGAATGTTATGGATTACCTGAAAATACAACTGCCGTAATTAATGTTGCTGGTCAAAATATACTTGATCCTACATGTCGATGGACTGATGGTTTTAAACAGAATGTCGTAAATAGCCGAGTAGAAACGACAAAATCGTTAGCTAAAGCTATATCACACACTAAAGCAGATGCTTTTGTAACAATTTCCGGAGTATCTTACTATAAACCAAATGATATGGAATATACAGAAGAAAGTAAATGTACACAATATGATTTTCTATCGGGTAAACTTTCAATTTTCATTTAATTTCTCTATCTACCATATAGATTATTTTAATGTGAGATAATTGTTTCGGTTATTAGAACTTTGTCACAAATGGGAAGCAGCTGCGGAACTTCCAAAAGACAGCTCTATCAGACAAGTAACAATTAGATCAGGAGTTGTGCTAGGAAAAGATGGTGGTATGATTAAACAAATGTATCTACCATTTTTCTTTGGATTGGGTGGTCCTATTGATAATGGAAGTCAATACATGCCATGGATTCATGTAACAGATTTGGTTAATATGTTTCTGTTCTCCATTGAAAACAGGAATGTGCAAGGTATACTGAATGGTGTTGCACCTCAGGTAATTTATCCAAATTGACATTGACTTCAGTAAGAATGAATTGAATAGGCATAACTGACAGATCATCAACAGATTGTGACGAATAAAGAATTTACTGAGGCCTTTGCTTCTGCAATGAGACGACCTGCATTTTTACCTGTACCACGCATTGTTTTAAAACTCCTTTTTAATGAAGAACGAGCAAAAGTTAGTACAGAGCATGTATCTTATCACTCTTTGTTGCACTTCATAATTATATCAATTGATTTTCAGATTATGTTAGAGGGGCAAAAAGTTGTACCTAAACGTGTCAGAGAATTAGGATTTCAATACCAGTATCCTGATATTAATTCTGCTTGTTTTGAAGTACTTGGTAAAAAGATTGTAAAATGAAGAATAGAAAGTTGATTAAAGTAATATATACCAATATTTAAAAATTAAAACTCGTTCCCAATTGTATTTATTTTATGCAATATGCACATGTACGCCGCACGTACATGTGTGTATGTGTATATATATTTTTTTTTTTCTTGTCGATCATTTAAAACTATAACTTGAGGTTGCACAAGTGAAAATATATTATCATGATAAAATTTCTGAGTTTCAAAAATAAAATAAACTTGTTCTTGCATTGTATCGACAAAAAAAAAAAGAAATTGAACTTTTACGTTTTCAACTACAACTGTTGCACTTTCACTAATCGATATCTGCACATCATTTTTATTTGATAAATTTATTCAAAGTACAAATGCGTAGACCTCTCGTGAGAATGGAGAATAATAGTTCGACTAGCGTTCAGCAGATATCAATGGAATCGAAGAAAATGTAAAATGGCGCGGTACTGCGAGAACAGCTGTTATTTACTGATAAAATAAAATACTGTAGTAATTTGGTTCAAATCAAATGATTTTGCGGAATTCTGTGCGTCAAGTTTATCAACGAATAGATTCTTTAATTAACAGTATCCGGTGATCAATGTAAAAGAGAAATTGAAGATACTAACAAGTCAATTTGAACGATGAAACGATTTGTATAGTGGTGGCAGTGGTAATAGGAAGTAATGCGATGATGGTGGTGAAAATGGTTGTGCGAGCTATCGAGACAGTTCAAGGAAATTCTTTATAAAAGAACTAATTCCATTCTACAATGTGCAATTGATATTAATGATTACAACTGTAAATTGAATTTGTTTAACTTATACATCACAAGAAGTGACAAAATTTAAACAAAGACCCAGAAAAAGACGAACAGTGAAAGAAAGAGAATTAAGTTGTGCTAAAAAATTCGAGCAATGCTTATTTCTCGAATGTTGAACATTTTCGTAACCGTTGTTGTTGCGTAAAATTAAGGATAAAGTATCCAAAGAAAGCGAGAAACTTGTATTCAGAAGTTTCCGTTTTATTTCGATGTGACTGTATACATGTCGAATATTACGTTTCTAAAATCTTCAAAGACTCGAAGGACTTACTTCTATGACTTTACTCAACGATTACTTCATTGTATTTTTGGAGTACTGGACAATTTTCTGCAACTAAAAGATGACCAAATATCGTCCAGTATTGCAGCAAGTCTTCAGTGATAATCATCGATTCTACTACTGCTTTTACGAGGTTAGAATTAATCGACGCAATTACATTTTCCTTGTTTTCATATTCGTTTCTCTTGTTTACACCGTACATTCAGAAATATACATATATATGTATATATTTATGTATATATAATTTTGTTTCACGTTTATCGAAGCAGAACAGTACGTAACTCAAACATTTAACGTGTTTTTGTCCGTTCTATTCGATCAAAGAATTACGAGAAATTGGCAATAATGATTTTAGCACAAAAGTAGGATAAAAATTTCGATTATTTATTTTTTTTAGATTTATATTTAGATTATGTATTCTCATTATAATCTATTAATATTTATCTATAGCCCTGTATTGAAATTTTGTTGAATAGGAATCACCATGAATGCCAGAACTCAGTTATTCGAATTAAGTATGGAGGGAAGACAAGTGGATGAAGCAGTAGCAAGTATTTTTCACAGTGTCCTTTTCCATCGAAGTCTTGGTAAATTTAAATACAAGCAAGAAGGCAGCTATTCTGTAGGTACAGTGGGATACCAAGATGTCGACTGTGATTTTATTGATTTCACTTATGTCTGTTGTTCATCGGTGCATCTGGATCAAACTTTGAAACGTGAAATATCAGGTTTTTCTGAAGCTTTACGTTCCACCGATAGTCCAGGTTCTGGCCAAATATCCTTGGAATTCTTTCAGAAGAAGAAAAATCGTTGGCCCTTTCAACCAGAATGCATACCATGGGAAGTCTGGACAGTACGCTTGGAACTGATCAAATTGGCCACAGAGCATGAACGACAAATATGGAGAGAAAAGGTTGGAGATTTGTTAACGGATAAGATTCTTTACATAACAGAAGTGATGAATCGACATGATTATCTTCCTAAAATGCCAAATCAAGCCGAACTGGATTTGATCTTTGATACATCATATCCCGACATACAGCCTTATCTGTTTAAACTATCCTTTACGACATCTAGCCCATCGAGTACAACAATGGGTAATACAATGAAAAAATTGATCAAAGAGACATTGTCCATTTAGTTGTTCGCACCTTTTTATAAGGATTTTTTAGTACAATGCGTATATAATCCAACTTTATTTTTGGATAAAATAATACTGTGAACTTGCCTTTGCTGATCAAGGAATTTCGTTCACCGTATCAAATCGTTTACCTTTAAATTTACACATGCATCATGCCTTCATACTTGTTTAGTTTGCTTTATTTCGTAGTTTATAAATATTCACCGTGTTACATATTTTTTATATGTTTGACTCGCAAAGAGGACTCGAAGCCTACGAGTATGAGAATAGAGTAAATTGTATGCAAAATACTTGAAGCTACGCGAGCGCACGCGGCAAAGAGCTAAATCTAATGCATACATCAAAACCGCCATTTCTGACTAATGTCTACACAACTCGTGTGCCGACAATATTTGTCAGAAAGAAACGAAAAAAGAAAACAGGCTAATACGTATGTTACTACAGTTGTGTATAGACCTGAAATATTTGTAAAATTTCTATAGTACAAAGGAACCAATCGTGTATAGCAGTTACTTTTTTGCGTATGTATGATTCCAGATATATCGTCCATTGCATAAGTCTTCTAGGTAATCAGTTATACATTAAATATGAAATGTTTCTTTATCATTTGCAATTCTGACTCGTTTCTATATTCTGGACGTTATCAAAATAGTGAAATAACGATATCTAGTTAACAGAATGAAATATAAGAATTTCTCGTCTTATTTTCCTTCTAGATCTTTTTTATAGTAGCAGAGATATACGATGATTGTAAGTAAATAGAGCAGTGTAATGCGTTTATTTAGAAAAAGCGAAATTTAATAGTGAATAAATTTACCTTAACACATAAAGTTGTTATTTCTTGTTTTACTAAAAATTTCGAATACACGTTTAAAAATGTTTAATATATGGCTGGAACCTAGACTTATTATTGTAAATAAACGTATAGTACAAGTGCTTATTTCCATGTTTTTTATTCACATATTTAAGCATACGTTACACTTAAACATATACATAGATACATATATACAAACATACATACGCATATAGTATGTATGTGTACATGTGTGTACGTATGTATTTATGTATTTAGTATCTATATTTGTGCAATTAAAAAGGGAATTTTGAAGAAATTTTTCATTCTTCGACCTTGTTAAAAAATGTTTAACGAAGAAACAATCAAAGACAATTTTAACGGTTAAGTATTTCGTGATCGTGTAAACAGGGAAAGAAATAATGAAATAATGGTAGTAATTCATTGTATATACATATATATCAGAGGAATCTCTAACGATTACAAGAATGATCTATGGAAAATATATTTAGATATTTATGACATTTTTGTTCTGAATTTAAAATTGTTGCTTCAGCGGGAAAGTACTTGTCAAATAACAACTGTGTCAATCTGATACAGATAACTCGTCTACTTTATGTGTTACACGAGTAATTTCGAAGAGTGCATGCTTTCGTATAAAACTTTTACAACCGAAAGGAATATTTGCAGCAGAACACTATCTCGAAATATTAGAAATTGAAATAGTTTTGCGGCAAGTAGTCAAATGCAAAATTTGTCTTCCGGACAAATCGAATTCACCGTAACAAAATATGCGTATGCATGTATTATTTGACAAAGAGGAAAGAAGCGAAAGAGGAGCAAATAATATTTGTGCCTCGTGAGAAATGTATCGAATCGTTTGGGAACAGACGGTTCCGAATAAAATCAGTCTTTCATATTTTTATATGGGCGTTAATACTGTAAACGTTACAACGAATTATTTTACGTAAATACTTTGAATCAATCATCTCTACGAAATTATTCAGATTTATCCATCATTCTCTTTACTTTTCAAAACGCATCGGAATATATGTGTGTGTGCGTATGTATTCTGCAAGACAGTTTGTCATTGTGGATAATCAATGTGTGAATGTATGTAGATGGAAAAGGTATATATGTATATGTACAAAGAAACGAAATTTAAGACAGCGCGTGACGAGGAACTGGGAACATACGATAAATTGTTTTGTTAAAGCGCGTGAAATAAAGTCTTGACATCACAATACTGACTGTACTTAAGATCTAAACAACCTGACAGATTAGCGTCGTTTAAACAAACGCGTACCTGAAAGAAACTTGGAAAAAAGAAACAAAAAATGCATATAATAAATATTATAAAAGAGTACTGTACATCCATCCGACGTGGACGATCCTGATACATTATTCATTGATTTAGTAGACTTTAATCTTTCGCTATGATTCTCAAGTTACCGATAGTTCTTCTGCTAAAATATTAATCTTCTAGTATCGCAGTCAATTTGCTCGTATTATTTGTTATATCATTCGTAACTGTATCAAATTACAATATAATGATACAATTTATAATTATATACCAAATAATACCGATTACCTAGGTCTCACCCCTTTCTAGCCCGTCCCATCCACTCTTCCTTTCGTGGAATTATTCATTTCTATCAAAATGCAACTTCCTTGTGATATTTATTTGTAATGGTTTCATTTGTTACATTTATTATCATGGTAAGAACCGTAAGTGGGATATGATTCTTTGTCTTACGCAACACTAATCTATTAAGTGTAGAAAATAAAAGAAAAAAAAATAGATCTCAGAATGAATCGCGGTGAATGCTTCATTATTTCTGTAATTTTAATTTATAAAAGAAAAACTTAACAAAGTTACAACAACGTGAAAGCAGCTGCGTCAAGGCGCTTGGCGCTTTGGGTGATTCACCACAGCACTAAACATCTATGCACCCTATAATTTATAATGTGCATTACTAATAACAGTACTTTAAACTGTACTTACTCTGAATAAACGAGGTAAAGAAAGTAAAAAAAAAAAAGAGAGAACTCTAATATTACTCTTAAAGAAAATTATAGAAATTGAAA
>NW_017100266.1:674933-681445 GCF_001263275.1 Habropoda laboriosa | reverse complement strand
TAATTGAATAAAGATTCAAAGTATAAAATTTCAAATTATAAAATATAAAAATTCAATATATAAGAACCACCGCGAGTAGTATTTATTTAAATGCTACTACTGGTGGAACGCAGATGGAGAAGCAACGAATCATTGCCACTACATCTACGCAGAATCTCGAGCTTTGTTCCGTTTCGTCTCGAGGCCTATCCTTTCGATTGTGACCGCGAAATTTAAAAAATCCATGAGTGTAGCCGGTGGTAAATGTCATGCTCCACTCGTGCTTGATTCATCTTCGATTCGTTAAATGAGATTTCCTGAAACAGATTGATCACATACGAAACGGTGTCTACCTGACCAGAGGCTGTGACAACATGCCCTACCTACTTACAGTTACCAGACAACTATGAGACACCAGAAAGTATGCTACCTATACTACCTGCAGGTCAACCAAACAAACCTGTAGATTCTACACAGGCGCCTCGTTGTGGTGTAATGCGCATGCCTGTGTGAACGAACGGAAAATAGGCGGGCATGCCTCGCCACTCTCAACGGTTTTGAACTTTCTCCGCTTGAGGGAAAGTTTTGGCACAGACAAGGTACAGAATAGATCTATCACTCAATACATTTTTTTGTTCCACATCACAAGGGTTCTAGAGCCCTCTTACCATTTTCGTATCGCTTCTAACGTTACCGATTCAGCATAAAATAAGATTACAACATTAGTAGTGGTTGGAATTGGAATTAAACGTAACTATGAAATTATAAATAAAAAAGTAACGTAATTGTTTATTAGTAGATGATTCATCAAATGCGTGTGTTCTACGTTGTCAAAAAATCGCGAACAGTTCTACTAATATAAGAGGTTTTACTTTTAATATAAGAGGTTTTTCTTACATCTGTCGACTTTACCATCTTTGATGGTTGGGTTGTATGCAATTCTTAAACTCACCGCTTTATATCGTAGAGGGCATAACAAAAATTCCGAATTTTTTACACGATCGGTATTTCAGAACGTTGGACAGAAAAATACATTACGTGCAAGGTCTATCCTGTACCTCGTCTGGGGTGGTTTTAGCCAAAACATCATGACCAACAGTTAAGAAAGGTGAGGACACGAAACGACGACCCATGTTTGCAGATAGTTATTATTACGAGAAATATTCATAGACGCTGAAAGAGGAAAAGAGATGGATTGGACTTTTAACGAATAACCGAGTGGTCAAATAGGTACTCTGAACCGTGGAAATATTGATTTCTTTGAAAAATGTGAACCTTCGGTTTCGATATAAAACGTTTCTTTAAAAGGAAATTATTGTTACAGTTTTTACTTGTTAATATTATATTTCATTTCTCTTAAGATGTGATGTTATAATATTAATTTTATCCCTTTTATTTAACATTGAAAGATTAATTTAAGGATTATTTAAATTAATTGTTCCACTAAATTTATTCCACTAATGAAAAAAAAATTCATATACTTGGTAATGGAATAAGTAATTTGATCCGTTTAAGTTCTTCAACATTTTTAAGGTATAATAAATTAATATTAAAAGTCAGTTTGACAAAAATAAAAAATGTATGGCAAAAAGGATACAATGTGGAATGTGGATCTCAATATCAAGTATTTTAAAAACAATCGAGACTTTTTTTATACCTCCCGTCATAAATTATTATTATTATTAAGATACAGTATTCGTGTATAATAAAGAAAAAAGCGTAGATAATAACAAAAGAAATTATACTAACAAATTATACAATTGTATTTTTGTCTCACACCCGTTTTTTTACCTCTTATACATACACAACATACAGCCTTTCCTTCTCTTCTTCATTATATATGTGGCTTTCGATTTGTTTAACCTCGTGTATGCATATTAAATTGCACTACCTAAAGGAAACTGAGCAAATAAAAAATTTGTTTCCTAGGTTATATCTCTACAGGTTTGTTCTTTTTTTCCGTCAGTTTCACGTATTCCTAATTATGGAAGTGAAATACTCCCTACGATTCATTTAAAACAGCCAAATATTAATAGCAGGCAGAATTCTCTCATTGTATTTTGTTTTTAATCTTTAGTTTCATATTTCGTTGTTAATGTGGAGCTTTTACGTTTTTCAGACGTTCGCGCGCACCGCATTTTTCTTAAACGCACCTTTTTAGAAGTTTCGAAATGAAAATTCCTTTCCTACTTTAACTAAACAGCGCGGTTTTACATCTTTCTTTCTTGCTTGTTCTCTCGCTCTTTTTTACTCGTTTGTCTCCTAAAAAACTATTTCTCATTTCTGTTTAAAAAACGTCTGCTATTTCAGTGTTACGCAATTATCGCCGCTGCGATAGTTCAGCAGTTACAAAATTCTTCGGTGACATAACAAATGTAGCGCTTAATTGTAATATTATCTGTATAAATATTCGAGGCTTTTGTATCTGGTTTTCCTTTTTTTTTTTTCTTTCTATAATAATTTCTCCGCGAAGGCAGGTTCACGTCTCCGTTGGAGAAACATAAGCAGTTTTTACGTTTAACAGTGTCAATTAGTTCACAATTAACCTGGTTGCACCGCTATCGATGAATAAAGCAGTACTCAATTAACTAATCACTTAATTATTAATCAATCGATTATGATATAGTATCGACACAAAAGAGCAGTGATCAGTTGCGTGATCGAGATTTAAGAAAATCCTCCCGAACAAATGCAAGTATTTGCAATAATTGCTTTCGTTCAATGATACTAAATTAAATAAATAAGGTTTACTTCAATATCAATAGAATGGAAGCCAGTAACAATATACATGTCCTATAATACAAGTACCAGTTATGTCATAATACTCAATAATCATATAAGTTCCATAAATATATAATATTAATCTGAAACGTATTACATCTGCTCTTTTTTTTTTTCTCTTTGTTCTGTATAGTAAAATAGTAAAATACAATATTTACGATACTTATTACATTCCTCATAAATACAAAATTAATATTAATCATGTATTACGTATCACATAAACTGAACATCAGAAGACTTACATTCTTATAGTTGCTGTTAAAACATTACTATGTTAATGGAACTAAATAAAAGGGAGAGCATTTTGATTTATTGCAAATACTTTTCTATTATTTTTTTTTTTTACAAATTACATTATATATTTAACTTTATTCGGCTCGTGTTACATTACGTGTTTTTGTACTTTCCCTGTTTTTGTTTCTTGTTTTTATGATACGAGTTACTGACACATTGCTAGAAAGGATTTCCTATAAACTCGCGGTTTTTTCTGTTACCCTAATATTTTCCTCTTTCCTCTTTATAACTTATATAAATATTTCATATGAACAATTCAATTCTTCTTATTCACCAAATGAACCACGCACCACCAGCCAACCAATATTCACCATTATTATATCAACATTATTCAGTTAAATAAATAGGCAAGTTAAATTACACAAAACCTGAATTGAACATAGGGATACCTTTGGCAATATTTTCTGTTAAAATCAAATATTGTCTTCCGCTGGACTGACTTTGTTCTCTTCGATATTGTCAGTGGTCTTTCGATTGAATAAACAAGAGAAAACATATGCGCGCAGGTCGGAATAATTACTATTACTTCGTACAAATTAAATACTTATTAAAAACTGTATAATCATTTAAAACTATTTATCGACTGTTCTTAAATTAAATAACGAACGAAATAATTTATAAAAAATATGCAAGTTACACGTTTTAGCGTGTACTTAAATCAATGTACGATTTCAAAGCTGCATTGGCAATATTTGTGCGAGTTGGAAGGAAACCGGCAATTTGTAAAAAAAAAAAGTAAAAAAAAATGCGTCCAGTCGAATGTGATGTAAAATTTTTAAAAGAAAGTATTTAAATAATTTTAGATATGAAAGTGCGCGTCGATGATCAGCGGCGTGGACAATCATTTTAAATATTGAATCATGTTTTAATAACATTTCCACTTTCGCTAAAAAATGCTCTTATCCTGACCATGCGACTAGAATCGGCCAGTTCACATTTCAAAGGGCGACCATCCCTACAAAGATGTTTATTTAACGATATAAAATTACTAAACAAAAAAATAATTTCAATACATCCTTTTTTTTTTTCTTAAACGATTCACCTTATTTTCAATAAATCTTATGGTTTTAAAACTATCACTTCTTACAGTGACAGTTTTCCAGGTTTAACATATGGTCCTTTATGTTTGCTTCACTTTATGCATTTCTTACTATACATAATATACATGACTGCTAAATTTCCATTATTGATGATTTAAACAGATGAATAAATGTATAACCACATTTGTACAGAAATTTTGTTTGAAAGAAACAAAAACTATGTTATACAAAATTTAGAAAAGAACAGAATAAACGTCTCTGCAAGGCTGACTACACTTTGAAAGTTACAAGACATCAGTAAGCAGCCCATTTTATTATTCCTAGCAGCACAAAATAGTCGTGATAGAAAATAGTAAATATAAATCCTCTCATTTTTTTTCTTTTTAGTTTTTTCTTCTTCTTTCAAATGGTCGTGAATGCTTAAATCATGCTTAACAATTCAGGATTATAATTGTACTCTCAAATTATTATCTATCATTTTGTTTACTATTTTCTACGAAGAATATTTCTTAGCTCGTATTGGAGGTAGGCCTAATAAAGTTTCACTCGTGATTTTCCCATTCTTTCATTGGTTTCTCCATAAGCAACTTTTTTTTCTAATCTTTATTCCGGTAGAACGAGATTTGGGAATAATTTTTTATTTTTCTTTCTCTTTTCTTCTCTTTTTCCAATGATAATATACCGTAAATTTTTTATGTTGGTTCAGAAAAAATGATCGCATTTAAAACTGCGAAATTATAAATTCGATTAAACGGTATAAAAAAATAAATTTCTAATATATCAATCACGATAAACATTTCTGTATATTATTCGTGTTTCATTCACACAAATCACTATATATTCGTTACAATGTTTCAACGGTATTTATACATTCTCATATGCATAATAATAAATATGTCAAACATATTCTTAAAGTTAATAAAAATATATCGTGTTTGCTGTTGAGCTGTGCTATGTTCAATATATCTTTTTAGTATTAAATAATTCGATATTAAATAATACATTTATACAACGTGCTACATCATTAACTATTATGTCTCCATCCTCGTTCTACCAAAGCGTTTGTAAAACGTTAACTTCACAAAGAAGTGTCACGGAAAATGTTTATCAAGAAATTTCTTCAGAAATTGTTTCTCTAGTGGGGAAAATAAAATTTTCAAGTACTTCTAAGAAGCTCCTTATTCGTTGATAACATATTTAACATAGAATGCGTTAAATAAGTTATCATGAATTTTATTATTAAATTCAGTGTGCAACATTTAATATTCCCATGAAATTCAGTGTGCTATAACTTCAAATAATGCATCACCACTTCCATCCTACCACAACTTTTATGACTTCGTGTTAACAAAGACTTCTACAAAAACATGTCCAAAGGACACTTTTTGAAAAGCATTTCAAAAACAATGCTGTTAAGAAACATTTTCAGAAAGTGTTTTCAAGAAATGCCTCTGGAAAGTGTCTCTAGAAAAAGTTTCCAAAAATGTTGGTGTGCTTTAATTAGCCTTGAGCTTCTCATATTCTGCTGTTCCATTCTCATAATGCTTCTTTCCTACTTTGTTACGGTGTTTACCACTTAGATAAGCCTTTCGGAAGAATCTAGCAAAGAGAACGAAGTAGCTGAAGTACATGAGAAGACCAAATGTGGCACATGTACGTGAAATGTGGCAGTCACCCAGGCCACTTTCCAGGTACTGATAAGCTGTAACATTTATGATGCAGCCAATAACCATTTGTGCTAGTTGCAATGTAGTAATTAGCATAGGAATTCCCTTCGGTGGCTTATATCCCATTGCTTTCAAAGCGTAGTAAGAGTACATTACAGAGTGAACAAAATAATTCATTACAACAAACCATCTAGCTGATGCTGTGTACTCTTTGTATGAGAACCATGAGTAAAGAAGAACTGTTATATGGTGGTACCAATGCAGAAAGATCAAAGGCTGCTTTCGCAACACAATGAAGATTGTGTCCCCAAGCTCTGGAAGTTTTGATAGGACAAACATCCACGTCCAGAAACCAGACACACAGTCTTGTTCAATGAAGCTGAAAAAAAGAACCATTATGTTCTTACTGCCAATGTAGTATTTTAACTTATTATTTGTGTTACATGACATGAAAATGTTAGTGTAAAATATTGTTGTACATGAAATAAACTTGTATATTAAATTGCTTAAAACAAATAAATATGATTATTATTTTTGATTTATAAAATTATTGTGCAAGGTATTCGTTTTTGTTTAACATGAAAATCAAAAGATGTAACAAATTCAATATAACTATTATAACAAACATAAATTATTTATGTTAACTGATAAGACAAAACTCATTGTAGAAATGTCAGAATGTGCACAATTTATTTAATGTACAATCTAAATTAATGTGAATAGTTTTTATTAAACTGTTTTCTTAGTAATA
>NW_017100266.1:658631-674862 GCF_001263275.1 Habropoda laboriosa | reverse complement strand
AATAAAACTAGAATAATTTTAGAAGTATGTTAAAAAGTAAGATATACAAACAAAATTACCTAGGTATACAAACACTATGGTAAAACCCATAATGCTTTAACACATGGATCAATTCTGGTGCTGTTCTAGTAAATCCAATAATGGAGAACGTTGCAAGCATTGTGTTCCACAGCGTAAGTATGCCTCTCAGTTCAAATTTTGGTCTGTTTGACATGTAATGCTGCCCTCCAAAAATTAGAATCATATATATGCCACAGTAGTAGAAACCATTTGTCCAATTGTTTGTCATCCATATCTTGGTATCCATATGGCGGAAGGTTTCTTCAAAGTTGAAGACATACGAGTAGTTAGGTACAGTGACCTCCATGTAATCCACTTTGTTCATCTTGGAATAGTCTTTTTCTGTCTGCTTCTCACAAAACAATCAGAGAGGCCTTATTTCTTCACCTCCCTAATGCCAATTGACTGAAAAGAGAGAAGAATAACTGTTAAGAATGTTCACTGAAATATTTCAATTTAAACAAAAATTTCTTTTTCGTCAAATTCTTAGAAACTTATTCTTTTATTTCCTGTCAAAGGAATTTTTTTAGTCTACAGTTACTTTACACAAACATTACAATTTTCGTCTTTTTTTGTTTTTAATTATAAGAATATGGAAATTCTTATTCAGGGTATTACCTTATCTTTAAAAAAATTCATTTAAAAATTTGATTTCAAGCGGGTAGAATCACACGTTCTGATATTAAGCTTACATAACATTGTGTTCTTCTTTTTTTTTTTTTACATCATTTGGTATCGTGAATTCTTTCTACATCTTGTTACGCTGTTAAAGAACAATGTTCGTTACGAAAATTAAATTACCTAATACAATATTTGTTTCGACATGCGATCATTGTTATTCAGAAAATCGTTGTATCACGTTCTTCTCTTTTCAAAAATATACCGAATTTTTAAGTTTCGTAAATCTCTTCGAGCAATACAAAAGTAAAAAATTTAATTATTTATATATTAATTATATTTGTACCCTTTTCCTCTTTTAAACGCTATAATTTCATAAAATATTCTTTTGGTCTTTCATCAACATTTTGATATTATTTTTTATCAACATATCTCATAACTATTCTTATTTCGAAATTTTACAACGTAAACGCGATATAGAAGGTATTTTTAAAATTCCAACTTAAAAAAACAAAAGGAAGAAAAGAAAGGAAATCTTTATCTTTTTCCAATTTATCAAAAATAACGAAAACTATATACAATCATGCCTACATTATCTGTTATGTATAACGAGAGCAAGATAGTTACTGGAAGCAAAATAATTCAGAAACACGTTTTCTGTCTTATATGATATGTTTATTTTTAGATTTAATGATATTCGCCAGAAAAAAAAAAAAAACGCCTTTATTGAGTGAACAAACATGTTCGATGGGTCAATATTTTGACGCAAACTATAATGGAATTAAAACAGTTGCTGAATTCTTCGAATTTAAACCGTTCGAAAATCATCAGAACCTTCGAATGAAATTTTCAGCGAAACTATGAAAAATGTAGTAAATCAACGTCCTCTTAACCCCTTGCGCTACGATTTAATTGTAAAAAATTGCGCACTAAAGATGCATTTAATTTTAACTAGCCACTATATACAAACTGTTACGAAGAAAACAGCATATTTTATTTTACGATTCGTACATTTTGAAAATTAATAAAAGTACATTATTCGTTTGGATATAATTCATAGCGGAAGATCAAAATGACAAATATAAAAAAACATAATTCAAAATAGAACTTTAATTAGATATAGCCAATAGTTTTCAAGGGTGTGGTACTTTTCAATGCATTCTGGAAAATGTTGTAAAGGTATCTGGCATTGTTTACATTGCCAGGGAATCTCACTTCTAATGCTATTCTTATAGCATACAGGATTGCTTTTCTCCCAAATCAGAAATATGTTCAGGAAAATGTCCCCAACTTTTGGCTTTCAATCTGAATGGTGTACATATCACTATGCGAAGGACGTCTACGTGTCTAACTTACACGTGTCATTAGGATTTGTTCTGTTACATACACTACCGGTCAAAAGTTTGGAATCACTGTGCATTGCAAGTTACACAAAAATTCGCAGAAAAAAGTCAGCAGCTTTAAGAATTTTTTAACGAATTTTGTATCATTCAAATCAATCGATATGAGATAAATTGCTATTTATCTCCACAATATCAATATCAAGTCTATGAAAAATTAGTAGCAGATTCAGTAGTGATGAAAATTGGAAGGTGATTCCAAACTTTTGGCCGGTAGTGGATGTCTAATCGAAAGCTTCCAATCCCTTTTTTTTTTTTTTCGTTCATCTTGCTATGTAAAATATGTGTATGTATTTTTGAGTGCAATGGGAAACATGCAAAAAAATTTTTTCGCACATTTTCGCATAACAGGAAAGCAAGCCACCTGTTGATCGAGTTTATCAACGAGCTACAACACTCGTCATAGTGCGGTTTGGCACGAAAAACTCGAGACGAGCTAGACGAGCAAGGGGTTAAAATCTGACGAAATTAGACAAATCTAGCATCGTCTAACTTTCGAAATGTATGCCAAGCTTTTCTCAAACGATAATAAAAATTTCGCATATCAATGCTATTTTCAAAATAAAAAAACAAATTGCTATTTTCAATATAAATTAATAAATAAATATGAGCATTGAGACGAAATTTTTTACTAAATTTTTAACGACCTGTGCAAAATTCTAATCGACACTTTTTTCCTTTCATTCTACAGCACTCTTCGATTCGACGTTTGCTCAAGATCAACCTGAAAGCGTGTGAACCTATACTGGTCCTCCTTAACTTAATTGTCCTAACAATTGTTTGAACATCCGTGAAAAAATGAAGATTTTCAAAAAATTTCGAACCATCTGAGAACACAGTCAGGACAATGTTTACAGTGTCGAAAAAGAAAAAAAGTAGAACGTTCTTGCATAAAAGGTGTAAAACAGACGAAGGTTCGAATATAACAAAAATATCCTAAAGGAAAATAAAAAATTGTTAGATTAGATTTTTTAACTACCAATACCGCTACAAATGCAATTTAAAATGTACATCTTTTTCACAGCTTGGTACGAACATTTGGTCGAAAAATTTCTAGCAAGAAATGAGAAAGAAAGAAACGAACAACGGCGTGTTTACGCAATTAGAAAACAATTTGCACCGGAGCAAATGAAAAACAGTCCTAATTCATTCCAGCTGAAGCCGGTTCTAACGGGTCGTCCGTAATTCACTTGGACGAAAAAAGGGAGGAAAGATTTTCCTCCGTCTACTCGATCGTACTTAACCCACATTTGCTGTGAATTGAACATTCCTCGGATAATAATCAGCCCCGTCTTGAGCCGTTAGACTTGATTTGTGAACACCGTGAAACGTTGGAGGTTTTTTTTTGAGGAACAAGAGAGAAACGTAAGTTCTTCGTTGATACATCGAGTTAACCCACTGAAACACTTGTTCAACCGCGGTGTACACCGCGAAAGGTTCACAGATAGGTCCACGATTTTACAATCCAATTTAAAAACGGTTAAAAAAGTAACGGCAAAAAATATTATGCTTTTTATATATCAATGAAAAATGTATACTTCCTTTCTTTTCGTCAGATAAACGAGAAAATATGATATATTTTTTGGTTCGCCGTAGACTTTTAGTAATTACATACAGTGACCGAAAAAAAAGTATTCATACACCCTATAAAATGGAATAACTTTTTTAAAATTGGGCCAAACGACTTGAGTTTTTTTGAGAAGTTAGAAAGACTAGTTTACTAGACGAAACGCTGCCTGGAATTTGAATACAATGATAAAACGTTCATTTGACAAAAGAGCATTAGTTAAACAAAAAAAAAAGGGGGGGATACAAACTTAACCCTTTGCACACGAAGGCCCTTTTTTCTAGAAGGAAGTAGCAAAGATTAGTGTAATTTTTTAAAATTGACATTTTTATTAGAAATTGGTTCTTTCGAACTGTTTCACCGCTGAGATCTCTAAACATGTAGTGAACGACTCACGGAGGTCCATAGACCTGCTGTCTTGGAAAATATCATGCTTAGAGTTGCCTCTAATGGTAAATATAACGTCGCTTCTTAGTCGCCTCTCGAGTGCGCAAAGGGTTAATACGGCAATTAAATGATACTCCTGGTCGCGATTAAATGTGAAAAATGACCAATCGCCTTTTTTTTAATTTGTTCTAATCGTTCGATAAATGGAAATGTAGTCCGAAATAGGAAATGTACATTTCATTGAAATTTCATTTTAATGTATGCCCAACCGCGCATAAATATGTAAGAAATTGTATTACAATAATTAAATGTGACGACATTTGACAATTTCACGACCAATTATAATTAGACCAACGTTTAACCACACGACTCACGATTCGTGAGATCGTCAATTGTCTGAACATATTTTGCAAAAATTACATTTAATCGATTATTGTTATTGCATTCTGTAGAAATATCACGCTATTCGATTTGATTATTATTATCTCTTGGAAAATTTACACGTGTGAAAATGTTGTACCATTATATTGCCTCCAGATTTGTAGTTGACGCAATCACTTATGCTACCGTGCGTAAGTATTTGGACACTATGCAGGAAATATACTTTAAATAAAACTTGCGATCTTATTTCAGGCGACCCGAATAATGTTTATAAATACCAATGAAAATAACATTGGACATGAATTAGTATAAATGGAAAAGCAATAACTGAAATCGGTGGAAAATTGATGTTGCGAAGACACACTTGAGTTCATCGACTTGAAGTGTTTGTCGAAAATTGAATGAAAGTTCTTACCCCAATACAATGTTGTGCCAAGGGTCAAACATGGAGGTGGTAATGTAATGTTTTGGCGCAAAATAAAGTGGACAATTTAGTAAGAATAGATGAAATTCTACGAAAAGAAGAATATTTCAATATTCCAGGTGGACACAATAGACGAACGCAATATTTCATAAATTTCGTGCGTTGAAAAAGTTCTCAGACTGGTTTAACAGTGGGTTTACGAGACGCGTCATTTTGACGCATTTCGAATTTCACAAGGACAATTACAGAAACCGTTTACATTTCTCTCCTACCATTTATGCGTATCATAAATTTTATATAAATATATAATATCACATAGTTTCATTTAATAGTGTGTAATATGTTGTTTTTTAAAGAAAATCTGCGGTTTTGTTCACGCGTCAATTTGACGTAGAGATAGGTATATAAGAAATGTCTGTAAACCCTCGTGTTAATAAAAAATCGAGTTTTCTAGATTAACAGAATTTTATTATTTAGTTTTCTATATACATCCCTCATAAAAGTTCATAGAGTCGTTGGAAGGCCTTGGAAAACTCCTCGCGAGTTATCGCATTTAAATATGCTCTGTCACGGCGTGTTGAATTGCCCTCACACATCTTCGTAACGAGTCCCTTTCATTGGCAATTTGATCTTGGGGAATAAAAAGATGCCGGCAGGTGGCAAATCTGGCGAATACGGCGGGTGAGTGATAATGGTCACACTTTTTTTAGCCAGAAATTGGGTGACAATGACCGACGAACGTACAGGTGCATTGTCACGAAGGAGAAATCATTCACCCGATCGGTAAAGCCGATATCAGTCTTATTGTTAGACATCGGTCATTCGCCAGTACGAAACGAACAGATTCGACATTCGTCTCGGTGCAGGATGTCGAAGGACGTCCTTCTCTCTTGTCGTCTTCAAGGGACACTGACGATCTTCTTTGAATCGTCTAACACGGTGACTGCCACCACGGTGGGCATATGTGATCGCAGATTGTTTCTCTCGTAGCGCCACGGTGGTCATCGGTGACCGGAGTGCTTCAAATGTTTATAATTGTAAAAGTTGAATGAACATTGACAGTTAATGAATTTTGAACATCATCGCTGTTTAGAGAATACTTTGAAATAAAATATGCACTATTCGACAATTAAACATTTTTATTAGAAGGTGAACATTGACAGTTAATGAATTTTGAACATCATCGCTGATTAGAGAATACTTTGAAATAAAATATGCACTATTCGACAATTAAACATTTTTATTAGAAGATCAAAAATGAGAGATTAATTTTTATCAAATCTTCTATCTACCGGTGTATTAACAAATGAATATCATGAATCACGACAGAGAGAGAAAGAGATAGGGGGGGAGAGAGAGAGAGGGAGAGATAGGGGAGGGAGAGGGAGAGATACGGGAGAGAGGGGGGAGAGTGAGAGGAAGAGAGAGAGAGAGAGAGATGGAGAGATAGGGGAGAGAGAGGGAGAGAGAGGGGAGAGAGAGGGAGTGATAGGGGAGAGAGAGGGGAGAGTGAGAGGAAGAGAGAGAGAGAGAGTGAGAGAGAGACAGTGAGAGAGAGTGAGAGAGAGACAGTGAGAGAGAGTGAGAGAGAGACAGTGAGAGAGAGAGAGAGAGTGTGAGAGAGAGAGAGTGTGTGAGAGAGAGAGAAGTTGCCGATGACTGAAAAAAGTCAGAGGAACGCGTCATTAATAGTTTGAACGTTGGCACTGGTCCAGGAATGAAGATTTCGTTTGGGAAAAGGAACCAAAGAATCAGTGGAGCAAATCTACCGGGTGTCCAAAAATTACTCGTCCAGCGACGAATGAAAATGAATGTATTCCTTCAATTTAGGTGAAAAAGGAATCGAGCATCTTTTCTACGAATATGTATTGTTGTGTAATAGTATTATTGGGTAATCTATACTATAATCTATAGTGCAATAGAAACTCCAGCATTTTCGTTGACTGTGTCCTAACAATTTAATAAAGCACAATGATGAAAATAAAATATACATTTTTACAACAACTTTCATATTTCAAAATTTCATATTATTCATATTCATGTCATATTTTTTTCACTCTCTTGACACCGTTAATATCGATCCTTTTCTCACGTGAAACTATTATAAATACTCGTTAAATATTAACAAGCACAGTGTGTGATAAACATTTGTCAGACTGGAAGTTTAACCAATTTATTGTAGTGGAATGGAAAGCGGTAAAAGAGCCTTTCTCGTGTGTATACTAATTTGAACGTATTTGTTTCAAATAAGTCAAATTTCTAAAATGTTCAAATTAACAAAAAAAAAAAAAAAAGAAAAGTGTCGATATGTAAACCAAACGTTTTTGCAATACGAGTCTCTCAGAACTTTTGTTACACGCTGTATATCGACAGAAACTGTAAATTCATATATTCAATACATGGTTCGAGTAAAAAATCGCAAAGTCGACTTAATTCTGACCTTGTTTTGAACGAATACCCCTTTAAACAACGAGTTTTCTCAAGGAGAGAATAACAAGGTTCACCAAAGATATTCAGACAAGGTTAATTCTTCACGTGATTTATGGTGAAGGTGCCGTGAAGCGAGGCTATCTTTAAGTAGAAAGATCGTTTCATTTATTCAATATTGTCGAATATTCCAAGTTCCTTTTCTTTTCAAACTTCCTATTTACAGTGCGATCTTAATCTTGCGAATGTGAAATTTTGTCCACTTTATGTACCTTTCCCTCAAAAACCGTTACAGACACGTCCTACAAATATTTTCCACGTGATTCTTCGTCCTTTTTCATGGATATTTACACATCAGAATTTTCGAATGTTGCTTCAAACCAAGAATACAATTTTTCAAAAAATACTTGCTTGTTTTTAAAATTTTTAAATAGGAAATGTTAGTAGAAACGAACAAAGCATAGTACAGCAAAACCCACGTATCAATTCTTTCATCCGCCCACAAGGAACACGTGGTTAAAATTTGGATTCGATATCTCTTACAATTTTTGAGAAAAAGGTTGAATAACGACTGAAAATGTTAACCTTCAGGAAATCACTATTAAAGACAAAAGGACGCTATTTTACTCCTTTCCTTAATTCATTCTTTTCTACTATCCTTAAAAATTTTCGTTGAACGAGGCATTGTAATGTCCCTACAACAATAAATAAAATCACTGCTAAAAAAAAAAAAAAAGATTGAAAGGTATGCAACAATTCGGAAGAAAAAGCTGTATGTTCGTAATTTCTGGCTATACACAATCATGTGCAAAAAATATTATAACAAATTTTCTGTTCATCTGACTACAATAAATTATATTTCACTTTAATCAGTAAATTACAGAGAAAATAACACATTTTCTTTACCCAAATATCTTCCCAACTCCTTCCTCATTTTTCAGTAGAAAATGATTCGAACAAAGAATTCATTTATGAAGCAAATCTATTAAAATTGAACAAAAATCATTCTTCCAATTGGAAGTTACGCTTATTCGAAAGCGTTTACAATTTCTGCTTACCGAGGAATTCCTCTTTGCAGCTTGGTCTTATTTTCAAATATGTACTAGAATGCAATGCAAGAGGCATTTCTTCTGAATCCTATGATTTCTTGCTATGTTTACGGGAAATTATGTCGATTTCTTACAATGCCGTACTTTGTCTCACTTTTTTCTTCTTCTACAGATTTATACGATATTTATGTGCAATATTTCTTACACCAGCGTATCGAAGAAAATGTTTATTACTGCGATACACACGAAGGATGATGGATTCGAACATACAATTGATTCTGACAATGCTCATCATCAGTCAGAAAAACGTGGCAATGTTTCAAATAGAAGAAATAGAAATATCTTGCTTGCAACTTTGGGATTCTCGCTTCTTCTGCTCTTCTTGAATGAGCAAAATAACGGCTGAGAGACGTGTTGTAAACCTAGTTCTCGAGGTATAACACAGCGTGGAAATCAGTTTTTAATCCTTTTTGGAAATTAGGATTCCTGTTTTTCTCCGCTTTCTGCAGTAATCAGTGCCAGCAAAGAAAGAAGCAGCATAAACTTAATTTTCACGAGACAGGAAGGAAATTAGTTCCTTGTCCATCGAGAAATTGGGATTCCCGCATCTTTCCTGTTTTTTAACGGAAAAATCCGAAGCTTCTGGAAAATTACAATTCAGGCACTTTTTCATTTCTCATATTTTAAGAATTCTCGAAAATATAATTTAACGTAGAGACACTAACCAAGAGTACACTGACACGGGGAATACCGGCGCTCTTAGGGATATTTTTCTCGTACGTTTCTTTTTATATATTAGCTTTAAAGGTATCGGTAGATTGAACAAATGTACGACGATCAATTTCTTCTGAACTTAAAATAAACCAGCTTTGCGATATTAATATTAACAAAGTTGGTGAAACTTATATAAATACTATTTTTTGACACTGACGTCACGAAAAAGTAATGTCGGTAATGCAGGGTTAAGTGAATCAAATTCTGTTACCAGATTTACAATGGACAACGTCTTAAAATGACAAAATGATGAAAAATAAATTAGTTCAGCGTTATTCGTAGCAATTGTGAGACTGTATCTTAATGCGATTTCATTACAACGTTGATAAAAAAAGAATAAACAACAAAATAAATTTATCCGAAAAGGGAGGGAAATTTTCAAATAGCGAATTAACTGGTTTGTTATTAGATAAAAAGAAACTTGATCCACTGTCAATTTCAGAA
Organism: Habropoda laboriosa; assembly: GCF_001263275.1. Classification (NCBI taxonomy): domain Eukaryota; kingdom Metazoa; phylum Arthropoda; class Insecta; order Hymenoptera; family Apidae; genus Habropoda; species Habropoda laboriosa. The sequence goes on along the minus strand of NW_017100266.1, from coordinate 665,331 downwards.
AAATTTATTGTTCGAGAAGTAATTGCTAAAAGAAGAAATATCCACATAGCTATTAAACAGTAATTAGAAATTAGGTATCATTGATCAGTTAGGTTAGGACAGAATCGCTGATAGCCATGCCTCTGTTCAATTATTACCAGAGAAGGAATTAAGCTTTTAGGTCAGCTAGAGCCAGAGGCACTTGGTGCTTTCGATCAATCAACATCAAAAGTGGTTAAACTTTTCGATTTGTCACACTTAAAGACATTCTTTAATTTTTTAGTCGACAGTTAAGCTTCGAACAACCATTAGGTAACATAATCGTCACACTAGTCGGCCTGTTAGAATAAACATCACAAAAAAATCGATTATTTGTCTGGTTGACGTTTTACGTATTTGCATACTATAGTTGGAACAAGACGAACATGTCATTTTCACACAATAGCAAAAGAATAAATTAATAAATTCAACTGAAAGAAAAAAAATTCAAACTCACTGTGGTCACTAATAACCTCAGAAGGTGCATGTGACCTTAATCATCCAATTAAAAAAAAAAAAAAAAAAAGAGCAATTCAATGGTAAAAAGCATCCGTTTCCATGAATAACTTCCTTTATGTAAAATACGATTCAAAGAGGGTCTTGACTCTGTTACGTGATTCAGTGTGGAGGGAAAATTGGACAACTTTTACTTGTTGCCGAAATTGGAGAACGATAGACCCTCGGCAGTTGAATAAATTCACACTTACTTTTAAACTCTTCAATTATTTATGTATGTACATAAATATGTATTCATAATTCTAATTAATTCTAATTCTACTAATTACTATTAACTAACAAGAGGAAAATAATTGAAAAGATGTTAACTACAAGCTCTTGATACACTTTTCACGTTTAACTTCATTTTTCATTCGTCGTTTCCCAAAAGATTCGTCGAAGAGGGTATTTAAAAATCTCTGTTTTCTTCCTTCGATCACTCGATAAACGAATGTACACGGATCGTCACAATACAAGTGGAGCAAGTAAGAGTAAGTAATCGAGGTGTTGAAAATTTATCTAGTACACGTGCACTTAACCGATGACCTCACCTATACACTATCACCTACAAGTTAAATCGCATCTAGCGGGAAACAGAAAAGTACTGTGCATGGTAGAACATAAGTACACGTGCACTTAACCGATGACCTCACCTATACACTATCACCTACAAGTTAAATCGCATCTAGCGGGAAACAGAAAAGTACTGTGCATGGCAGAACATACAGGGTGTCTGAAAATTCGCTACGTATTACAGCGAAATTCGGTGAATTTTAAAAAAAATAATCATACGATTGTACGATGCACGGTAGAGCATACAGGGTGTTTGAAAATTCGCTACGTATTACAGTGAAATTTGGTGAATTTCCAAAAAATTTACTTAATTATATGATTGTACCATGCACGATAGAACATACTAGGTATCTAAAAATTAACCACGTATTTCAGTGAACTTGGGTGAATTCTTTTGAAATTACTTAATTACATCATTTTTATGCAAAAATAGATTATGTTTAATAGTCATTTTTTCCTGCACAATTCAAAAGTTATTTCCTCTTCAGAGCCACGATGAATATGCAAGAATGAATTGAGGTTATGAACTTCTCGCATCGAAGGAGTGAAATTATTCAAAATGTGTTTCGCAACGCAAATGGTCATAGTTCAAGTTGAAAGTGTTTGTTTTGCTAATCCCTTGGTTTACGACTTTCTATTTCAAATTTTTCTTTACTTTTCTTTAGGAGATCTAACCGACAGTTATTTATTGTTTTACTATTGCATCAGGTAAAAAAGAGTTAATGTATCGTAGACCAGTTACACTTGGTAATTCTCAGTTTTATGGATTAAAACGGAAATTTTTGCCACATCTAAACCAGAATCTGTACCGTGAATTTGAATCGCTGTGTAATAATGCCGGGGGTTACATAAACTTTTGACCTTTTCTTCTTAAGTATATCTGTTTCTGCATAAAAATAAACCAGTAATCATATAATTAAGTCACTTTCATTTTTCAAATTCGCCCAATTTCGTTGAAATACGCAGTTTCTTTTGGGACACCCTGTATCCAGGATGAATCCCCTAATTCACACCTGAAAGGAGTTATTCAGGCGCACTAATACATGGTCGATTTATGAATATAAAATATTCCTGAATATACAGTGTGTGTGAAATTTAACGTGATCTGTAATTATTGATCCATATCTGTAATATTTTTCACAATTTTTTTCAAAAAAAAGAAAAACGTTAGGTTACATAAAACACTTACGATTAATATGTCATCGTGACCAGTCGGTAGCATGAATTTTATCGTGCACGATAAATCGTAAATCAGTTTTCAATTAATGTTTACGGCTGAAGTTACCGAACAAATGAATTTTCTATGTCAGTGAAAAAGAAATATTGATCGAGTTATAATAGATATACAGATTATATGCTTAGGTGTAATTCAACAGCTGTGACATTCATTCATCAATGTCTGCTTTATGAAGGAAAAAATAGTAGTCCTAGGTCGCTGCATTATTCTCAAGAATGGTGAATAAGCACACAGGGATCGAGTAGTATTATTTATGACACGCGGGGCCTAAATTGACTCGCGTCCGGTGTGTCATATTTGACATCATATTTTATCAACGTGCCAACTGTTCGCTCTCTTTTTGGTCACGATCCTTCATCGATAAGCTTTTTTTTCCAACGTGAAAGCCTCAAATCTCTGATTTTTCCAACATTTTACAAGCATATTTTCCAACGCGTGAAAGCTTGCGATTAATTAATATACGTATAATTATAATAAATAAAATTGCTTCAACAGACAAAATTTCAGCTAGAAAAAAACACAGACTAAGATAATATTGTCGGTTTTCTAGAAGAGTGACACAATTAGTAAAACTAAATTTTTCAGCAAATCGGTTTGAAATTCTTTGTGGTAGAAAGTTATTAATTACTCGATTAATTAGCAACGAAAAAAATTTCTTTCAAAATACTATTTATGTCTGTTGCTTACTATTTCAAAAAGGATTAAAATGACCTTATTTTCAATTGTGACATTGATCTTGTTAAATAGTACAATTTTAGCGATACCCTTTCACATAAACATAGCTCACTTTCAGAGTTATTATTTTGCAGACATCTTAAAATTAACGTTTATTTTTAGATATTTACCGGCGATATGTACAGTTTGTCAAAAAGTGAATTTAACTGGTTTTTTTTTTTTTACTGAACTGTACTTATCGTGACATAGATCTAGAATAAACGACGTTAAAATGTTTATGAACAGAACAGGAAAGAATGAAAATTTTCTGTACATACTTTTAAAGAATAAAAAATGTTCTAATTTTGTTAGGAATGTGTAAATTCTAATTCAAAAATGTTTCAAGATAACCTAAGATATATATATATATATGTTAATACTCGTTTATTTTCATTAGTATGCACCGTGTGGAAATCTTCAAATAAATGAACGACTCCAATACCAATGTCTGGTAGATTTTCCCCTTGTTGGACACTCCAGTTCTCATTATGCGAATAGGGAAATCATTAATTTACGGTAATAGGTGATCTCAGATATTCCTCAGAACTTAACCTTCGCTTATTTTCGTTGCAATTCCTCCCAAATGTTCATTTTTATTAATACTTTTACACACTGTTTGAACCATTTTGCGTAAAAATAGATTTCTCAATCACCCAACCGTTTCTCTCTGAATGGATACAATAAATTTCATTTCGAGAATTATTTAGTAAACTCGCGGATGATACACAGCGCAACATGCTTTGAATAACCAAGTAACGATATACTTTGTATTTATAATTTAAATACGCGCTACTTATTCCTATTATCGTGTTACAGTTCTAACACATTTACGTATCGCTGAATTGAAGTTTCTTTTCCCAGAACGTACACTAATAAAATAACATTCTGCATTTCACTGTGTCATACTGCGAATGAATATAATGAATTACGAGTTGATAAGAATTAACGCTAACTTGTACGAAATTAGATGTAAATGAAAACTTCAGATAAAGAAAGAGCGAGAGAAAATTTTAATAAATAATTGAGGCGGTATTCTGGTTTTGAATGCCATCTTTTAAGCAACTTTTAGGATTTTTTCCCCGGAAGAACCGTTAAACCTTTTGCATTAGGGTTTAGCACATACATTTATGGGTATTTAAGATACATAATATATTTCGTTGAAGTAAAAGTAAACAAATTTACACGAGTTATAGTTTGTTTTATAGTGTGCTTTACAAAAAGTGTGTTCACTGTTTACATGATTCCGGACCTTCTGCTGATCTAAAATAAAAAATGAGGAAGAATCTTAATCGGTATAAATCTGGCTACGGTCTGAATCAAACTAAAATAAAAATATTGATTATTTACAAAATGGCAGCATTTTCAATTTAGATTGTCGATGTTTTTCATACTATGCCGTCTTTAGCGCGTTAAAAGAGTAAGAAAAAAACGACGGATGTTCAAAATTTTGGTTCACGCGACAACAGAACGTGTGCTGAAGATTCTCTACAAATTTCAAGTCGATCGATAAACTATAACTTGAGATATCGCGTGAACCGTTACGAAAAATCAGGTTTCGAGAAAAACGCATCCTTCAAACGCTTACGTCTAAATTAACTTTACGAATTCAAACAAATCCCTTTGCACACATGTTCCAGAATACTTATACTTTAAGAACATGCAAAAAGAAGAATTGATTTTTTGAAAGTTTAAAACCAGAATACCCCCTCAACCCTTTCGCGACTAGCGCCGGTTATAACCGGCATCCGCTAAATGCTTCACACTGGCTATCGCCGGTTATATCCGGCATCCACTAAGCGTGTCGCACTGACTCGCGCCTCGACAACTCACAGTGAAGATTTATTTTAAAATACAGAACAAAGCCTCAACAACATTCTCTTTATCCGATACATCCTTAAGTCCTATGCTGTTCCAACGAAATTCTCTAAGATTTGAAAAAACGCGAGACACTCTTAATGCGTATGGTGTGCACTAACGGCACGACGACCCGTTCGGGTTAAAGGGTTAAAGAAAATAGTTTTCCAAGGAACACTATATTTGTAATACGAATTAAAAAAAAGAAATAGATTAATATTTATTTGCCAGCAATTCAGCTATTATTATGAATTTCCTATCGATAAAATCTGACAACAATGAAATGAAAAATGTGAGAATTTGGTTTTTCCTCTTATAGTGATTAATTGGATGTCGTCGTCGTCGTCGATCTTGTCCAACAGATAAGTCGAAGATAAGATCATTGCCAAGAACTGACAGGGATGACTTCGCGGATAGTTAACGAGCGTACATTGCTTTAATTTAAGAATTTCCCCCTCCAGACACCTAAACGGGATGTATTCCTTCCTTCCGTGGCTTCTGGACTAGCCAGTGTCACCCCCCCACTCCTTGTCTTGATCTGATTATTTTGTGCTGAAACGTTTTGCGAACTTATAGCAACCTTTTGTTTTCTTAACCTTTCGACACTTTATCCCGTGTGAGACTTGGGCAAAGCGTCTACATAGTACTTAACTGTTTAGCTCAAGAGAGACTCTTAGGAAGAAAGTTAGAATAGGACGAGACATTATTGTCGTAACTATGACGTAGGGTTATGTATCTCTTGTTTTAAAAATTATCACTCACGACGTAATTATTAAAAATATACCTGTGAAATATAAATTTCTTTTTTATTGCAATTCACAATTTTATTAGACTGTAAAGGGTTAAAGTGTTCGAACCCATCGCTACAAATATGTACTTCTCAAGTAGTAGCATAGGGGAGGGGGTATAGAACGATTCTACTTATGGTAAAATTGTAGTGACAGATCTAAGCGTATCACGAGGCGTGCAAAAATATATTTCATCGATAATAAAAAATTTAATTTCCTACTTATACATATATAATAATAATAACAATTTAGCAATACTTTACTATTCATCATTATAGTACATTTAAAAAAAAATTGTTCGATATTTTTTGTTTATAATTATTTCTTCTTTTAAAGAACTTCGAATTTACTTCATATAATGACATGGGTATTAATAACCACTGAATCACCCTGTATACTTCTTTTTCGTATTGTTAATCACTATGTGGTCAATGGCTGATTTACAATTAGCTTTACGCTCTGTGTTTGGTTCATTCATTATTCCACACCATGACCCACTTTTCCTAATCACTCTCTTGCCTCCTTTCTCTTTTTCACTTCGCCTGCAGTCTTTTAAACATCCAGCCGCACTCTTGTCCCCACCCTCGTTCAAAATTTCATCTACCTATGAATCGTAATTCCCCATTCTTCTTCTGTATTTCTTTCTCGTTATTTTGTACAACTCGCATCTTGCTATTCTCTGTTTATTACTGATAAACAGCTTATCGTTTCTAATTGAAATTAGTCTTAATTGGTATTCAAATTAATTTCAATTGAAATTATTGTCGTTTCAAAGTGAAACTTGACAGCAGAATTATTAATAATATAGTAATAGTAATGAAAATAGAACTAATAATAGAATTGATAAATCTGAAACGACATTGCACACATTTTATTTAGTTCTAAATGGAGAATTAAATTTTCTAAAATTGCGAAATTTTTTCTCTGAAATATTAATAAGCAAATAACTTTTGTTCTTTATAAATACGAAAATAAATGTGAGCACTATAGGAAAACGAAAAACGATATCCTTTTTTTTTTT
>NW_017100266.1:658250-658550 GCF_001263275.1 Habropoda laboriosa | reverse complement strand
ATTTTTACATTCAAATTTTTAGTTTTAGTTAAATAGAAAACCTGTTGCGACTGCCCGCAAAATTTCCAGGAAAATGAAAGAAAAATATTAGTTCACTAATTAGCATGACAATTTCTTGAAATGTATCTAACAAGCGTACAGCGTGACTGCCAGCTACAGTGATGCTGTACAAAGAATTTTAAAGAAGACATAAAATTACCATGCTCTATTACCATTATTTTCAACAGTTAATTTATACACAATTAATTGCAATTCATCCCCTAAAAGCAAATTACCGAATTAAACATTAATTTTGTTAAA
>NW_017100266.1:642779-658147 GCF_001263275.1 Habropoda laboriosa | reverse complement strand
ATAAAGATAAACTTGAATTTAATTTGCCAAAAATACAGCTTGCGCCGCCAAATAAAAATAGAAGACTTCCATGACTTATTGATTGAACGAAATATAATACCTAAATAGTATTTAGCTGATATTTAAGTGTCGGTTAGGAGCAATCAATAAAGCTTGTTCTACTTATTCGTTACTTCAGTCTGCTGTCTTTTGTTCTAAATAATCTGACTTTGTCGCGAGTACGATTTTATTAACAACACTAACCATCCCTAATTCGTCCTACAGAAGGATCAAAAGCGAATTAAAAAATTCACAAAAATCACGGTTTAATATTTGATAGAAATTTATGATCACTGAAATTTTAGCTACACTCGGTCAGATTTTCTTTCTTCAAATTTAAGACAGTTTTCTTTTCAATTTCATTCCCCCCCATTTTACAATTAATATTACACTTGAAATACTAATTACTTCACAAAAACTACTGGAATATGTAAATTTTAATATGTAAATGTTCCTCTGTCAACTATCTCAGATTTATCGTTGTCGTACTTTCAACTCTAATGTCCTATCATTTTGTCGTGCCTGTTTTTCATGTAAACAGATCATATTCCCAGAAAAAGAGTGCAAACAGCCGTCGACCTTCTTCCGTGTTATTAAGGGACAATTTGTACGCATATCCTGTGTAAAATTTTGTAACATTACGTTAGCTTTGAGAAACGATGAAAATGGTATCATTATTATCGTGGGGTGTGAAATATATAAAAATAGAACGTAAAAATGATGTGACGCTTTTTCTACTATCATCAATGACTCCTGACCCAGAGAATCTATTAACCCCTTGTCATAAATATAAGTCGCACTCGTGGCGCAGATCACGCGATTTTATTCGTGATGAAGTACGATATCCAAGCTGACTTTCATTTTAATTTAGAAATTGCGACGTTTAAATGCAACGTTTCGACATTCCTGATATACTTTCGTGTACCACTTAAATCTGATACGATTATTGTATTTAATGGGCTAAGATTTGCTGGGCTAAGAAACGATTAAAATTACACCTCGTATTAATTACAACATGTCAAATGTATTCTGATTGCTCTAAAATTTGACGGAAACTGTATTACCAAATATTTAAGTGTGGCGTGTTTGAGAGATAGAGAAAAAGAGAGTCACGCCCTCTGTGCTAAAACATTTTCTTTTAAACATAGAATAGCAGAAATTATGCTTTTTAACCGTTAAATATAAGGATGTAAACGAATTATAGAGATAAGAATGTAGCTAAATTATAGAAACAAAATAAAAATAAACGAATTTAAACATCAATTATGTTTCACAAAAAGTTAGCTGCTTTCCTTTTCCTCTGAAGTCAACGTCTTTATAAAAGATTTCTGATACCTTTCTATTATTAGGTATATTCTTTACGCTGCACTGATAACAAAAAACTAAAAACCCGTTTAGTCGTTGTCTATTGTTTTTTGTGGAAATCTGCGTTGTGTGTGTGTATGTATGCGTGTAAGCTGAGAATGAGCTAGCGGCAGGTTGAAAGCGTGGAGCGTGCATTGAGGCGGCTGTCGATCTGTGGTACGAGCGAAGTTAATTGAACTCACGACGCGAGAACTTCTGCGATGGACCGCGGTTTGTTTTGGTGGAATAACCTTCTAAATCTTCACCGTCGGATAATATTTCCGACGACCGTTGCACGTAAGGTGACACCGCTTTGGACGTGCCACGATCGGTAACACGGAAGTATAGATGGCGCACATAAAATCTGCTTGAAACGCGAAATACAATTTTAAACCTGGAATACTACTCACACATTTTTTAGGTTAACAACGTTTTGTGTGGAATTTTAGCCACACTTGAAATGCAGAGGTATTCGCACTTCTTTTTTATTAATTAGGGGTTATAAGATGATAAAATAATACAGCTGAAACTATATTAATTGAAAAATATAAAATTTCATGTTGAACAATTACGTTACATATTATTACAAGATTATACAAATTTGAATACACGAAACATACTACTGATTCAGAAAGTAGAGATGAGTTTGAATGAGAATTCACCCAACGTAGCATTCCAGGGTTATACTTGTTTGTTGAGGATTTTACAATATTTTATACAAAGAATATGTTTATAATATGATATAAAAAATTAGGAATTACCTTTTTACGGAAATAGTGTGCCATCTATTGTTAAATGAAAGTACTCAAACTATAGAACTTCTAAAATTTTCCACACGGTTGTGATAGTGAAATAAAAATTCACACTCGTCGCTGAGACGAGTGATATATAGTTAAGGGTTAAAGCTGGATTTTGTATTCTCGCATGTCGTGCTTTCACCATTCACACTATTCGACGCTGTCGCGCATGCGCACACGAGTTCAGTGAACCTCTAGCATATTAAATATAACTCAAATGTATATTACCAAATTAAATTGTAAAACTGTATTTTGTGTTTCAGACCGGTTTCATATGCGTCACCCGGTGTAAGAGAGTGAATCTGGGTGACTGGATGCAGTCTGAGTCTGAGTCGATTTTTCAAAGTCTTGCAAAGTAAATATATACATATATACACCCGACTAGGAATTTCAGTTAGGCAGACATTAGGTCCGCATTAGGCTAGCTTAATTTCCCTGTTAGGCCCGCATGCGGTATGTAACGCGGATTATTCACGACCGCCTAATTGGGAAAGCTGCGTTAGGGCCGCATTAGGCCCATATTAAAATAGTTCGGTGCCGCCATAGTGGCGGCATTTCAATTTTGTTCTAGAAATCGGTGTCGCCGTTATGGCGGCATGATCTTTGTTTTGTCAAGTATCATACTTTGGAAAATTACAAAAATTAAAACGTTTTATTTTTATGCACTATAACTAGTATGTATTAAAAAAAATATATCAGTTTCAAAATATTCTGTTTTTCAATATCCTTATATATATAATAAATCAACTATGCAAAAATAACTTTAAAAATCTAAATTTGCTCCGACTAGCTGGTAGTCCAACCAGAGAAATGTGCCGATCGCAAAGGGTTAAAATAGCTTTATGAGGCTGTCATTGGGAGACATTAATGAAATCTCACGAGGAATACCGTAAAAACTTTTATCTTGTTGAAAGCTCTCACGCAAGCGTACGTCCGACACTGAGATATCTGTACATATTCCTACATATAAGTTTGAGAGCTCCACTCCACCTAATTTAGGTGTGCGCTCGACCATCCCCATTTCAGCCACGTATGGCAACTGTTAGGAATGCCCAACTTAAGCGTGCGCTCGGCCACCCCCGTTTGGGCCACGTATGGCAACTGTTAGGAATATGCCCAACTTAGGCATGCACCATTCCTTCCGAATTAAGACCTAATGCGGTAACGATTAGGCTTGCAGCATTTAGGTGTGCCTAATCGTTTCCGCATTAGGCCCACAATCGTCTTTAGGCATGCCTAACTGAAATTCTAGTCGGGCACATACTGCAAATAAAATATGGCGACCTGAACCCGTCGCAGAAACGAACAGTTATCGTTTAATTTTGCCATTTTTACATTATACTAAAAAATTTAAAACACGAAACGTAGAAATGTGTATGTAAACTATAAAAGAAAAATATTTAGTAGAACTGCAAGTAAACAGATAATAACTAGACACGAGATAATATTATAATATTTAACGCAAACGAACACACGACACCAGACATAACAATATTTGTAAAAACGTGTTGTTACTATCAGAGACGTGCTCGTGTAGTCGCAACGTGGTCTGGACAAAGACTTTAACTGCCGAACGAAACACGAGCACCCGCACGCACGGGCCATCGCTCACGCCATAAACAAAAGAGCACCAAAGTACCGAATCGTTATCGGGATCCACGAGAGTCTCTCCCGTTACAACAAAACGCATGACAATATCCGAGATAATATTTATAATGCACGAACAGCAAAATTACTCGATAATGAAACTTAACATTTTAACGATGAAGTTCATAAATATTCTGTAAATAAATGAATTGTAGCTTCAAGTAGATTCTAAGTACGATTTGAGCAATAAGATGTTAATTCGTTTAGAAAACAATTGGCCTGCCTAGATACATATTCATAATTGGACTGTCATTGTTGCCGTACGATTGCAAAGCTTATTAAACCGCCACGTGCGTTCGCAGCACGTGCCAAGGTGTTCAATTACGCGTGTGTTATAATAAAATCGATAAGAGAGAGTCATTGTATCGAGAAAAGCACACGTCACAGGATATTTACAAGAAGTACGAAATAACAGACGAGATCAATGAACTTATTCGTATTAATTATCCGTTATCGCTATTGACTTCTAATTTCGTTTAACTTATTCTCCTAAGGTTTTCTTCGCCATTACGTAAAACGTATGTATCTCTGTTTACATAATGGGAGTTACATTTTACAAATAGTTCAGATTTTATTACTGTGTCAAATTGGTAAACACCGTTCAAATACAATCAAGTACGATAGTAACGTGATGAAGAGAGTTAAAAAAAATCAATAAAGAAAAAAAAGAGATAAAGATGTCGTTAATCACACGATAGTGTCCTGTGTTACAGTATAATAAATGTAAGAAATAAAGACAAGGGGCGCCAACAATCGTCAATGGTTTGTAAAACTTTAATCAAGTAAACATAACCAAAAAACACAAAAGCAACGAGAAAGGATATAGTTACGCAGAAATGTTGAAACGAGAATGAATATGTATGAAACCCACGAATCCCATTATTTTGTTGTATAATTTCATAAATTTGTCACTGAACGAATTATGAAAATATCAAGTAACACGTCGAATCATTTTTATCTATACAATAAAATTCGTTCGATTCTCTGAGGAACAAAATACGAAGACACGTTCACTTCGATAAAAAAAGAAAAAAAGGCAATGATTTTTTTTTAATTACATAAGAAACGATTTTCTCTACTCGACTGCGTCGCGATTTTCGTCAGGAGTTGTGTAATTATATTAAAATTGTTTCGCAACGACGTAATCAAATAAACAGGTCAATGAATATAAAAACGAGAGCAATAACAGAGAGAGTGCAAATTCCGTTTCTTCCTCTCCGTACCTTACCCCCACTGCCCGCTTCGCGTGTTTCTGAAAGTTCGCCACAGTGTTTAAAAAACAATTTGCACGGAACGCTCCCTTTTTCGTTTACAACGTGGAACAAGAGGATATCTGGCCGTGCGAGCATTTTTTTGCAGTATTTTTCTTAGGTACACTACCGTGCATAAGTATTTGGACACTCGATGCGATCTAATTAACTCTTCGGGACACCAGGATTTTAAGACCAAAAAGGGACTCTAGTTGCACAGAAATTTTATTTTCAAAAGATGTAACAAAGTAGGTTTGTTTTATTTACAAACGGTGAATTATGATGTAAAACGATTCAAACTTAAAAAGAAATGCTTAAATATTTCATTATTAGATGAGACAAATAGTCTCGCCGTGAATCTTGTGAAAACAGATTAAGTTATTGTTACTTTGATGTTTCAAGATGGGATGGAAAACATCCCTCTGTGCATATGTAAGTACTAAAAAGGTGGGACACTTTTTACCCCACTATGCCCCAAAGAGTTGAAAGGTTCATATGTCTTTATTATATTGCAATATTTCTACCTATAATTAGCAACAATGAATGTCGTTGAGGTGCAGAAGATCTAGGATGTAGTATATATGGTAATAAACTTACCAATAAATGAATGAAAATTATGAAATATTGCGTTCGTTAAATATTGTTCTTTTCGCAGAATTCCATCTATTTTTTACTAAATTGCCGATTTTATTTGCACCAAAACATCCCCAAGTCATTACATTACCACCTCCATGTTTGACCGTTGGCACAACACATTGGGGAAATAATTTTTCATTAGGTTTTCCACAAATACTTGAGCCGATTTCAGTTATTACTTTTTCATTTATACTAATTCATGTCAAATGTTATTTTCATTGGTATTTATAAATATTATACAGTCGCCTGAGATAAGATATACGAGTAAGCCAAAATTATATTAGAGAGTTTTGTTTAAAGTATATTTCCTGCATTTCGAATAATATGAAAGTGGCCAAATACTTATGCACGGTAGTGTAGATTAACACTAGAACTGCCAGCCGAATTAGAGTCAAGTTACAAACGGTAATACTTACCAGTATTGAACATTCATGTCTTTTTAAAAGATACTAATGGGTCATTTTGACACGGTTGGTAGTTCTAGTGTTAAGTCATGTACACTATTGAACACTGAAATATACTTTAAATAAAACTCTCTATTATAGTTTTGGCTTGCGATCTTATCCCAGGCGACCCAAATAATGTTTATAAATACCAATGAAAATAACATTGAACATGAATTAGTATAAATGGAAAAACAATAACTGAAATCGGTGGAAAATTAATGTTGCGAAGACACACTTGAATTCATCGACTTGAAGTGTTTGTCGAAAATTGAATGAAAGTTCTTACCCCAATACAATGTTGTGCCAAGGGTCAAACATTGAGGTGGTAATGTACTGTTTTGGCGCAAATAAAGTGGACAATTTAGTAAGAATAGATGGAATTCTACGAAAAGAAGAATATTTCAATATTCCAGGTGGACACAATAGACGAACGCAATATTTCATAATTTTCATTAATTTGTTGGTAAATTTATTATCATTGTTGCTGATTATATTATAGGTAGAAATATTGCAATATAATAAAGACGTACGAACCTTTTAGTTAGATCGCATCGAGTGTTCAAATACTTATGCACGGTAGAGTAGATGTAACAAAAAACTTCTTTACTAATTCCACTGCGCACTACATAAAAAGTGAATCATTAACTTAATCGAGTGATCGCGTAAAGCAATAATCTACGTCGATACGAATGAAAATTACTAGAAAAACAGACAAACAAACGAAAAAAAGCAACAAGAATATGCAATATACATATCTATTAAGCTGCTCGTTACAAGAATTACTCATATTAATATTTTATTAATATAATGATAATGTAATTATAATATTTCTCATTTCTATCCTGTAACATTATTCTCAGAAAGAAAGAAATAAGGTTAAAAAATTGCAAGCATCTACGTGTACCATGTGGTTTTGTAACGCAATTACCTACTATACCTGCAGTGTCTGCATTTTCAAGTAGTACGAGTTAAACTTTGGCCCAGTGAATAAGATCACTGGTCAATTAGCCAGTGGTGGGAACGGTCAAGATCATCTAGCTTTGAAGATCGAATAACATCTTAGTTTACATTTACGTATTAACTTTCTTGCAATGAAAATAACAACCAAATCTGTGCACAAAGGTATCAATAAAGTTTATCGCCTTAGATTTTTATTTCTCTAATTATATTACAGTTAATTTCGAACTTGCAAATCTATATCATTAACAATTGAATTAATGTACAAATTGAGATCACAAGAAGATTATTAAATGATGTATTTCACGAAAAATTGAAAAGCTATTAAAAAAAAAAAGAAAAACATTACAGCAACATGAATGATAATCATTGTAAAAAAAGATGACAACGTCAGGCAGAAGTTATCGTTCTATTAACCAAACACAAAAAATACCAGAAATGCTAGAAAGTTTTATATTTTATTAAAAATTTGATTCTGTAGATATTAATCCTCCTGTCGTTAATCGTGACGAAAGCGAGACTAGTTTTGACCCTCTAAACAGATATGCTCAAGAGAGTATCGTGAACTTTGCACAGTGGTCATCAACCACTTCAGATCAACCTTTCCGATCGAATGATCAATGATCAAGCCATTTTACGCTCTGACAAAAATTATTGGAAATACACGCACGCAAATCGTGGGAATCTACGAGATTACCTTGCTTTCTTTACGTTATAACGGTTGCTTGAAATGAACGCAAAAACGGGATATCTACTAATTCGAATTAACATAGGGCAAAAGACATTATGCTGCTATGAATCTGTTCAATATCAGCGTCGACTTTTTCCCACGCTATTTCTGAGAACTTATTCGGTGATCTTTTTCAATTATCAAACGACAAATTTTGTAACAAATTTACTTGGTCAAACATTCATGACGTATGTACTGTATAATATAAATAAAATGAAGTTAATATGTGTATCACCAGTTGTTTGGTAAAATTAATTGAATACTTGTAAATCCAAAAAGTACAGTGTGTTAAGAAATGATAGGTTGACTTGCTAAGAGAGCGGTTAAGAGATGTGTTAATGTATAAAAGCTTACTATATCGTAATATTTTTTCGTTGGAATATATTCACTGTGAACTTTGCCACTTAACACCGTCGTTATTTTCGCGTTTCATTTGTTATTATCCATTCTGATCGTAAACGAAGCAAACAGTGAGTAACCTCCCACGAATCCTCCTACGCACCTACAGTGAATAAAATATTGAAATATTATAGTGTTACACGTCATTGTAATATGTGTTAAGTTATGTTATTTGTTAAAGTATTTTCTAAAAAATGGGCAAAGGAAAAGCTCTGAATGAAAAAGAAAAGGGACAGATAATGGCGTACAAAGACTCTGGCATGTCTAATCGTGAAATTGGCCGTCGTATAGGTAGATCTTGTAATGTGGTGAATCAATTTCTAAAACAACGAGACGAATATCGTACGAAAAAAGCTCCTGGAAGACTGCCGAAAATGACAGCACATTCGGTATGTGCATACATATCTTTCACCAAGGATGTTGTAGTTATTTTTTGAATTTTCAAATTGTTTGATCCGACGGGCTAGATGGGTTGGCGAACTATTGGCATGATCAACTTTGGTGGTGGTTCCGTAATGGTTTGGGCGGCGTTTTCTGCATTTCATAAGACGACATTAACCTTCCTCGACACACGCCTTGACTCAAAACGTCAACAATACTTTGCATTCAACGTTTTTCATCTGCCAAATTTAAAATTATGCACGACTATGCGTCAGTACACGCTTCGAGAAGTAGTAAACAGTGATTAAACGCAAAAATAAATATAGAAACACATCCCGACTAGAATTTCAGTTAGGCAGATATTAGGTCCGTATTAGGCTAGCCTAATTTGCCTGTTAGGCCCCAATGGGGCAGCCCCGTCAGGTCCGCATGCGGTATGTAACGCGGAATATTCGCGACTACCTAATTCGGAAAGCCGCATTGGGCTTTCCCAATGACTATCCAATGAGGCCAACCGCATTAGGCCCATGTTAGAATAGCTTTATTAGGCTGTCATTGGGAGACATTAATGAAATCTCACGAGGAATACCGTAAAAACTTTTATCTTGTTGAAAGCTCTCACGCAAGCGTACGTCCGACACTAAGATATCTGTACATATTCCTACATATAAGTTTGAGAGCTCCACTCCACCTAATTTAGGTGTGCGCTCAACTGTTAGGAATGCCCAACTTAGGCATGCATCATTCCTTCCGAATTGGGACCTAACGCGGTAACGATTAGGCTTGCAGCATTTAGGTGTGCCTAATCGTTTCCGCATTAGGCATGCCTAACTAAAATCCTAGTCGGGATTAACCCTTTGCGCTCCGAATTACTTTCGCCATTTTGTTTCAGCTGTTCTGCAATTATTCAATTACTTTTGGACGGTCTTGTGTAGTTTTGCTTTTATTTCAATATTTCAGCGTAATATTAAGGGGGTATTCTAGTGTGACAGCCTTTTTTTTTTTTTAGGCCTTTTTTGCTAATTTATTATAGAAGCTCAGTAACAGTTATTAACGTGAGCTTCATTCCGAAGTATTTACTTGTGCTTGAAGGATGATTACAAATTTTTTTGTTGAAAAATAATTAAATATGGCTGCTAGAATACCCCCTTAAGTTAAAAAACATTAAGATTCAGTATAGCATTTTTGTATCAAAAAATGGTTCATTATTATTCGAAATTTGTAATTTATCATTGGATGATATCTGAAGGGTAATATTCGTATGTCCAGTCAGACTCGACATAAGAGCGCAAATGGTTAATATCAAGGTCCCCTAACCTTAATCCCATAGAGAATTTATGAGGACAACTGGTACGCGATGTTTACGAGGATTGCCGCAAATTCAGTAGCATAAACGAGCTCAAAACGGTAATTATAAACGGTTAGAAACGCGTTACGGATCGGCAACTTATGGATCTTGTAAAATCTATGCCAAAATGGATCAATTTGTTAATTAAAAGTGGCGGAAAGCCTATTAAATATTAATTTTCATTTTTGCTTTGATAAATAATTTCAAATGACGATATGTAAATATGTTTCTTAAAGTGAACCTATCATTTCTTAAAGGTTGAAAGGTATTGAAATTATGATTTTTTTATGTTACATCATTTTGAAATGTTACTCTGAAACGACATTTAGCAATAAGATTTGTTAATATAGGTGCATTATATCCTGAAAATTTGAGATCAATTGATACATTTGTTCATAAGTTAGGACAATAAATGTAGGTGAAACTGTCATTTCTTAACACACTGTAGTAATATTCTGTTTATCATTGTACTTTTTTCTAATTTATTGCTAGGTATCTAACATACTTTTTTACTAGAATAATACTATTATTAGAGCACTGTATAGTTAAAAAATCACAAGTGAAACAAATAGATTACAAAGTAAATCTGACCTATAGACAATTATGCAAAATATTTCTTTTAGAGTATAATCATAAATGGACTAATAATAGTTACTTGCAAAAAGTTCACAAATAATAAATGCATAATCAATTGAATTCCAAAGTATCAATACATAGTTGTATATTCTATTTAAGGAGATGCTAAACTTTTTACTAAAAATTGAAGAATGTTACATGAATTATATGACATATGATAAAAGAAGAGCTCAGCTTACTCAACTTACTCAGCTACCCTTATTGATTGTGGCTGATACAATTTCTTTTACAAGTATAATGATAATGTTAGAGACACAACAGTTTAATTCTAAGAAAAGTTTGAACTTGAATCAACCTTTAGATATTAAACATTTAATAAAAACATAAATTACAAACGTAGTAGTGTCCTTATTCCTAATACAGGAATAATGTATTTTTATCGTGTAATTTTATAAATAATTCACAACACTGATTAACATGGAAAATATTTTTTACATTGGTAATAGAAGTAAGGCAACAGGCAAGTTCGAGCCTTTCAGAATCAATAACGAAAAACAAAAGACATTTTGACATGTTTTCGACGACGATTCGAATTCTTCCTCGCTATACTGAAAGAAGTGAGTCACTTTTCAAATAGCCTAATAAACAACAAATGCAAATTGATTTCCCGCGAAAATGAAACCGATGCGGAGAAACTAAGCGACCACGCAAGCCTCGAGTCAATAGTGAAACATGATATTTCGTTTTACATCATTTCACGTGAAAAATATTCAAAATTGCAAGGTTATCAAGATGCAAAAATTGTCAGTTATTTTGCAAAGAAAAAGTTTATGACCATAAAACCACTGGAAAACCGAATAAAAAATTATTCCTGTTTTTGTCGCAAAAAATATGACGAACTTTATAAATAATAATAATAAATATAATCGATATTTTTATAGACATCTAATCGAGTTTTTACTTTCGCCACATTAGACAATATCTTATTCTTTAAAACTAGTCTGTCAGATATATCTCCGCCACATTGATACTGTAACGCATAAAATATACACTATCTTACATTCTGCTTGCATGTACGACCGATCTATACAAATGAACGCGACCACGTGCTAGAACCCACACCCTATAGAGTAACACGAGGCGACGCTTGCCGCCGGCAGCCAACTGACTAGTAGCGCGATTATCGATCGCACTAGGGGATCGATATATGTATGAGCTTTAATCAAAATATACCCAGACTGTGCTTATAACTTAATATATATCCTAAACGAAGAGAAACACCGACGACACGATATGATATGATTACTATTAGCGATTTAACTAACGTTGAGCTTACATATGTATATCGATAAGTCGTTCCTTTCGAGATTTACAATGGTTCTTATAATTCGACTTTCTTTGCCTACGTGATTTTTCAAAATGGAACTCATTGAAACATAGTATCAAGTTTCAAACGAAATATAATCACCTCTATTTCTCACTCACCACGCTTGCTAACACTTAGTGGCTGTCTATGTGACTTATGTTTTGCTTCTGAAACTGAAGAGGTCATTAAAAGGACGCACTTTCTCAACGATTCCAGAGACAAGAAAAAATACAGAGGCTCATCTGAAAGCAGTTTCTAAGAACGCCTACAATGAGGAGACCTACAAAAAAGATTCGCTGTGCCAGTCAAGGTATTTTTTTTTTTTTTTTTTTATCAAATCTCGTACACGTTACAATAACCACGTGTAACTTAACAGTTTCCAATATGACTAATAATTGTTGCGAGTTAAAAAGATAAGATTGCACATACAATGAACACCCAAGATATTATTTACCTCGAGATTATTATGTGTATTTTTAAATGCTAACTACACACAATTTTTAGCAAGTAATTCTATGTAATTAATGAACTTTTTGGATTTTTCTTTTTCTCCTTTTTCTAAGTTAACAGATCGAAAGTAAACTATATGGAAAATATAATCTGCTAATTTTTTTTCATGGAAATTATAGTATAATGTATTATGGTAATGTTTCGAACTAAATAATTAGAAATAAACGAGAATTTCAATAAAAACAGATTCGAAAGTTTGAATGTTAACATTTCCGGGACCCGTATCGCGGAATTATGAAACAGATAATACAGTTCGATGTTTTGTACTTTGTTCCGATTGACTCTTGAATTTCTCGAAAGTTTTATCAACGATTAGTTCGATTATTTTTATCGTAATGGTAATTCGTTAGTATTATGATTTCATTGTACGACTGATGTGCAACCTCTTGCAGCAGCTTTTTCTTTATTTATGCCACTTGTTGCATTATTTAAACAATGAGTGAAACAGCAAGAGTCCAGCAGTAACTAAGATTCATTTTTCATCAAATAAATGATAATTCTTTACAACAAAGTTAATAATGTGAAGAAAATTAACAGTAAATGAAACTAACGAACTATTGATAACAGAAATTAAGAATTAAGAATATTCTGAGAATAACTGCGTTATTACACTAAGAAACACAAAGTATCCAGGTAATTTATATTTAATATATCATTATCAATAGGCAAAGGACGCTTATGGCATTGTGCATATACTGAAAAAGTAAAGAATTTGACTGTGAAAGGTGAACTTTGCACGCAAAGACCTTCGATAGTGTTGACGTTCTCCTCGTACCACGGAAAGAAAAGCGATTTCTGACGTCAAAGATCTTATTAGCTTAATGAATAATTGCAAATTATTCACTTAACGTTCAAAAATTGAATACATGTATTTTCAACAAACTGTTTATAAATTCTTCTAAGAAAATGCAAAAAAAAACAAATTTAATATGTTTCCTCGTCAATCGATCACCAAGAAGACGTGTTTCATGGACTGATCTACAATAATATTATTAAACTATGCCTGCACATAACAGGAAACAAATACAGTCCATCAAGGATAACTAGAAAAACGTCTAATTCCTTGTAACATTCTTGTGTTTAACTACCATTTATTTTATTTCCTATGAAATTCTTTAAATAAACAAAATTTAGATGTAAATAAAGGAATTATAACTAATTTGTAATTTGAAAAAAGAAGTAAATTTTATGTGAATAATATTCACAATATTTACCTACAATTATTATACGATAAAATTTTACATACTGGTAATGTAAATTCTGTTTTTTCATTTTATATGTATATTAGCTTAATGTATATTTAACACTGTTTTTCATCTAAATTTATAAATGAAGGGCATTTTAATCGTTTACTTGTTATAAGAAGTTTACTAATAATATTAATATGACATTAATTTCATACTATTTGAATAATTCTACGTAATTTCCTATTCGTGATAATATTATTATATGAATATGCAATATATTAGCCGTTTAATGCAAAAGTGATGTAAGTCATTTTTTTGCCTCTTCGAGTTAACACCACATCTCGAAAGCTTAACCTTCCTTGGATTTTGTGCAGAAGTGGTATAAGAATATCTTCGTTAGTTTCTCAGTGGATGGCAAAATAAGTAAGAATCACCTATTCGAATGGCATGGACGCTGTATGCAAAAACGGTGTAAGTCGGTCTTTGGTGTGAGATAAATGACATTGGACTTCTGGATTTCGAAGAAGAAGCGTTATCCACAAAGTTTCCGTATCATGCTCGTTATTATTTTACGATTTAAATTCGTGACAATGTAAACCACATTTTATACGTTTTATTCATTTGTTTGGTAATTAATAAAGCAGTAGAAACATAATGTCTACCTCAACAAAGAGATCCCTTTTTTATTACGTCTAATAATAATTACCTCCTCGGTTCGCACGAAAATGGTATAAGTCGGAAGAATATTGAATAAAATGATTGTATGTATATACACTTGATTTTAGGGGCAAAAAGGCATTATTAGCTTAAGGTATAACTATACAATGGCTTACATAAAAGAGATGTAACATTCTTTCATATTCCTGAATTTTACCGAACTTTTACTTTATCCCTCATTACCTAGAAATCGCCATTTTTGACTAACACCACTTTCGCGTTAAACGGCTCATACATACAGTAACGTTTCTCACATTGTCGCTACTAGAGCTCCTACGTCTATGTTATCTTTCTCGGAATCAGTCAAAAGCATGCGATGTGTGTAATACGATGCGCGACACGCAACATAATACAATAATATAATTCCTTTAATTTAAATATTTTCTGACTGAAAATTTCTTTAATATTGGTGAGATTTTTCTAATTAAAATGAGCTCAAACATAATATAACTTGGACCACATTTACTTATGTAACACTAATTAAAAGATTGAATAATTTTGCGCCCACCCTACTTTCGGCTTTCTGACACAAGGAATTGCACGTAACAGAAAAGTTGGGAAAAATAAAAAGAAACATTTGTAAGACAAGGACAAAGTATAAAAGGTCGAAGGACACTTGAAACGAAGGAAAGTCAGGTACGCTATCTGCGCGGTCGAACAAGATCGAGCTCGGGCCCCGCGAATACTTTTATAACCGGGCCCTGTTAAAATGACCAAAGCAGGATTTATTTGGAAACGTCTGTAGAAACTCCATAACTACCGAGGAGCACTTATTATATATGTATGTACTTGTTGTCCGAACGTGCGAAAAAGCAGACGCGAAGCGAGGTTTCAGAAAGTTATCAATAGAGAATTGCGAATCCACCCATGTACTAAATAAAATAGAATTGTAAAAGATAGAGGCTCGGCGTACATTCCTTACACAAACTTTTCCAAAAATTTTGCTGAGCTGAAATATGTAATTTTTATCAAAATATACATATCTTCGCTTAAAAGCTTCTCATAAATTACAAAAACATGTTGCCGGAAAAAATTGTC
>NW_017100266.1:635754-642739 GCF_001263275.1 Habropoda laboriosa | reverse complement strand
CCCATTCGCAGTGTCGGTAAAACATACTTAGTCCCTTCCTTTACATTGTCGCTGTCACGTGGGCCATGCCTTCACGTTGCCTCCATATTGTCCAGGCAGAGCTTATGCACTCGACGGAAAATGTGAAGGCACAGCTTACATTCGACGGACAATGTGTACAGATATTTCGTGTATTTTTCTAGCAATCAGTGTTTGTAATTCATCCAAAGCGATTATTATGAAATGAAATTAATCACTCAATAAGAGTATTGATAAGTAAATGTGGTTCAAATTATATCGTGTTTGGTCTCATTTTTGATCAGAACAATCTCATGAATATGTTAATCACTTTTCATACAGAAAAAGTTAAGAATAAAAACACCGATGTTTAAATCGCGCGGTTGCTTCGACTCTCGTTTCATCCTTCTCTTTTATTCGTTGTCCTTGTCTTCGTTCGGTAAACTACAAGGGCGGGCTGCAACTCTCGAAAACCGTTTCTCCTCTACCAAAACTGTCGCCATTCGGTACCAACCAGAGAGACAATGTAAGAAACATAACGGTATGTGCGGCAAAGT
The DNA here is from genome assembly GCF_001263275.1 of Habropoda laboriosa. Lineage (NCBI taxonomy): Eukaryota > Metazoa > Arthropoda > Insecta > Hymenoptera > Apidae > Habropoda > Habropoda laboriosa. Next base: position 642,185 of record NW_017100266.1, on the reverse strand, counting down.
CCCAGGGACCGTAACGTCACGTGGTGGCGTCCCAAAGGGCAACGTCGACGAGGACAAGGCCTCTCCTCCCTCGTCTATTTTTGCGTCGCGGCTTTTCGGCGATTAGAATCAGTCGATGGGTAGTAGCTCGCGAGCGTAAGGAATTGAATGTCTCCTCAGCGATATTACCGATAAGTGGACTGAGTGTCCTCTCACTGTAATCTATTGCCAACCATTTAATAAATAATATTCCAACATTTTAATCTTTCTCCCCAATTTCTACATATATTTCATTGCTTCGTAATACTAATGCACTGACACATAGTATTTAACACTGGTATCAGAAACTGATATACAAAGGTTCATACACTGCAAAATAGGACATTATACTTTAAAACATTTACCTTTTTTCTTTTTATCAGATAATATTTAATTGAGTAACAATGAAACGTCCAAAAACATAACTGCAGGTAATCGATCATGGCCAACAATGTGATAAGTAGGTACGCTATCTTTTATACAACAGTTATTACTCATCAATAACAACTCGAAATATTTGTGCACGGAAAAGTGCATCTATTGCTCATAGATGATAAGACCATTTAACGCTGCAATTAACAATTTCATAAATGGTTGATAGTATTGTCACATATAACAGTACGAACACCTATCAACTAACCTAATAGAAAATTCTGTTTCGGTACACTTCGCGCGACACCACATCTGCATAATACACAATCAATTATATTCCTCAAAAATTCCACAACATTGCTATTAACATATATAACATTATTTAAAAATAACTCTCCAAAAAGGACGTTATCGCGAGTGTAAGTTTAATAATACCACAAAACATTATACGATCCTAGCAATAATATTAATTTTGTATGAAACAAAATCACCGGGTAAAAAAATTATCTGAGATCGTATTTGACCCATGTGCTGTCAAGATTGAAACGATAAAATGAAAAGGAGTTAACCTTAATTTTGAACACGCGTAAGAAAAAAATAATTTTTATCAACAAGACACGATAACAGATTACGGCATTAAATATTAAAATACTGATAGACAACCTGCGTGGGACGATATTTAAAATTCAACACATTAAGGCGAACAAAGGTTTACCGCAAATTCGCATAAGCAATGGCCGTGGAATTTGTAAACTTACTCACACGCGAAACCTGTCGATTACACTTGCGTCGAAGTTAAGCGACGTTCAATTGTTGGAACGGAAGTTGTATTAATGTGGCATAATCTTTGTTTTCTTTTCGCGAAACTGAATGAAACCAACTGATTCTCGCGTTTTTTTTTTCTTCCACATTTGAAATACTACAACATTAATTAAGTGAGAATTGGGAAACAAGATGACACGCGTTGATAAAATAAACGTTAAAGATAAACATGTTCTTGTGACTGCGTGATATAACTAGTAGATAAAAAAATCTCGTATATGTAAAAAAAATTTGAAAACAAAATTAAGTACTACAGAGTCTATTTCATCAAAATATGCACACAAAGAAGCAACATTAAAAATGATAGATTTATGAAATTCCCAGTATTTACATTGTTAAGTAGAAAATAATCTCTAATCATTCTTACTTTACTTGAAATTCAGTATCTCTGATTTATCGTATCACGGCACGCTATTTTCGAACATTATTACTACAGACCGAAACACGTAGTAGATTTATATCGGTATTGTATTGTTTTCCTATACCGTTTCTGCTCTAATGATAACTTTTTTCAAAATGTCACTCAATTTTCGCACGTGTTTGTGAAACACCAGCCAATATACAACCTTTAAATGTCTATTTCTCCCTGAAATCCGTATATGTAAATCTACGAACGGATAAAGTCATACAGAAAATACACATTATGTGTAAATAGTTGTACTCCAGTACAAAGAAATACTTCCATTAATAGTTAACACATCTTGCGCGGGAAGCGACTAAAGTCGTTTTGCGCGGACCACATCTTGAGCGGGAAGCGACTGAACTCGTTTTACACGGATTATTGGTGGATTATTGTTATCCGTGGGCTTTTGTAATGTTTTTACAATAAGATCGGATACACATGAGTACTAGGTCGACGCCCGTATATTTCAACATTAAAACGTGGGTTGCAAAAATGCATTCCTATGAATCTTGCAAAAAATACAGTAACTTGGAAGAATATTATTAATGAAATTATAACAAGTTTATTAGTAGGGAACTGAATTAATGATCAGTTGATAATAATGATATTTCATAAAAATTATATAAATAAAAGTAGATTTTAAAATGGACAATCATCTGGAATTTGCTGAAATGGAAAGTGAAAGAAGCACAAATAAAAACTGGTCGAAACTGGTCTTTTTATTCCATTCTTAATTTTTAAAGAGAAACTAAAAGTTTTACTTAAAAAAAAACCTAAAGTTCAAAAACTACAGCTATTTTGTGCAGAAGTAATTTTGCGTACGAATTATAAAAAATCGCCCGCTAGCCGGTGAGAGTTTGGCGGCAAAGCACCCGCGCAAGATGTGTTAATATTGCTTTTGTTACTCGTAAACGCTTATACTTGACCGTATTTTTGGAATGATACAATCAAATAATAGTGCACTCGTGCACGTGTTCACCGTAACATTACTAACACCAGGGCAAAGCATATGGCGGTACTAGACGTACTGACTACTACAAAAAATCGATGCGCGCGCAGATCAGCTCATCGTTTGATGGTGTAACGGATGAGCAGCTTTTGTTTGTATAGACGGTTAAAGAAAATAAATGCAAATACAAATACGAATTGCTCATAATGGATAGTATTTGAGCACTATTATTCTACACTGTATGCTAACCTATTTTTCTTGTGAAACTTTCAAATTATCTTTCTCACTATACTAAAACGGCAAAGAGGAAGAAAAAAAGAATTTCGAAAAAAGTTCGCGTTTTTTATCAGAATTTACTGTTGCATTTTGTAAATTTGTTTATGGTGCAATGCGAATAAAAATTGAGGTTAATTTCGGTGCAAATGTGTCTCAACAGATATTGTACTAAATGAATTGTCTCTTAGGGGACTTGTGTAATTCAGCATGGTGAATCAAGAGAAGAATTAATTTATTCAATCGAATGGTTGTGATCCCGATCGAGTATCAATAAAGTCGAAATTATAATTAATTGTTGTCAATTAAATTAGCGATCTTTGAAAAAAGCATTTAGAAGTGGGAAAAGTGGGAAAAGACATTAGTTTCTTTTATTATTTAATTAAACATCACTCTTCTATTCCATATCGTTAGTATCATTCGTTGAACATATCAGTTTATTTACTAAATTTACATTAATCAAATGACATTCCGTGCCTAATAATGAGGCAAATTTGTAAAGAACACGTTCTACTACTTTTTCAGACGAATGAAAAAAAAACATATTCGGAAGAAGAATGATATATTCACTTCTAAAATGGTCAAATTTTCATGCATAAAAAATGCAAAATACTATTAAAAGAAAACAAATAACTTGTTATTTCTCTTTTACGGGTCAATGTTCACACAATTTTTATCAGTCGTTTACCTTGAATACATAAGAAGTTTCGAATTCGAATTCCAGTGCGCAATGTATTCGCGCATGGCATGATGTTTGTACGTATGCACGCATGTACACAACAATATACTATCGTACGCGAAAGACAGCTTTCCCTATGATTATTTCGTTTAGCGGGTCTAGATATAAGAAAAACTCCATCTAAGACCAAAAGACGTCAAGGAATAATCCAGTGAGGAAAATTGCAATATCCATGTTATGCAGTATCCAAAAAGCTTAAGTGTCAAGTAACGAAAAAATATGGTAAATATGAATATTGTTAGCCGAAAAAACAAGTTCGTCTTCTTTACTCATTCAACTGAATCTTTTCCTTGATTCAGACTAAATAAGAAACAATACTAATTCTGATATTATGTAATTGTACTACCAGCGGTTTAATTTAGGTTCATTTACTTTTTCTTTTAAAATTTAGTTTAATTATGTTCTAAAAGTTATTATTCAGTTTCATAAGTAAAACACCTATTTGATGTACGTAGTATAGCTATGGTGAAAAAAGTATGCAAATATCATTTGTCATCTTCAACGAACGTGTGTATACGCAACGAATAAGAAACGTGTAAGTACCTATGTATGTAGTTCATTCGATCACACTACCTTTCAATACACAGCTAAGCATGCACATTGAATATGTTATCGTGCATTTTTCTATATTGATTAAAAAATGTTTGCCAACTTTAACTTACACAATTATTAATAAAAAAAAAAAAAACACAATATAGAATTACAGAAACAAAACACTAACGAAAATATAAAGTGATATAATTAAATCACAAATCAGGCTATTTATGACGAGGAAAATTTATGTCGACTCATTAACCATAAAAATAATAAAGATGTACCGAAAAATATGCACAATATAAGAGAAACATGTCCGTTACTCGCGTCATTTAAACTTTACAATTTTATAACATAAAATTTCTCATTTTTTGCACGAAACTGTTCACATATTCTCAAACTTTACCAATACCTTCAATTTCACTAGCAGGAACAATTAATCTTAAACACGTGTTTTGCTTAAACATATAGATAACGTGTGCTTAGAATACAAGGGACACTACTACTACGAAACTTCGATAAAACGTTTTTTGTCCACGATAGAGAAATTCGTACGATATAATCGAATATTTACCAAGATATATGAACAAAAAATCGTTAAACCACACTATAACCGCACTAAAAAAACATTACTTTTTTTGCAACATCATACTACTTACAAACTGTCTGAGAAAAAATTACTTATATTTTAATGGAAAATCCAATCGAAAGGAGAATTTAAATAAAACGATCTCTGGATACACATAAAACATAATTTATAGTTCTAACGTGTTCGTTGCAAGGTTCTGAGTTTCATGTTACTGTGCATTGAGCTTTTAATAATCAAAATATTTACCGGTTAGGCGAGAAACATTTTCCTGGAAACTGATTTAAATCGATGAATTTTTTATTTTATACTCCAGCTCCTTTATTTTGTGTATTTTCGTACCACAACAATTTTAGAATGTAATGAGCGTAATTAAATCCTTTCGAATAAAATTAATACCGTATGTCACTTTACGGAAAGATAGTATTTTAAAAGAAAATTTATTTCCAACTTATTTTGTTCGTTTAAGTTCGCGTTCTTTAAGAATTTTTACGGACAGTGAATATGATTACATTTATGTAGCTATCACTATACACTGATGCTGAAAATTATTTACAAAACAAAGATTACAAATAAACAATTATAAATTACAATTTTGAAAAATTTAATTTCAAACTGATTTAAGCCTTTAGATAATCCTTACAGAAAGTTAAAAATACTTTTACTAAATAAATTAAAAATTTATAAAAATTCGAAATTGGTAATTGTAAACTGGCAGTAGGAATTAATTTTCATACGCGAAATATGACAAGACTTAATTCATGTGAAGACACGAAAGAACATAAATATAAATATTAAGAACATAATCAGAAGGAAAGGTATAAGGTAAAAAGATACTACGAGATAAGATAAAATATTAAATATAAGGTACTATGTCATTACCATCAGAAATTTTAAAGACATGCAAACTCAAGTCTCAAATAAACAAGGAAACCGATGCCTCGGGTGAAACATGAGAATACGGAAAAACGTGGAAATTGTCGAATAAATATCTAATACATGATATTCGGCAAGTTTAAACTTTCACGACTGATTACGATTTACGAGAGTAAAAATCAGGAATGAAAATCCTCTTGGTATTTTAAAAAGGAAGAATGACATAAATTTTGGGGAAATGTGACAGGTCTTCGGACAAAGATTGGAAAATTGTAATAAAAGGTGAAAACTGAGAATACATACCACAAAGTGGGCCGAGGAAGCGGTACTTTGAGAACAAGTCGATGGAGGAAGAAGAAACAAGGTGGTTCACGGACAACCGCTCGTTTACTTGATTTGTGCACACGGAAAGACAGAGACTCGCACTGATAAGCGGGCAGTCGCGGCTGCCTGCTTTAAGTGGGCATATTCGTTGAACACGACGAGACAAGGCTGACTTTCAGTGCTAGTGGTTTTCACGCACGCCGCCGGCCCAGCAAAATGCAAATGGTAGAACACTGCAAGGCGCCATCTTTAGTTAGATGGTACGCAAGCGCCAACTTTACCGCCATCCTGTAGTCGATTATAGAACTGAAACTTAAAGAAAATACTAATAGTCAGTACTAGGAACATTTTGTATTTTCACTAAAGTACAGATAAAATGCATATGTGAACATGACTTTATTTTCTAAAAAACAGAAAAACAAAATAAAAAAGAGAAGTATGTTTATGATAAAAGATGACATTTTAAATTTTAATAGCAAATGTTTTGAAACTTAGTATTCATTCAAATATTTACCATACAAGTATTACTATATAC
>NW_017100266.1:633839-634777 GCF_001263275.1 Habropoda laboriosa | reverse complement strand
ATTCTAAAAAACTAAATAGTTTTTTCATATTATCATTTTGTTAAAGAAGTTATTTACAGTTGTTATTTCTGAAATTTCATAAAAGTTCTGCAGTTTTCTTATCTTTGATATTAAATACACATAACATGTAATTATTTTGTATTCAAATTATTTTTTTTAGTATTGGAAGTAATGTGAAACTATTAATTGATCGACCAGATGGTGTTTATTGTTTCCGAGAAAGAAAAGGCAGAGTATATTATGTCTCAGAAAAGATTTTATCATTAGCAAGTATGGTAACACCAGATCGGCTTACAAGTGTTGGAACATGTTTTGGAAAATTTACAAAGTCAGGAAAATTTAAATTACAGATTACTGCATTATATCATGTTGCTCCATATGCACAGGTAATTATATCATTTTTAAATATTAAATATTAAATTAAATATTAAAATTAAACTTGTTTTATGTGTTTTACAATTTCATTTCCAAATTTTTATTAAGATTTAAAATAATTTTTTTTATTTTCTAATCAATTACTTTATTATTAGACTTTTATATTCTGCATATTTATCTAATAAAATTAAGTTAATTCAAAGGATTTCAAAATAACTAACTTTTTATTTTAAAACTATGAAATTATAGATATAAATATTAAAAATGAATGTTTTAAATGAATATTTTCACTTTTCCTTTCAGTATAAAATTTGGCTCAAACCATCTGCAGAACAACAATTTTTATATGGAAACCATATTTCCAAGTCTAGCTTAAGTAGAATTACAGAGAATACACCTCAGTATCAAGGAGTAGTTATTTTTTCTACAAATGACATACCATTGGTAATTAAAATATTAGCATTACATTTTTATACCAAAATTAACATTCAATTATAATATTATTTATTGCTTAGTTTATTACCAAAATGATATTCCTTATTTATAATAACTCTAGATTCTTC
>NW_017100266.1:630254-632846 GCF_001263275.1 Habropoda laboriosa | reverse complement strand
GTACAACATGATAAGTTTTTTTCCCAACTCTAAGTAATGATACATTATTACTTAATATATGTATTCCAGGTACAATAACTTCATTTGTATTTGTAATTTTTTTATAATTAATATAGAAACCACCAGCTTCAATAATTCTCCTTGCATCATGATCTGTATTAAAACAGTTTGCTTTCATTGCTAATTCATAAACACTAATGCCTGGTTCAGCAAAAAGTTCTACTACAGATGCTCCTTCCAATATCTGTACTAGGTCATTTACTTTCATTCTTGCTAAAGACTCAACACTTCTATCATAAAGAATATCTGATGCTCTCTTAGCAGCTACTAATCCCTCTTCTACAATAAAACATATACCATTAATAAATATTGTGAAATTAAATGAGAGTTCTGTAACAGAACAATATTATATGAATTTTAATAAATAATAAGAAATAGAAGTAGGAACTTTTTATCTTAATTTAAAAAATCTTTCGTTTATGTATGTAATAAAAACTGTTCATTTACCTCCATGAACTAATAATGTAACTTTATCAGCTAAAGTTTTCTGTGCTATTCTCTTTTCTGGGTTTTTAAAATGCTCTTGTACAATATTTTTAATAACATCTACAGGCAAAAATGTAAAGAAATGGAGGAATTTTTCTACATCAGCATCCTCTACTCTCATGAAGTATTGATACAGCTGAAAACTAGATGATTTTAAAGAAGAGAGCCAAACTGCATTACTAGTAGATTTTCCAAACTTTTTTCCACCATCAGCAGTGATTAATGGTAATGTCAATCCATACACTTGCTTTTTTTCATATCTAGTGACTAAATCATAACCAGCTACTATGTTTCCCATCTGGTCTTGACCTCCAACTTGAAAATTACAATCATATGTGCGCTGTAAGTGGAGCCAATCATATCCTTGAAAAAGCGAATATGTAAATTCTGTGAAACTCATTCCACTTTCAGAATGTAATCTAGATTGCACAGATGCACGACCAAGCATTGTACCCATTCTAAAATACTTTCCAACCTCTGTGATGAAAGAGAGCAAATTCATATCTTTATACCAGTCTAAATTGTTAAGTATTTTTATAGGTTTTAGATGATTTTTGTTTTTACAGAAATATTGTTGATGATTTCTAACAACAGTTTTGATATCTTGTTTTATGCAATTCAAATTTTCACGCATTACAATTTTTTCTATGTCAACACGTTCAGATGTTCTGTAACTTGGATCACCAATTAAACCTGTTGCACCTCCTAATACAATAATTGCTTGATGGCCACTGCGTTGCCAGTGTAGAAGATTGATAAGAATTATCAAATTTCCTATGTGTAAACTTTCTGCGGTTGGATCGAATCCAGCATAAACACACTGTGGTGGACTTTCCCATAATTTTTGTACATCTTTCCTAAAAATTTATTTTCTTTTAGAAAATTGCAGAAATATATTTTTTTCTTGCTAGCGAAATATTACAATAACATGTGTCGAAAAATTCAAGAAATACAGACAAATTAAACATATACAAAGATTTAAAAAATAATGACACTTTTCCGAAGACACGTTAAATATTAATAACTTACACAGAAATATCAGGAAAAATATCCTCGTACAATTGTCTATTTTTGGCGTCTAATATGTGCTTTACAGAATGTAATCGACGATTATTAAAACACCTACTGAACAAACGTAACCTCAATAAGTTATTCATTTTTAATTAAATACAATTTTAATATCAATTATTAATTTAACAAATAATCGTTTATTTCTTAGTATTTAATTTTTATATAGTCTATCAAATATATACGCCGGAAAACATAACCTGAAACTTTGAACTACCAGTAGATATATAGATGGCGACATATTTGAGATCAGAAATTTAAAATGATGCATAGAAAATTTTTACTTAACCCATTATAGTTTACTTACATCGTTTAATTCATATATAGCATAAATTCATTTTATTTTTTCATTCTTCATATTTTGTATACTAGGACATCACTTTGCAAATTGGTACGGATAAAAAAATTGTCAATGAAAAACAAATTTTAATGAAAATCAGCAGGTATTTAATAATCATATGTAACATAATTTATAATGCTGTACGCAGTATGCTATTTTTCAAAATATTGTATTTTATTAAATTTCTTTATTACTCGAAAGATGCTTTATCAGTTGCAAGGGAAGTGTACTATTGTATCTTCAGTGGTGTATACGTAAAATAAAAAATTTTCATAACAGATGGCGACACGTTTATATATTTCGATTGTTTTCTTAAAAGTGTAACTTGATTTTTATTTTTTTAAATACTTGATTTCTGAAGACTTATTAAAATGCACACAATTTTAAAAATTTAACATTTTAAATACTTAATATATTGTAAATTTATTGAATTTCACTAAAATTTTGAAGATTCCGACAATATTTAAAATTCGTCACTATTTACTTACAATATTTTCCATCTTAAAATAATTATTAAACTGTTCAAATTTTGTAATATATACTAAAATATTCGAAATCTGTTGAAACTTCTAATTTCTCAAACTTTCCAAAATTTTAGAATGTGAGTGAAACTTTTAAATATTTAATTATAAAAATGC
>NW_017100266.1:628428-630141 GCF_001263275.1 Habropoda laboriosa | reverse complement strand
TTAATAAAATTATTACATGCTTTATTTGTTCTTTCAAAGTATTGGTACCATTAACGTTTTCTAGTACGTAGTATCGATAGCCTGGGAAATGATCGAAATAACGAAGACTTTCTCGTCTCACATTTATTTGCAACGCAATCGGCCTCCTTTTAATTCATCTTCTCGGCCAGTACGTGCAGAAGAATAGGGAAGCCGATCTTTTAGATTACTCAAGTCATAAAACAGCACCACCTTTGGTAATTGTAAAAACCATCGAAGAAAAAGATGGCGCAACAGGCTAATAAAATAAGTAGAATGAAGTGGAATTAGTTCCTCAATGTTTCGAGAGAAGTTTAATTGAAGGATGTCGAAACTGTTTCACGAGATAATTAGTTAATTTGTTAGAAGGAAAACATATTTCAATATTCTTGATATCCTTACATAATATCGATGATTCGTTAATAAAATTTTTATCGCACGATTACTATGGTTAAGGTATCAGTAATATATTATAGTTGCATAAATTAAAATATAATTGTGTTTTATAAATTGTTAAATTGTATTTTTCAATAAACTGTATTAATTTCGTTTGAAATACAACAAAGTTCTCACTAAACAGAAAGTGTAATGAAAATATTGTTGCGACAGGCTAATTTCCATAGTTTGATTCTACCTAACCTATGTATATACAAAATTAAGAAATCTTATCTTTATTCTTTAGTTTTTGAGACAATTCAAAATGTCAATCAAAGAAACGTATCATTAACTTAATGAGAAATATAAAATACTAATTTCATTTAATTTCAATTGATGACTAAATAACGAAGTTTAACTGAACAGAATTCGAAATATTAAACCGTGTCTACCCGTAGTTACGCAATTTGTTGTTCCGTTAATTTCGTAACGCTTTGTTATAACGAACCGTTTAAAAACTCACCTCCAACGAGTGCAACTACTTTTTACAGTACGGATACGTGTTTCTAATAATGCAGCAGCTATGATATAGCCGGTTGGATTACAGTGCACCTCGGTTTGCCGTGATTTTTCTTCATGCTACGCGGCATTCTCGTTTAAATAATTATCCAATGACTTCTCGGACACGTAAAGACTTTCTACGGACTCTTAAAAATGAAAACTCTGTTTAATGTAACGCTCGAACTAATGATTTTATTTTATTCTTTTATAGAAAATCATAATTAAAGAAATATTTTTATTTCTCGTTCAATAAGATAATTTTTTCATTTTTCGTGTACTTGATGTTTCACGCATTTTTTTTTCAATAATTTTAAAATTATCTTCATTTTTATGGGTTGTTTTCAATTATTTCAGTTACGTTTATGTCAGAAAAGTCATTGAGAAGTTATAAGAACAATTTTTATTGAAAGTTACAAGAACAATATATTTCTAAACGATTAAATTTTTTATAGCCAAATCTAAATTAGGCGTTCCAAAATGTCTTTCGAAGTAAATACAGTAAATTCTCTACAAGAGTCAGTAAGTTTGGATTCTACAAGTGACAGTATAGATGGTCCTACGCCTAGGGCTGCGTCATTGCTGCGCCCATGTTATCTCGCTCGCAGTCAGTTAAGCGTGTAACGCTACACCAGTCGGTTTCTTTTACGAGATTTCACGGCTCCACAAATCATAATAGAAAAATATAATTTCTTTAATTTTTACTTTTTTTCATCTGGAATTTCTTTAACATGTTTGGTGAGATTTTTCTGATGAAAATGA
>NW_017100266.1:615263-623728 GCF_001263275.1 Habropoda laboriosa | reverse complement strand
CGTATTATTCGTAACAAAATTGAATTTTGTTCAAATTTCCGAAAATTTCGCAATTAGATAAAAGTTATACTTTAATAACACATGAAATACTTTTGATGAAAAATACGAATAATTGTAACGTAAAAGATTTTTAAACATAACGATGTCATTTAAGAAAACTGATTCTGAACACATCTTTATTGATTAACGAACATTTTTTTAAGCAGTTTTTTTAATATCACGGGTTATAAATCTTTATTTTACGATGAAATTACAAGTAGGTACGTAAATTGAATTCGTATTTAATTACATTCAGTTAAATTTAATTAGTCGTAGATTAACGTAACGCTGATATAATGAAGCACTTTAGCACAGTTCGCAAATGGAAACCTGCTTTTTTACCGGTTTCAACTTCGATATGTAATAGAGTGTTTACATGTATTTACACACATTTGGAATGATTACTAATGAATGACCATTTCCGGTCGGAATCCATTAAAATAAAGAAAAATGCATTTTTCTTCTGATTCTTTTTTTAATAATATTCTAATGTTAAAATAAATTTTTATTATATCACAGTATATGACAAAACTAAACCAAACGTTTTTCTAAATACTTCTCAAAATAAATACTAAATTCTGCCTACAATAACCACATGCATTCCACGAAGTCTGCCATAAATACGCACCGTGGTGACATAGCTCGAAAGAATCGCTTCAGAAATGTTGAAAAGAACAAATCTTACCGCAGACTAACCACCCTTTTGCCATAATTACCTTCACCCTTACGCAATGGTCCATTTTTCCCACGTTGCACCGTTTCCTGTGCCAGTGGTCCAATCAAAATACCAGCACAATCAATTCTAAGAAGCCAAACTGAAATACTGTAGCGTGTCACATAGAAACACACCTGCGGTATTTATAAAATAATGACAAGTAAAATGAGAAAGAGCGTGATAATCTAAGAGTATACGATTTTGGTGAAACTTTGGTATTTAGCAGGGGTGTGCGAGAACTCGAAAATGTCGGGAACCCGATGCTCGGTTCGGCTCGGGTCGGTTCGGGTCGGGTCCGGTCCTGAAAGTATCCCAGAATTCGGGAATTTCGAGATTCTCGAAAATTTCGGGATTCTCGAGAATTTTGGGATTTTCGAGAATTTCGGGATTCTCGAGAATTATAAAATTATAAGAAATAGAACATGGAACGAAAATGGTAAGCAAACATGTGATAGATACGATTTATTTCATATTTTCGTGTAGAAAAGCTAGTTTTTTAACGTTCTCCGGTAATAGTTTCGTTCTACTTTTGGGAATCCTGCAATTCTCAGGAATCCCGAAATTTTCGAGAATCCCGACAATCTCGAATCACGAGATACTTTCGGGAACCCGAGTCGACCCGACCCGACTCGACATTTTCCGGTTCTCGCACACTCCTGGTATTTAGTAGTACTCAAATATTCGAGATGTATTTTTTTTATATCGGCAATCGTCCACAGTGAAGGGGTGAAAATCGCCGTCAATGTTGGAGTTAGTAAATATATTTAGTCTAATATCACGAGAACTATTAGAAACAGAGGAATAGTGTAAATTGACGAATTTTGTATTTTTCAACAAGAAATTTGGAAAATAAAAAATAAATAATTTTCACCAAATACGTTTATTACCCTCATCTGTGAGTGCGATTTTCACCCTTTCAAAAAAATACGTGTCAGATATATTTTTCAGTATTATCATATACCAAAATTTTATCAATATTGTTAGAATACAATATTGTTAGAATTATTTGTATAATTTTCAAAATGAATGTAACATATAAAAAATGAACTTTGCAAATGCAACTGACTACTCTTGCATAAACAATCAAAAAACTTTATTCTACATTCTTGAAATATTTATAGCTCGCATAAAATACTGAAGTAACCTGGAAATCTTTCGTTTATATTTCTCATTACTCGTTTAGTTCACATTTTTACCACTGGATATGCCTTACACTCATTGGTAACAAAGAAATCGGTGAAGTATTTACCATTTAGGAGACTTAACCTAACATAACCTAAAAATGAATCAAGTTATCAAGCAATAAATCGACAATAAAATAAACATTAGACCCGCTGTTATAGAAGTGCGCAATAGCTTTTTACGCTTACTACGCTTATTACACATATTACGCTTACGCTCTTATGTGATGGACTTCTATCGATTAAATCGTACCGATAGAGGTGAAATATGTAAAAGGAAATGTAGAAATCGAACGGTTGTTACAAAGGGTAACAAGTGGCTCTTGTAAACGAGGGAAACGCCGATTGCTCGGTCCATTAAAGGACAAATAGATCCTTGTCGATTGCGTCAATCGGCGCAGCGATTGCGTGACTCTTCCCTCTTGCTCGAGAAACTTCAGTTTCTCGATCCTCTCTCGTCGTACTACGTCGCTCATTTTCGCGCACGCGTTCTTTGATTTTTATTCGAGCCGGTTAGAGGGAATTGAATTATGAAAGAGCAGCACGGTTGAAAGATGGCTGGATACGTTTTAATAAATCGACGACTGTCTGGGCTAGAATGGCGATTCGTTGCGGTTTCGATGCCTTGTTAGGTTGATGTCATGATTCGCTGGGATGTTACCGACGTTTCTTCACGATTATCGCCACAATCTTTCTTAACAGTGCAACATTTCGCCAAAAATTTTACGAAAATTTCACTTTCGATTTTTGACTAGATTAGATTTTTGTTTTTCTTCGTTGAAAAGTGAAGAATTTTTCTTTTACTAATGTAGCGTCTCTTGTTGAGGTGGAAAAAATGATCGAGAAGTTTCGTTTATTTTGTTGGAAATTCTGACTTCACGATGAAATTTTGTGAAAATCTAAATGAACATTTTTAATACACTTTTCTGATTTCAAATTTTCATGCAAGAAACTTCATAACTTAACGATAAATTCATCTCCAAAAATAAGGATTTTTTTTTGGAAATAAAGAAATTTCTTCAGAAATTAGAAATTTATTTTTCACGTTTATTTACAGTTTGTTAAACTTATAACTCTTGTAAACGTATATTTTATGTTTCTCTTGTCCCAAAATTAAGCAATCTCAAGTTTCTTTGTAGTAACTATACTAATGGTAAGATTTGAGAAAATCGAGATGACCGGCTTGTGCACTAGTCTTCAATTGTATTCTAATCAATACTTTTACTTACTATTCACCTTCTTAATCACTTTTTCCATATTAAACCATTTCGTTTGATTTACAATGCAATGGTGTTCTGAAATATTTTAACACCATGTTGCATCAAACCAACACAACAACAACTGCATCTTACTATACATTATACACTAAAACAGTGGTTCTCAAACTGGGTGCCGCGAAATTTTGAATTGTTTAGTAACTTTTATTTTTTCCAAATACGTCTCATCCTTCATATCTTTACTAACTGTAAAAAGCAAAATAATAATAATAATTATAATAATAATAGGGATGGCGTAAATTTTGTTTAATGATTTCAGTGCGACGCCAGACAAAAAGTTTGAGAACCACTGCACTAAAATATTATTTCCAATTATTTGCACACTTTTGTCACATTACCATGTGATAAAAATTTGTGACAAATGTGAGAAAAAAAATCTATTCTACAATCCTGCTCTGAAATTCTAATAGTAATATTAGAAAACATCAATTTTACACGATACCATACAGAACGGTTGTTAAATCTTCAATTTTTAACTTCTTCACTTCTCACAAGTTCTCAGGTGTGCATTTTCCTCTCACGCTTCGGCTATTTTATTCGTGAAAATATTTCAAGCTCTATTCATCGCTACCAAGCATCTTTAGTTTTCCTCTTAATTGCTTCTGATCGTTAGAAAAACGGTTCATTTTTCTTGGACTTTTCCTGGAACGTCTTCCATAAAAGAGAATTTCATTTAGCCCGTAAACGTCGCTGACAAGCGTCTCGTTTCTACAAAACTTCCTTTCTAACGCGCTTACGATGTCTCTTTTGTAAGGCCCGCTGCTATGAGATTCTGCTTCGTTTTTCCCATGACTCCGTTTCACATACTGATCTGATAAAGAAAAAAACTTCTGTTCCATCGTGGATCCCGCCATCGTTGCAATTACGCTTACTTGCTATAACCGCGTTATGGTTTCTTTGCAATCTCATCCTTTCGTTGTGCTCCTCGGTATTTTCTTCTTTTTTTGTTTTTTAACATCTTTTAATTATTTTATACAGTTATGTTAATTTAGATCTTTAAAAATTTAGAATTGTTTGTATTCGAAATCTTTGAAAATTTAAAATTTTTGAAAATTTAGATTATTTGGTATTAGAAATCCTTGAAAATTTTTGCTTTCTGAAATGCTTAGAAATTTAGAATTTTTGGTATTTGAAATCCTTAAAAATAATTTAACACCTCGTATCAATTTTATCCTCTTCATAGTTTTAGATTAGAAAAGGCAAGACAAAAAAGTTAAAATTACTTTCTTGCACTCGAAGTCTTGCTTCTTGTAAAAACTGTGCTTTGTTACGATTTCATTAGCACATCCAAGATCACAAGATCACGAGATGTATTTTGCGCTTCGTTAACGCAATTAAATGTGAATCATGACTCTTGCGAAGAATACAAGAAGGACGCTCGTATATAAGGCATCGTTAGATTTGTAGGATAGAAGATAGAAAAATTAATTCTCATTTTCCGAGAATAAATTTAATATTTTGAGAAAAAAGAAATTCCCCAAAAATGAGAATTTATGTAAGTAAACGGAAGTATCAGAGTATTTGAACAATTTTTTATTTACATAAAAATGTAAACTTCGGATATTGCACGTTGTTTCTGTTTGAAAAATTTTTTAATTACCAGAAAATTTAGACAACATTTGCTGAAAAAAAGAAAATGCGAAAGATTTCAAAATGTTTGTACCCACTTTGTCTATATTATTCTTAAGTGTTCCCGTTCGCCGACAAATCATACGCAAGCCACAAGAAATATTGCAGTTCAGTCGTAAATGTGTGTAGAAGATAAACTGAACGGAATCACGGTCAAATAAATCTCTGTACAACTGTGAACATAATGAATGCAATTGCAATTGCGAACACGAACGAAGTTACGTATATACAAAGGTGAAATCTTGTGTCAATTTCGTTTTAGGAAGTAGGAACATAGAAAGAACGCGAAGAACTTTGTGAATAGTAAGATGAAAGCATTAGTTCCAATTATGTTTAATTAGAAAAAGAAAGAAAGTCGGAGAAATTAACACATTTAAAGGACAAGAAACAATCGCACAGTAGTTATAGTCTATTATTTAAAAATAATTTCCTTAGTTTGTTTATTTTCTCAGTCACTATGTAGAGCTATTAATTTATTAATTTTAGTTAGCATAATAGAAAATTCATTCTGTAAATATAAAACAATGTAATACAATAATAATTCAATTTTAAGTTCTTCTATTTATTAGTGAAGGTTGCAAAAAAAAATGATCTAAGAATGATTTTCATGATTAGAATTAATCATTGTTTTCTCCATTAACCTTTGCAATTAGTATCGAACATTTTAACCATTTTTTATATCGATTTCAGCGTTCAAAAATAGGAGAAATGAATTATTATACGTAAATACGTGACGAACGACACCTCTTTCAATTTCGACTCGCTGAAAATTCCCTTTCTAACGCACTGTCGCTTTTTATTGTCTTTAAGATTCTACTCCACGTTCCCATGACCGTTTCACATGCATTCTTCACAGTCACGCTTCTCTACGGTTCATCTTCGAAAAAATTTCACTCTCAAATCCCTCGAAATTACTCTCTAAGCCTTATATTATATATATACAGCTACTTCCTTTTTCTCCGACTTCGTTACAAATATTTCTTCCTGTAATTCACTGGTTTTACAGCTTATCACATTAACAAGCGTAATTCAGAGCAAGAGAACAATTAAAAACTTATTCACGACAAGTCATTAAAATAATGAATATGAATTTCAAAGTTGCTCATTTGTCACGGTGCTTATGAAAATGATACTGTTATTTCTTACTCATTTCGCAGATACATACATAAGGTGTCTCTGAATTTTTCATACAATCCGCAAAAATAAATCGAAAATGTAGAGTAACATTTTCTCATATAACGCTTCATTTATGAATAAATCAACATTGAAGATTCGTCGAGTACGTGGCCAATTACAGTTCCGTGAACGTTTTCTAGAGTATTTCCTGTTTTCAAATGTTCGAATAATTTTCTCCTCGAGTTGTTCCCTACTTGTATTCTTGTCGTGGTACACGAGACTTGACGTGGCTCTATAAGTAAAAATCCATCGGTGTCAAGTCCTAGAATCGTGATGACTAAGCTATTTTACCATTACGACCGATCCAGCAAGGATATTGTTTCTTACTTGTATTTCATTGTTTATCCTTCACTATCCAATATGATAAACCCAAACAGCAATACAGGTAGTTTGCGGTGATATTTGTCAGACGTAGACATGTGTACTCGACGAACCTTCAAAGAAAATTCCTCTAGAATTAACTCTATATTTGAGTAAATACAGACAAATAAATAATCAATAAGTTAATAAATAATTAGAAATAAATTTTACTTTAGATTTGTTACTCTATATTTTCGACGAATTTTTTCATGTAAATTCACCTCTTTTCGGATTGTGCCAGTAATTCAGAGACACCCTGTATATGGTGGAAAGGTTTGACTTCGTTGATATTTCAATTTCCCTAATTTCATGCTCTTTTATATAGCAGATTACTTGAATTGTAATTCTTAAAATTATTCTTGCAGTTTAAAAGAATTTGTGAATTAATTTACTCAATAGTCTGGAAAATTTTTTTTCCCTAGAACAATTCGGAATTTTAAATTAATAGTTTTATTGGCTTTTACTTATTCCTGAAACAAGTTAAAAAATTTAATTTTAAAATTTCTCGCAATTCTAGTTTCGAAGTTTCGTTCTATGAGAATAGCTTTTTATCGCGATCTTATGACTACCTCATAAAGTTAAGAATCTACGTTTGTCATGCTACTTAAACCTGTTTTAAAATGCGCGGTTTACAAAAGAAAGAATTGAAAATTAACAGTTTCATGCAATGAAATCTTAATTTTCCTTTCTAATATATCGTCGCGTGTCACTTTCTTTAGCCTTGTTCCCGGTATTTCTATAATCATTTCACACATCAATATAATTGAAAAAATTCCATTTCAAATATTTTCATACAATTTTTATCATTCAAATTCTCTAAATTGATCTTCATTTTTGTATATGTCGTTCATTAAATTTTGTCCATTTTTTTCAAAAATGCTTGAGAAAAATCGCAAAACGATTGAAAAATGACAATTTTAACGTTAAATGTCCGCCTTTACAGGAAAACTCAATATCCAGATAGATTTATTCATTTATTTCAAAAATATATTACTTCTTTTTCTAATTTCCGAATACCTACATTATCATTATTATTTAACGTTCTTCAAATAAAATTTATATTTTATCGTTAAGCCCGAAATAATCAAAATTTAACTTCCAAAAAATAGATCAAAAGACGAGTGTATTTTTAGACTCCCTTAACGATTGGCTGACGTTCGCTAACATAACCTGTACAAAAATTGCAAGGCAGAGGATTAAAAGAAAAAAAAAATCATGAGGCAACAATTTCGACGTATAATCGCACGACGCCCAGCTGAATTTCGATTTGCTGAAAATTCCCTTTCTAATGCACTGTCGCTTTTTACTCGCTTTGGAATTCTACGCCATATTCCCATGGCCGTTCCGCATTTCGATCGAAACGAAAGAATCCGACGGACCTTTCTACCTCGGAGCGGTTCGTTCTCTTACTGGGACGTCCGGCGTTGACTGATCCACGCAGAAACGCACACAGGCACAACATGGCCACGGGCTTCTCCTTTTCCCATTCACCAGCTTACGCGGCTGGTTACGTGCTCGGTCGTTGTATCTGTTCGCGACGTCCTATGCTAGACTGGCGATTAAATCGTCCACTCTTCCTTGCGATTCCTCGTTGCCAGCGGTTCTCATATGAACTCCCCGTGACGCCTGATGGTCGCTCGATGCGTGTCGGTTTGATGCTTGGAAGCGGTGAATTGGCCGTTCCGCGCGGAGAGTTTTTATTGGTGGATTAATAAGTAGAAGGATGTGTGTGTAGTCCTGGGAAGTAATATATTGGGGATTTTGTAATAATTGGGAAATGTTGGGAGAGTTATAAAATCTTTTGATAAGAAATGTTTCGAGAATAGGATAGTAGTGTTAAATAATATTTTAGTAGGAAATATTGCAAAGAGAAACAATGGTATTAGAAAATATTCAGAAGTTAATGATATCAAAAAATATTTAAAATGCTGAAGCAATGAGAAATATTTGACAAAAAATATTTGCAAACTGAAACCTTTTAGAAAATATAAGATTTGAAAAAGTAATAACATTTGAAAAATAAAATAATAATATTTAGACTAGACAAGAAGATAACAATTGCTTTTCAAATGTGATTTAGCCACTTAT
>NW_017100266.1:607222-615038 GCF_001263275.1 Habropoda laboriosa | reverse complement strand
ATGATCATAAGAATATTACGACCTTTGTTGTTTTTCCTAACTTGTTTATTTTCAAGTTGTTATACATTCTTTTTAATAAGTATATATTATGTTTCACATTGCATAAATGGTTTTTAAGCTTTAGACGACTCTATCATATATTATCAGATAAATCTATCTTTATTTCAGCATTCTATAAAGAAATAAAGAAAAAAAGTATCGTGTCGAAGTACGTAACAGCAAGCAATAATAAACAAAAGTTAGGTTATGCTTCCAGCATCATCACCAAACAGATGTATTTTCAAAAAATACAACTCACAATTCTACGCATACGATACGCAACGATTGAAAAATAAAGTTTAAACAAAATTAAGCACGAACAACCCGCACAAATGAGAAAAAGTCCAATCTAATTCTTTAACACCCATTACACTTCTGAAAGAAAAATGAATATTTACAATAGAAACTAGTCATTCGCCATCACTTGTCATTCTGACCTTTCCAATACGAAAAAGATAAAACTAAATACAGATGTTATCGTGTGATCGATGCACAATACGTTGTAACGACGACTTTTGTCCAAAAGTACAATACGAACACCGTCGCTGGTTCTTTCGATGATGCGCAAAATACGAGAAGCAATGAGGCTCCCGCGCCGGTCACATCGGAGGAGAGAAGGGTATCGCGCGCATCTCCGCGTTACGAAACTGAAAGTCTTCCACTTCCTGCGAGGAAGTCGTCCTCGAACGGAGAAAGGGAACCTCGAAAATGAATTTGACCCAAATCATTTTTTTCGTGAGCGCGCGTACGCGTGACTTTCTTTTTCCTTCGCGACGATCTCCCGCTCGTCTCCTCGTTCTATTATCAAATCCTGGATCTTGAAACTCGCGCGCGCTTCCGTTCCATTAATCGATATCCGCATCCGTTTTTTAACGGTTGCTTCGCCGGTAAGGGGCAATTAATGGTGTTCACAGTTAAAGAAAATTCTTGCGTTATTGTGTTCGAATTAAACAGAAAATAGAAGAAATAAATTCAGACTAAATGTGAAATAAAGATATTTGACAAAATTGCGTTTATCTGTGAAAATTAATTAATGTTTATAAACGGAGTGTTTTTAATAAAATGCACGTTGGTTTAAATTTATTGTCTCTTTTATTTTGTCTTTCCAGTATCTTTTATTTTTAAGATTGCGTTCAAAAATGTTATTACAGATCTATTATACATTTCAATTAATTCATTGTGTCATAACATAAAAATTACACGATTTTCATATCTGTGCAATTATCATTTTTTCTAGATCAACTAAGAACTGCACCCCTGTATTATTAATATTTAATTAATTTTAAAAAGAAAATTAACGAAGCATAGAAATGTGATTAATCGATAATTTAAAATTTTTCTGTTTTGCTTTATTTTTTGTAAAGAAATTCATTTTTTGGAATTTATCGAAAATTGTATTTGTTAATTTGTATATGCTCTACAAGCGTCATGAATTGTTCTAAATAAAATATATTTGAAGATTCCACAAATGTCTGAACGTTTTGAAAGAATTTTAAATTGTTAAGTTAAGACATGTAACGTACACCATTAGTAGCATAAATACTGTGCAATTAATTCACACTTTCTCATTCCTCAGATGCAAAGAATTGCCATGAAGTAGATAGATCCAAAAGAACTTGTGTTTTAGCAATTAAAAATAATTTCTTTCCCGACCATCTAGTTAGCTTCGAAGTAATGTAAACTTCGAATCATACAAATGAAATGTGTCTTTATAATCCTCTTATATAAATACTGCTTCTAATGACTTCATTATGCTTAATAGGAACAAAGTATTTTAACAACGTTGGAAGTTAAATAATAAAAAGGGAACGGTAAAAGTAAAACATTGTCAACTAAACGTTTTCAAGTGAAATCTTAAGATTCCTTCGTTTATTTAACAAGGATTAGCAAAGAAATTCTGAGTATTTTGTTTAATTGTTAACATAATTCTTAACGTACACCAAAATAAGATGTACCATTATTTGTGTTTCATACGTTTAATACTTAATAAGAAAAAGTCAGATTCGTTATTAAGAAATAACTTTAAAAGAATTACATATAATACAACGTTCGAATATTTTTAATTCACCGATTAATAATATAATTTTTCTGAAGAAAAATGTACTTCAAGTAGAAATAAAGAAATCCTCGAATTAAAAAATTCTTTTTTGCATTTTGTTACTTGAAATTTTGTCTTAATTAAGACAATTTAGGAAACACAGTTGTTACCTTCCCGTAAAAGTTTAGAAAATCGACGTTTATTTTAACGATTAACGGAAGACGCTTCCTGGTAGCTCGTTTAGATGAAAGTTCGTTTGTTCATCCTTACGTGATTCATACATAGATAGTCGAACCTGGTACAAGATTTAATAGTTTTCGTTTTCTCTCCGCCTAATAAAATTGTTAATTAAATTTGTCTCGCCTTTCCGAAGAATCTTGTTATCCTTACTTACACTTCGATTTATCTTTTAAATATTGGGTGTATTTATACACTCAAACGTAACATACCAATAGTATGATAATGTAACATTTAAAAAATATTCTTCTTTGGTCGAATGTTTTGCTGTAAATCTAAAGGGAACGAATTAAACGAAACACAATTTCTGTTCCAACCAATTACTATAACATTGTTATTAATAATTTGTAATTCAACCTGTTTTCATTTCATCGCTGCGTTGATCGTTCATTTTTGTTTAAGCTATCAAGAGAACCTGTTTATTCAATCATCTCAATGAGATGAATAAGTGTTTCATTAACCACGTTAGAAAATCAATCAGTATTTTGCAATTACTAATACATTTCACATAATTACACTTCATACAGTGATTAGTATGAAACTGAATTACGTCATTTTTGAAACAAGGAAACTTCAAGTGAAAAAATGAAATCTTTGCGCAATTGGTTTTTTTCAATTGATTTTTAACTGTTACGTCTTTAAATTTGCATCTACATCCTATATTACGTATTGCATTTTTCTTTAAATGTACAATCATACAACGTAAGAAAGAGTGCAATTTTCTATTAAAAATTAACTGTAAATTTAATATTGTTAGGAAATTAAGAGCTACAATTGTTTTTTTTTTTTAGTAAATTATAGTATTCTATTATATTATGTGTATCCATTAACTATAATAAAACAAAAATCACAAATGCTGTTATGATAACGAACATTACATAATAATCACTGTAAATAATTAGTAGGAGCAATTAGTGAAATAATCTGTAGTCTACAAAATATTCAGTTCAATGTCTCTAATCACTTAAGAAATCAACACTTACAGGTCTCTATCACTTTTTCCTTGCAAACGCTGCTTCCGTTCATACATCACTGAACGCACAATAGATTTAAAATAAGAAGAAACTTGACTACAAAGTAATCCGCGTCATGAGATAAATTGAATAACCACTAACTACTTATATTACTTGAGGAAGCTCAAATTTGAACATCTTTAATATCTTACTAAAAATCTATATCAACAGATATACTGTTATTTTTAAATAACCATATAATCAGTTCCTCAAACAAGGACAATTCTTCAGAAATGTACTTAAAAGAAGATTCTATCGTATCTAACACTCGCAAAAGTAATCAAATACTTCCAGAAGAGTAAATTCTAAGCTAAATTTACAAAACGAAACTAATAATAATAACAAGAAGAAGAAACAAATAAAATGAAATTATTTAATACTAACAAGTATTCAAAAATATATAAACATCGTCTTGGATGTGCGTGTGGAGAGCTATTGTAAGCGAATGCCATTTTACAGCTGGTGGGAAAAAATTAATAATAAAAAAAGAATATGTATATATGAATATTTTTCTTCTAATTAATTTTATCATCGCGGGAGAAGCTTGTTTCTCTCCAAACACTCAACCCTGAAAACCAGTCTCTCCCTGAGAAACTGAATTTCCAAAAAAAGCACACCCCATAATCACCCCTGTTCAAAACCACCGTCACGTCTTCACTACGCAAACACACAAATTCGTGTCTCTGTTGCGCGAAGCGTCGAGAAGGAGTGTTGCAGGCGAGCATTAGGTGGATTTAGAAAGTGCCTATCCTCTACTACACCTAGTCGAAAAGGCAAAAAAAAAAAAAACACTAAAAACGAACGAGCCAATCGTCATTGAACAATGACGATCTTCTGCCGTCGATGGCAATTAATCGTAGTCAGAGTTAAGGTTCATGGACGATTCGTGGTGTTCGGAATCGAAAGGGTTCGGGTAAGGACGAGTCAAGTTCGTGGTGGTCAGGGAAAAAACGGCTGCAACGGAATCGGTGACAGTAGCGCGGAGAAAGATTTTAGATTCGCCAGACGGTCTCATCAGCATAGGTGATGGGTCGAGATGCGAGTGGGGCCAGGGCTGGTATAAAAGGGGCACCGTGGCATCTGCAGAGCATCAGTCCTCAAATCCAAGGAACAGCAGCAACCATGAGGGCATTCATGGTGAGTCGAACCTCTATCGTTTACTCACTGACCCCTTCTCTGATACACACTGACCTCCTCTTCCTGTCCGCTGGTTCTCCTCCTGCTTCCGTGACCGTTTGGATCTTCTTTTCTCACCTCCTCTCCTTCACATTTCTGTCCATCCTTTCGCGAACCAGGAAAAAGTGATTGGTACGAGGTGTAGTCTGGAAGGGTTGGATTTTGAAAGAAGTAACGATTAGCAATCTTACTATTACCTGGAGGAACTTTTACTTATTTACTAAGAAATCGCTGGTGTGATTGTTAGATATTGAGGAATTTGTTATTGAAGTTCGTGAAACATTTCGTCGAGAATGTTCTTGGTTTTCGAATTATACCTTTAGACGTCGCTTTTAATATCTAAAAAGTTCACGTGTCGTCAGTGTATCGTAATACGTTTTTTCAGACGTACTAGAAGGAAATTAACGAGAAGAAATTGCGAAATTGCATTTGGCGAAAGTAATACGACCACTGCACTAGGAAGCGCGTGTATCGGAAATTTCACGTGAAACATTAATGAGACCTATCGATAGATAGAAAAGAGATCACGATGGACAGTGATTATAGCGTAGCTTTTCCTCTTCCTTGTCTAGGAGAATTTAAAAACAGAAGAAATGAAGTAGCGAATAATTTAAAGCTTCGAGCTAACTTTGCAACGGTAAATTTTTCATTCTGCCTTCCTCGGTAATTTTCACAAATCGCTAAAGATTGCGAATTATAAAAAAGTAAAACTATACTTTTCCTAAAAAAAAAAAAGAAAAAAAGTAGAACATGGAAACGCTAAAGTAGCACTGAGACAAAATCTGATCGATTCATGATTTTTCCATAATTATAACAACTTTAAAATCGTTCGAGAGCTAAGGATAGGAAAAAAAGATCGAAAGAGGTAGCCGGGTAAATAGTAAGCAATTGTCTTCGTGTGAAAGTACCTACGTGAGAGCCGAAGAGATGAAAGAGAAAGAGAGAGAGAGAGAAGGAAAATGAAAATTTGTGGAGAGCATAGAAAGGGAGAGGGTATGGGAGAAAGTAGAGAATAGTGGGGATGATGACGATCCAGAAGACGACACAGATGCAATTGTCAATGAATTCGATGATCGTATCGAGATGCACGATTATGAAAATCCAAGGAAAACTTTCTAATCCCATGTAATCCCATTTCTTCCATTCCACTCCTTCTACCTTCTTCTTTTTACTATTTTCACAGAACTTCTTTGTCTTACGCTTCTCTTTCTTATTTCTGATTCGTCAACGGTTACAGTTGAATTATTATTATCTGGAAACGTTAACTTAATAGCTCTGGAAGCCTTCCCTTCTTGAAGAGTGTTATTCAGTTGAGAATTTATGTTACGAAGATCAGATTTTGCTAATAAACAGTAAAAATAATACAAGAATTTAAGTTCCTTTTGGATTTTAAACATCCACAGGATGTAAAAGAAAAGTGAAGAATCCTTGGTTATACTACTGTACAGTAGAACAAAATTTCAACGGTCATTATTATTTCTTTTAGTATTCTTTTTGAAAACATTGTAACAATTATTCTCACATTTACAATAATTAATTTTACTCCATGTTCTAGAAGCCAATACGTCCCTTATTTCTTTAGTTTCCTCTTCTTCCTATACTAGCTTTTAATTTACTCTTCTACTTCATTTCCTTATTATTTCCCTCTACTTCACTCTTTCAACTAATTTCAATTGTACCATCATCCTTTACTCTCCTAATTTACTTTCATATTCACTTTCTTTCCTCTTTTTCTATTTTCACTCCTTCAGTCTACTCTTCCACTCTATGCCTGTATCCTCATCTTTTATTTTACTCCTTCAATTCATCTCACTCTAATCCTTGACTCTATTTCACTATTTCAATTTTACTCTACTTTTACCCTTCACTTTATTCCCCTACTCTACCACTCCATTTCTATATTCTCATTCTTCACTTCACCCCAATCCTTGACTCTACTTCACCATTTCAATCTTACTCCACTTTTACTCTTCACTTTATTCCCCTACTCCTCCACTTCATTTCTACCATACCCCCATACATCTTCTCTTCGCAACTATTTTACTATTTCAATCTTAATCTATTTTCACCCTCCGCTTTACCACCATCTTCTGTCCTATTTCTCTCTGCCTTACTTCTTCCACCCTATTACTTCCACAAAATTCGCCAACCTAATTTCTTCACCCTTCTATTTCCAGATCGTGATTCTCGCCGCTTCCGCGATGGCGCGGCCAGAAGCAGGCTACTCATACTCCCAACCGAGCTCCAGTTACGGAGCGCCAACTGGAATCGGTGGAGGCCTCGGTGGAGGACACGGCGGAGGACTCGGTGGAGGCCTCGGTGGAGGACACGGCGGAGGACTCGGTGGAGGCCTCGGTGGAGGACTCGGCGGTGGTGGTGGACTCGGCGGTGGACTCGGCGGTGGACTCGGCGGTGGACTCGGCGGTGGACTCGGCGGTGGACTCGGCGGTGGACTCGGCGGTGGACTCGGCGGTGGACTCGGCGGTGGACTCGGCGGTGGACTCGGCGGTGGACTCGGCGGTGGACTCGGCGGTGGACTCGGCGGTGGACTCGGCGGTGGACTCGGCGGTGGACTCGGCGGTGGACTCGGCGGTGGACTCGGCGGTGGACTCGGCGGTGGACTCGGCGGTGGACTCGGCGGTGGACTCGGCGGTGGACTCGGCGGTGGACTCGGCGGTGGACTCGGCCGAACAGAAGACTCTGATCTACGTGTTGGTTAAGAAACCAGAGGAAGCGCCAGAAATCACCTTACCTACCATTGCACCAACTCAACCGAGCAAACCAGAAGTCTACTTCATCAAATACAAGACCCAGGTAAAGCGTAATCTTTGCTCATCTTCTATTGCAGGAAGTCAATATTTTACTGGAATATCGCACAGTGGAACTTGTTCTATTTTAGTCGTCGTTTCACTTTTATTGAGAATCGTTCCACTCTTTCTTTATTCAGATTATTTAGATTATAACGGAATAAGTTTCAATGGCACAGATCATTTTCCACTTCTACCTTTCTTTTGGATACTGTAGTACGTTAATCAAGTTCTATGATTCTTAAGGTAATAAGTGGGGAAAGAAAAACGTATTTCACAGTCTGTATCTCAAAGATATATTTTATTACGCCCCCTTTCAAGTTATCATTGATACATCGATAACAGCAATAAAAATAGTATCAAGCCCTACAATTCGCACCCACCGTTAATACTGACCTAATCAAAACTCATCGAATGCTTCTCTATGAATTACAGAAGGAAGTTACTGCTAGCGGTGGTGGTGGCGGCGGTGGTGTCGGCGGTGGAATCGGCGGTGGAATCGGCGG
>NW_017100266.1:604208-607136 GCF_001263275.1 Habropoda laboriosa | reverse complement strand
TGGAAGCAGCGGCCCAAGTGGACCCAGCTCGTCCTACGGGGCACCCGGCGCTTCAGGGCCTTACTAGTCACTCAAATAGCCCGTTGAACCCCCGCAGCTCCTCCTCTACCCGCAATCGAACCCATCTCTACGCTCCGCGACACGCACGCATTCACGGCTTCGGCCACGGCTTCAGCCACGGCTTCAGCCACGGCTCAACGGCGATCCTATTGGACGCAACACACTGTGATCCCACGTGGACGACCGCGGTGACGAGCAGGAACAGGACAATCGAATGGACGATCGATAGTGAAATGAGGCTCCTGCTCGTGAATCGGAGTTACACGATTAGCAAGAATTTTAAGAGTACGACCACGATCATGAGGATGACCGTGACGACGAAGATGATGACCACGATCATGACGACCATGATGATGATGATGATGATGATGATGATGATGATGATGATGATGATGATGATGATGATGGTGGTGGTTCTAACAAACGTTAGGAACACGATAACCAAGACGACGACGACGACGATTAGGATTAAAAGTTTTTTTATACGTTACTTTTTGCAAGAAAACGGTGGCGAAATAAAGCTTTTTTTATGTATTTTTACATAAAATATTGTGTATCATTCATACCACTTCACCTATACCCTTCGTAGTTGATTAGTTTATATTTTTCTCTTAATAGATTGTCCGTTTATTTATCGATAGATTTTGTTGAGAGATTTGGAGGTTAGGTTGCCATATCTAGTATGGATAAAATGGGTTGGAATATATCTAGGTGAAGAGTCTGAGCTTAATTTTTGATTTTTCTCAATGGAAAAGTGGAATGTTAAAGTTCTGAGCTAACTTTATAATATTGATATCCCTGCTGGAAATAATCTTCTATTTGATTGCTAACTTCTTGTCGTGAAAATGACGACAAATCTTGGATTGAAAAATAATGGAAACATAGCTACTATTCTTTTCGAAATGTTCTGCAAATTTTTATCATTTGTAAAGAGTATTTGTACTGTTCTAGATCTTTCCTTGGAATCTATGCAAAATTTGAGAATCTTAAAACCATTTCCAATTGTAGCAATCCGAGGCCATGTTTAATCAATCTTCCACTTCTTTCTACGACAGTAATTTCTCACGTGGATTGTATTACTCGTGAGCTTACAATTTCTACTACATTCGTGCCCCTTTTCACTCGTTTAAGAGGGCCAGAGAAAGTCGACTGTAAAATGGTCCTTCGAAGAGTAAACGTACACATACTACATACCTTGAAATATAAAAATCACCTTTTTTTGCCGAAATGGACTTCCTGTTAAAAATGAAACGGTCATTCGTCCCCAATTAAATATTGCGGTTTCATACACAACTAACCATATAAGTTTTTTGTATAAAATGTGAAACTAACCATACTTGAATGAGGAGAAGAAACTGGAAGCAAAATTGCGACCTAACCTATATCTATTACAACCTACTCTCCTTGATAATTATTGTTTTATTCTTCTTTATTAAAAGCAGAAAAAATGTTAAGTAACTCAAAAAATTACTATTATCGACGTCTATTATTCTGATTTTTTATTTCATTACAAATGCTTCATAATAGCATAAATGTTCTAGATTTGTTTCAATTATTACTGTTAAAAGTTTAGCGTCCGTTCAGTAGTTGTTCAACGTGGCTCAGAAAACTGTACCATCATTAAAAACTTTAATATCCATAATTATAGTGATGTAACGTTTGAAGTAACAATCGAGATAGCGATCAATGGCGACAATTGTGCCGGTGACCTGCAGTTATCCGATGACAATGATGGCGGTAATCGTAGCTTTGGGGTAAGATTGAGAGTAATTGATATTGCAGTCTTAACGTAATCTTTCCTTTTACGTATTATGGAAAAGATAATAATTGGAAAATCACAGAAAGAGAACCGATTTTTCAGTAAATAAAAAATTGCTAGATTATCGTCAAATTTGAACTTAAAATCTAAAAATAACAAACAATTATTATAAATGGATACGAATAATAAAAAAATTTGCATAAAGATGCTTGGAACCTAAAAATAGTAAAAATTAGAATCTACAAGTAACGAAAAGTAAATTATTAATAAATTATTAATACAGATAAATATTTTTAAAATATATGTACAATTTTTATTTTACGATGAAAGAACAATTGTTTAATAAAATTTCTCAAATAAGTAGAAATTATTGTTATGTTAATCATAGTGTTATTATACGGAGTGTCTCATATTATGCGCTATTATAGAAGCCATTTCAAAATGAGAATAATGCAATGGAAAATTTAACCGTATGAAACTACGTTTCACCTTAATTTCTTCCTATTCACGGAACACATAACGAAAGTGTGAATTAGCGCAGTCATTAAAATATTGCACTAAGAAATGACCGCACTCAGCAGAAATGTTGATTACTAAATGTGCCGAGTTTTAGGTCATCTAAGATTCGCATTTTGCATACAATGCAGATAGAAATTTAGTTTAAAACGTTACAATTTATAAATTTGCCAATCCTCTTAAAATTATTATTCTTAACTCCTTATCTTGCAAGTATTTTGTTTTTTATCAAACTTAATGCTTTTTTGCAGAGTAATATATTTAGAAAACTTTGAAGAAGAATACATTATTCTCGGATGTAATAATTCAAAGTTTATTTGAAAAACAAGTAGAAGAATGTTTATCCATGTAATACGTCCTATTTAATTCTACTTTCAAATCAATGTATTCCACGTGTCACCTCAAGTATTTGCCTATTTTTGGAGAAAGTGCTTAAAATGTTTAACTTGTAAACATGTACGAATTTGAAATAGCAATTTATTACGAAGTAATAAATTTATTAGAATTTATTAATTATCAATGCAAAAGAATTTTATTAGATTTATTTTATTTTCTTTCGTTTTTAATTTATTAATGAACAAATAATTTACACA
>NW_017100266.1:595580-604058 GCF_001263275.1 Habropoda laboriosa | reverse complement strand
GTTACATATCCGTTTAAATAAAATATTAACAGAAAAATATTCCACTTATTTATTTTATTCATAAAAGTGAAAAATACCAATGCGATAAAATAAAATCATTTATAAATAATAAAATAGTATACTTGTATTTAGATAACAAAGTACTTAACGAAATGATGTTACAATTACCATAATTATACTTACAAACTGTCCAACTTAGTCACCTCAATAACATTAACGTAATAAACCAATAACAAATATTAAATCAGAATAAAAATAATTACACTAATTATGAAACTAAAAATAATCAGAAGTTAAACGATGAATAACAAACAATTAAATAAAAATTCACGTGCTCGAAACACGAGTAACGTCGAGAAAGTAGATAACTACCGTAAATGAAAAGTAAACGAAAGACAATGTAAAAACTCGCTTTCTGCGAATAGAACATTAACGAAATCTGTCATCTAATCGACGTTTCGAAAGTGCTTGCGTATATTTGCCAAATAAAATAACGATTACGTTAACCGCACGGTAAACAATTTCCATTCGGATCCAGGTCTGACGCGTTCGCGCGGACATAAGGAGAAACTAACCTAGCGCGAGCGGTTTCGTGTCGTTCAATTCTGCATATGATGAGATAAAACGTGTAAACGGCGTATTGTGCAACGTGCCTTGGTCTAAAACATTATACAAGCTAGGAAGCGTACTAGCCCACGCCACCCCGTGTGGGAAATCCCACTGTGGTCCACCAACGCGGTGTATTCGCATGAACGCGTCACTGTTGCGTCATGTGCACGTGTCATCAAAAGATTTGTATCAACTGCATTCAAACTTCCATCGTTCTGGCTAACTAACCTCACTATTGCTCGTTAACCATCTAAAGAATTGCCGAGGACTATAAAACGTCGAGATTCATTCGTTATCGACAATTCAAAGGTGACTAAATTTAAGTTACATTCTAATGTAAATTTTAACTTGTTATCTACTAACACAGTTTACTATCACCATGTAACTAGGCAACGAATTGTGTATTATAGAAGTTCACGAATTGAGATTTTTCCAGGTACAACATCAACTTAGATTTGTTTTCTGTTTGCATCTTTTTATTTAACTTAGGCTTATTTAAGCATATTGTTTGTTGTTAACTTTGCAAAAAATTGTAGATAAACGCAGAGCTTCGAAATTAAAAAGTAAGACTACATAAGTTTAAGTTACAATTGAAGTTTTCTTTGCTTTAGCTTTTTCCGTGCTCTATTTCACAGACCAACAATTAAAAGTTCTTACTTCATTCTGTTCATCTTTTATTTGCTTGTACAACGTGTTTCGAAATTGTGAATGTACCGTTCTCTGATTAATGAAAGTAGCAGAACTATTAGTGGAAAGGAAAGTTGAATGTGATATTAACAAATAATAGAAAAAGTCTATAAACAGAAGTTTTTAGGTTATAAATCAACAGGTCTGTATAATGATTGACATCACGGAAATTTAACGTGTTTACGAGTATAAACGGAACTTATCAACAGAAAATAGGTGGCTAATTAATCGTTTCCGATATATTTACAATTCACCAATCAATATATATTTAATGATTACACGCGTTATAAAATGATTAATTGCGTTCGAGTTTAATGAAGGTTTTGACATATATATGTACGTAACTTCACAAATGAATCGTTTAAAGAATATCCAGTATAATTTATAAACTAGTAAATCTTTTCGAGCATGTTAAATATATTTGATTTTTTTATGTAAAATATTTGCTCGACTAAATTAACTTGACGAATCTGAAGTATAAAATTTTAGTCCAATTATTGGAAATGTATTAAAGTAATTTTATAAGATGAAAAAGAGTTTAAACTCAAATTTGTCAGTGTTAAGTGAACTGTACATATTTGACCAATGAAATAAGTGATTTTTAAATAAAGAAAATTGTTATTTACAAACACATTAGAATAAAACCCACTCTGTTGACTTGAAAAACATGAACTCTTCAAACAGCCAGTAGAATATGTACACCAGTCAGACATAAGCCATGTTGAATAACTGAAACTGAATAAAATTGTTCATAATTTATATGAATACATGCATTTACATATCATCTCGTATAAAAATCTCGTAATAATTACGGTCTATTTAATACTTAAAATAATTAACTAACAAAGTATTAACTTAAGACCTAAAAATATTTGACCATTCTAAAAAGACACAAATTATTCTGAAAAATAATTACTTTGACATAAAATGTCTTTATTTATACTCGGTAAACAAATTCTTACTAAAAGCATACAAAGAATTATTTACTCGATCGCAATATTTTATTGCATAACATTTACATTTTAAACAGAGGAAATTTCTTAAGACTAGCAATCTGATCTGCCAGTCGGCGAACCATTAAACCATTCGTCGACCGATCGCCGACTTTTATTTTCATGAAAGTAAATCGGCGAACTGGTCTCGACCTCGGGGGACGTTCTTGGAGAGCGGTTTCCCAGCGACAGAGGGGTTAAGAGGAAAGGGGAGCGTCTGGCAGTCGTCTTCATCTTGATTAGTGGCTGTTTAAGAATAGTGAAAGTTTCTCCGGCTTGCGTCACGACGCCTTTCCCGAAGAAGACGCGGAAATCGACGCCTTCCTCTTGCACGGACGATCGATCTTTTCCGCGACTCGCTTTTTCTAACCTAAACCGTCCGCCGCGTCTGATGGCGCTGCTGTATTGATTGCTGCTTCGCTCGATGTAACCAGGGGTGTGTAATTAATGCTTTTGACGATCTTTGAGAAAGAGAAAGTACGCCTGCGCGGTGATAAATCGTTCAACACCGAAGGGTATCATTATTACACGCTGTAATGATCCTTCGAGTCCGATATAAGTGAAAGAAAGCGGTCAATTGAAATTTATCTACTTTCGACGAATGATCGGCGCGATTTGTTGAACCCAAGACAATGTACTTTCTTTGGTTATTTAACAACTTGGCAGTGAATCATGACGATCGACATTCATTTCGAGTATATCGAAATTCTAGAAAGATTTCAATACAAATAACACATAATTTGACTACGTTATATAAGAGCACCATATATGTGTTCAAAATCTACACTCTTGCAATTATGCAAAATTATCGAAATGTAGGTTTCAAATCTTGCCATATTTTATGTTAAGGATAAGTACTTTACTCTCGAAATACATCGAAAAATATATTTTATTGTTGTTGTGCAACTAAAGATTTTTATCTTTTACCCAGATTTATGATGACACCATTATTTGTGACGACATCAGTTTCGGGAATCCTGTTTTTTATTAATACATTCGCCTTCAAGTGTACGGTTAGTCACGTGTCAATAGATTGTAGAGCCAATAAGTTGACTTCAGTGGTTATTTTTCAAATTGTTACTCATCACTTTCCATTTCAAAATTCTAGCTAAGGTATATAAAAAGGTTTGGTTTTGTAAGACTTTTGTTGCAACATATGTAAATTTCTGAAATATAACTTATATTACTTGTATTTCTTAACATTCATAAAATTTATGCTAAGAGTTTTATAGTAGCTATCAATGTGTAGAATAAACGTATTTGCATTTACTTAGCATTTCTGTAGAAATCTTTAGTCATTACAGTTATACATTGTATATATTCATGTATTTTATTGTTTATGCAAAACTATAAATATTAAATTGCCCATTTTTGCATTGAATTTACATCTATTAAGCTCTCATTTCAATGAATTTCATCACTTTTTAAAAATTGTAACTAGTACATACCATTCATTCACACAAAATTTAAAATAGAATATTTCTTTCTGAGTCTATAGAGTAAAGTTTAACATAAGAATAATATACTTGATACTTATAATGATAACAATAACATACCTTTATTATGTACTTAAACATATACCATGTCAGAAGAGAATTTAACATATTAGATAAAAACTTGCAGAAAGTTACATATCAGAGTTTCTCTATAATCATAAGAATCTAAATTTACAATTTCTTGTGAATCACCATAATAATTTCTCAAGAAAATCTAATCACAGTTGCTTTGTGAAGTTTTGCGTAGGTTAATAATGATCCACAATGATACCTTTCATTTCATAACCCTATCCCCGCCAAAATCTCACAAATCTCAGTTTACAGTCTCTGGTGAATCATCCATCGCTGTCAAGCAAACCCACGACGATCTTCAAACAGGTGCACCAGGAACCTCACACTCGACGATGTCTCTCTCTTTCTTTCATCAAAAGCGTCTGAAACACCATGTGAAACACTCTTTTTTTAAACACCCTGGGCGAATTCCTCATCTGCACAAGTAGGAAAATAATAAGTGAAAGGTGTCTACCGCGATCAATACCAAAGTCAGCAATAACCGAGCGAACAAGGAAAAGAAAAATCAAGGGTACAGGAAAGATCTGCTTTATCGGGGTAACTGAACCCCAACGTGAGAAGAGAGAAAGGAGAGCGACAAGGTGGCCAGATCGAAATTCGTTCCGATTTTTTCGAAGGAGGTCGAGGAATGACCTTTCGAGCGGGCCAGTTGCTCGCGTCTCTCTTTTCACGATATAGTAGCGATACTGTTGATCCCGTGTGGTGTGTTGCAGGAAGCTGAAAAGGCGCTTCACGTGGTGGCCATGTGAAAGTTGCCTCTTGGCAGACGCTCCTTCTCTCTCCCCCACCTCTCTGTCTCTCGATAGTTTTCCAGGGTTTCTCAGGTAAGATTTCTTACGAGAGCATCTTCTCAGCTGCGTAAGAACGTGAGAGAGAGCCCGCTTTCGTTTCCTCCTTCTTCCTTTCACGACGCTAACGCATTCCGCTTTCCCCTCGATTCATACAGGAGTCATCATCCTCTTTCTTCCTTCTTCTGGTGTTTTGTCTTCTTTCTTTTCACCTTTATTCATTTTTCTTTTTTTCTGTTTCTTTTGGTCGGCTCTTTTATGGTCGATTTTATTGCCGTGTTGGTAGATACCTGGTCGAATCTTGTTGTTCCTGAAAGAGATGGTTTAATCAGGTTAGGTGTCTTTTTTGGTTATCTGGTGCCTCATTAGCTAAAAGGTTATGTTTGAACTGATTAGGATGTTTCCTGTCTCTCCTTGTTACCTTTCTTCTCCTTCTGGTTCTCTGGTTTACGGCTCCCTGTTAGAAAGTAATCTCGCGTCAAATTATTATGTAAATATAAAACAACTATTCAGCCATGACGTGAATTAAATTTAAAAGAAAACTGAATAGTATAAAAAAGTAGAAAATTAAGGAATCATTTTTATTAAAAAACGAGTGAATGTTTGTTGTTTAATCGAGGAAATTTGGGAGGCTAGAAATTTCGGATCTAAGATTTTAGACGGTAACATGTTTCAATGGTAACGGCAACGTGACTTGTAATTTACGTTTATGAAAGTGCGTATGCTCGTTTTGAAATCTAAAAACGTAAATCTAATCTAAAAATAACCGCTTGCTCATCTATTGTCAATTCGCGAGACCGGTAAGAAGTAAGTAGTACAATTTACAGTTAATCGAATCGAATGGCAGAAATACAGTCGAAACAGTGTTTGCTATAAAAAAAAATTACGAAATATTCGATAAACTAATTGCTTGTTTTTTTGAACATTAATAAATCAATGATTTTATTATGACAAAATGAATTTCAATGGAATGTATAAAAATGGTCAGAATTATTTGTTAATGCATTAAAAGGAGAAGCAAAGTTTATTTCGAAATAATACGAAATTTTTTGTTAAAATTAAAAACATCTTTGTCTATAGTTTTTAGGCATTTAATTTAAACATATTACAATATTGCTTAATTTAAGCAAAAGAAGGTCAAAAAATTAATTAACATTAGAAAATAGTAAACATTTCGAACGTTGACCAAAAAATCTATTTTTCTTTACCGAAACAAGTGGCGCCCTCTAAATAGTACGAATAACCACGAGTCCGCCATATTTAAAAAATATATTGTAAACCAGATGAATCTTGAACACTCGTTAATATATCTTTTCATAGATTTTCTTTGCGCCACTGTAATATCAACCAACCGAATCATTCTGCACGTTCTATATTTCATTTCCTAAGTACTTGCTCCTCTCGAAATTTCGCAAAATCGGCATGTCGAGGTTGGCGAAGAAAATTCTAGATAGCTGGGATTGGTTCCAGCAGATACTACACATTCCATGACCTCCTCTTGCACTCATTCTCGTTTTGAAATACGTGCAACCCGTGTGGGGAGTGACCGCAAGTCATCTTCATCATCGGTTGATCATGTTAAATACATCCAGTAATAATATTTCGTACTGCATAATATTAATAAGTTACGTTCATGATTAATTTACTAATTAATGTTTTTCTTATAAAAACTATTTTTCTATGTACATACATGTATAACGAAAATTTCTTATCGTAATGTTATTCAATATTTCCGAAAATATCGAATATTTTTCGTGTAAACATAACGAAATATATGAATATTTCCTTCGTACGAAAAAGAATTGTGAATAATAGAATGAACAGTAATTGTACGATATCATACTTTCCAATATTCCATTATACCCCCTTAATAATTACATATTATAGGTTATAGAAATCGAGAAATGGCGTGTTCATAATCACGTTCATACACTTTCTTCAGAGTTAGATTATTATGTAGATCATAATTCACTTATGAGATATAACGCTAATTGCAACAACGAAAGGCTGTGAAACATGGAAACTGTGTCAAACGAAAATTAAGAAATCACCCTCCATTCATTGAAAGTCACGCATCTAACGATTAATATTTAAAACAATGGACAATAATTACCTAGCCCGTTTACTGAATTTACTTGTCAGCTATTAAGCCTAATTGGCAGTTATCTTCATTTCACATCTAAGTTTCTCTTAACACAAATTCGACGAATATCGAGAATGGAAACGTTTTTCCTCCAAGTTAACTTCCTAATGTGAATGGGACTAAGTAGGTACTGATCGATGTGAACTGATCGATCTTCCCGATTCGAAATGACCGACCAACGTCCCCAGTCGGGCGTACAGGTTACACGGTATCGTAGATGCTGAATAAGAAAAAGGAAAGTAGAGAAACGCAATTGGTATTTTGCTATTATGCAGCTTATCGGCTCGTCCGGGAACGTTTATTGGCCTTTTGACCTTAGCTTTCACTCGATTAGGTTCTCTTCTTCCTTGTTTCACTGCACATATACACGTGTTGCATCTAACCTATTCCGTGGCTATTTTGTATTTATTCATTCTTATCGGTTTCATTGTCGCCAGCATTATGATCGTCATTATTACACAAGAAATTACCGCTATGCAACGTTATACTGAGGAAAACAAAATTGAAACGTGATTGTCGACTCACAGATCGAGAAATGTCGTTTAAGCCCAGCTTCATTAAGATTAAGATTGGGTTGTTTGCATAATTATCTTAATTTCGTGCAAGTTACTCAACCGGTCTTAATCGCGGCAATTATGTACAACATGTGATAAACATTGTGATGACAAGTGGAAGATTTATAAGTGCATCGTAAAATTGATTTCTTTTCACTATTATATCCGTATAATATAATCAAGATTCGTCAAGGTTAAGAATCAAAAAATGTGTATAGCTTCAATTACAATAAATTGAATACTAAACTTTTAATTAATATATTATTTAAACATTTGGTATGAAATTTTTTAATTTTGTGTGAGTTTTATAATATAATTTCGTTCTTTTGTATTCGTTGTATTATTATAGTATATTAATAATTGTTTCGAAGTAAAGAATTTTTATGAAACATTATTTTTTAATAAAAATGTTAATTCTAATTTTCCCGGCTGTCCCCTAACATCCGTAGCGTCGGTCTAGAATGAGTATTCAACCGGACGCGACTCCAGGTGGTGGATAGAAGAACGGCTAGACGGAAGGACAATCCTTCATGTCAGCGCCGTCCCGAATGCCATTAGGTATCGGTCTTCCATGTGTTTGGAATCTGGACCTGCGCCAAATTAAACTTGAACAGTGGGGCTAGGAGCAAGCACATCTGTATCTGCAGTGACAGCCAAGTTGTTACACAAGAAAACACTTAGTATGTATAGCTAGGCATGGAAGATGAACCACTGTGCCCTAGATGTGGGAAGGAGGAAGAAACACCACTGCATCTAATTAGGCAATGTGAAAGATTAGAGGTCACACGACTAAAATGCTTAGAAACCCAAAAATAGGGGTTATCTTGATTAAAGGGTTTCTACTCTTCCCGCAAGAGGTCTCAATACCTAGGCATCCTATATAATAGGACAGCTTTTAGTCCGGGGTCCTTTAGGATTGTGTGCCCAATGTACCCTTTTAGCAATAGATACATATGTAGATAGATAGTGCTAATTTTAGGGTGAATCCATTTAATTAATGTTGAATGTTTTTTATATTAATTCATTTCACTATCTGTTATAAATCACTAATGAAATTATTCATGGGTGAAAAAGTTAAACTGCTGTATTTTTATCTAGACATTAATTCGAAGCCATTATGAAATTACAGATTACATA
>NW_017100266.1:594430-595481 GCF_001263275.1 Habropoda laboriosa | reverse complement strand
TCATTTATACTAACAATATTTTAATTTCATTGTTCTTTTAGAACTGTACCAAAATGCGCAATCAACAGATTGCAAATTGTTACATTTTTCATTTACTCAAGAAAA
The DNA here is from genome assembly GCF_001263275.1 of Habropoda laboriosa. Classification (NCBI taxonomy): domain Eukaryota; kingdom Metazoa; phylum Arthropoda; class Insecta; order Hymenoptera; family Apidae; genus Habropoda; species Habropoda laboriosa. Next base: position 595,376 of record NW_017100266.1, on the reverse strand, counting down.
TTACAATATCGTAATAGTTTTATAGAGACAAACTTAAATTTTAATTTTTTATTCAATACTGATTTACTAATAAAATTCAGGAATTAATAAAATTTGGGTAATAGAAAAATATGTCGCACTTTGTGTTAGTCTTCAATCATATTTTAATGTAAAAATATTTTTAATATTATAACTATTTTACAAATGCATTTAAACAAACTTTTTATGAACAATCCAGGATGGCAATATTTTATTAAAACATGACATTTCAATACAATTAAACCTTTCATGATAAACACAGCTATTGAACACAAGATATTTAGTCACTGCAAAAGTTCCGTTAATTGATCTATGAAAAATAAGAGTATCACTTCTTACATTACTTCTAAAAAGTTATAGTTACTTGAAATTACTTCTGTTAAAAATAAAAGAGAGAAGCTAAACAGATCTTATGCAATGACTTGATATTTCGCAATTTGAAAAGAGCTAGATTAAAAAAATAAGTATTTGTAAAAATATTTCTAGTACACTTTGAAAGTATTAAAACTTGCTTACAATGATAAACAAATTTCTTTCAAAGTATAGAGTCAAGTGTATTGAGTTAAAAAATTGTACTAAAAACATGTCAAAATATGATTTAAAATTTATGTACAATACAATATCATTTAACGTACAAAACAATTTGATATTTACATCAGAAATTCTTAAAGAAATGTATAGGATTCCTTGTATAGGAAAATATTTCTGTCCTAGAAAATATATAAATTGTGATTGCTACACATAACAGAAAAAATAATTAAATAATGTAACCAAATTTTCACAAATGTACATATACTAAAAGTGTTTTATGTTTAAAAAATTACTCAAACATCAAATCTTAAGAATCTCTGATTTTTATTATCGATCACGTTCGCATTCTTCAATACTACAGTTGCTCGAAACATTATCTAAACAAATAACATATCAT
>NW_017100266.1:592087-594084 GCF_001263275.1 Habropoda laboriosa | reverse complement strand
TTTATATTCTTACATAAAGTTTCGTAGTAGGTTCTAGGCCAAACCCATTGTGAAGAAGAACATAAATAAATGTTAAATCAAGGCAAATGAAGGGCTGATCAGTATTGGGGTAATCACAAGCCTCATTTGCTTGCTTCAAAAACGCGCCCACATGAATAACACCGCCTAAAAAGGGATCGACTAAACCAACCTGAAATATTGATAAAATACATCTAAATTTCATTTATCTCTAACCTTTATTTTCTGTAAATGAATTAAAAATTAATCGTCAACTAACGTTTTAGTACGTTTCTTAGTATGAAAACATTCAAAATTGTTTATTAAAAACTTTTAACACCGCTCTTGTTTTAATTATTTATGTAAGCATTAACGTTTTATTAAAAATTAAAATATGATGAGTATCGAAATTGGCGCTTATGTCGAAATATTTTACTATATTAACAATTTACCTCTGTAGCACGATCGAAGTAGTAAGAAAATGCGTGAATTTCATGATGTTTTAAACCCTCTGGTTTATTTTTTATTTTACCAACATATTTTTCAATAATTTTTAAACATTCAGAAAAATTAACAATTGGTCTGTCCACTTCTCCACCAGCAAAGGTTTGTGTTTTGACCAACTTATGAGTCCCGTTCATGGGTCCTTTAATGAGATAATTAAGTCCTCCATAACTCCATTCCGTGGAAACTATGGGATTTACACATTCAGATCGCACTTCTATGGTAGTTTTTGAATTTGTATTATCCAAATTCATGCCGTGCGTCAGAATTTCTTTTCTTGCTGCCATAAGACCCATACCCAAATAGCTGTGTGTATAAACACTCATGTTGTGGCTGAAGATATTAACAGAGTATATATGTCCATCAAGTTTCTTTTCCTGAATAAATGTTAAATATATTTTAAATAAATTAGACATTTTTTGTTTCAAAGATTGCAAAAAAAAAAAAACGTATAAAGGACATAGCAAAATATATTATCCTACATTTTTTATTTAAGCCTTCTAAGGTACTAGAGTCTATTTTTTGTTTTACCTTTACTTTAAATAGTTAATTTTTGTATAATAAATAAACCTTAACATGAATAATTGTATAATTTTATACTTCTTGCATTTGCTTATTTTTAAAAAATAATAGAAACTTGTATGTGCATAGTAATAAATTGTGTGTTTTTGTATAAGATTCTAAACTTATTTATTTAATTTAATTTTTCTGAAAACTTACATATAATTACTAATTGAAAAGGTTTGTAAAATCTTTGTCTAAATACTGTACCAAGGTTATTTTAATCATATTTTCATTCATTATTCTAATGCTTTGTTGAATTTAATTGAATTTTATAAATTAATTTACATATTAAAAACGAAAGAAATTTTTAATTCTACTTTTTCTTTTATTTATTTAATTATACCTGTGCGGGATCCGGTGAAAAAGTCACCTGCGTTGAACCACCACCAAGATCAAGTGCAGCAACTGTGCTACCAGAATTGTGCGTATTAAACCGTTCCAGTAAGAAATTTACAGTGAACCATGAGAAGATACCTTCATCCGTACCTTCCATTATTGAAATTGAATTTTTTGAAATCTAGAATACACATAGAACAAACAATAAACATCTAATTTAAAATTATATGAAAATTAAATAGCAAATAAAGCATTTTTTTCATTTACTGATCATAAATTTCAAAAATACAATACATGTACAAATACATTTAATATATGAACACAAAGCCAGTTTTAAAAATAACTGAGTAAAACTTAAAAATAAAAATGCTGAAATTACACATGTTATGAATTTTATAACATTATATCTATCATTTTGCATACAATTTGTAAGCTTTATATAAATAAAATAGCTAATTCCTCTAATATGAAATTCATGCAATAGTTGATCTATTACATACACCACCTAGTTTCATCCTCAGGAAGAAATATGTGTGCAATCCTACTGAAGAGAATAGAAAAAATATTTTATCACTGAGAAATGAAATACTTAAAAC
>NW_017100266.1:590165-591975 GCF_001263275.1 Habropoda laboriosa | reverse complement strand
AAATAAAATTTACACAACTGTAGAGATTTATGCTGCATAAACTGAACAAAAATATAATAGTGATAAAGTTAAAGCAAACAAAGACATGCTGGAACCCCTAAAAAGTTTTAAATACAAAGCAGATAGTTGTTTAAGTATAAGACAAAGTCTAGAAAAGCTAAACCTAGATTCTAAAATAAGAATTTTATCACATTATTAGTTTTGTGAACATAATAAATACATACCTGAAAACCACTTTCTTCGAACATTTTCCTGCATTCTTGGAGTATTTCTTGAGCTTTGTGTCCAGGAAGAAGCCTCAAACCAGCAGTGGCTCTCATACTGAGAGGTGTGCGTTGCCATTCTGAATGTGGAATAACTTCCTTGACCTTATCTAGTAATACTGTCAGAGATTTTGCAGCATCCTTAGGCTTATCCGCATATGCACTAAGACCTGGTTTCGTTTCAGTGTACAGTTCATCATCCAAAACCAAATTACCTCCCAAAATTGATTCATGAAAACTGAAAGCTAAAGCACGGCTGCCAGTAGACCCCGCGTCAATCACTACGACATAAAATGGTTTTTGCAGATTGAAGGAGAAGGCCAATGTATCAATTGCCTTGCTACCAAGACGTACTGGCTTCAGATCATATCTAAAACAAAGAAGAAGTAAAATTGTTCTAATTAATTATTAAGTAAATGTGCATTGTATAATAACTTCAATTCTACCAAATTTTTGTTAATGATTTTTTTCAGATAAAGAATTCATTATGTTTATACATGTAATAATTCAATATCAAAATAAGCAATACATGTAAGAATTTCAAATAACTGTTTTAAATTTTATTCACTATACTTTCATAACATAAAGAAGGATTGAGAATTAATGATTACCTTAAAATTGTCAGCAGTATGTAATTTCAATATCAAGAAACTTACTCTTTATATAATACTTTGTAAGGAAAAACCAAAATTATATAAAATAAGCTCAAAACCATAATATTGTGCAAGAGTGAATTACAATACCTATACAAAAATAAATAAGAAGGGAGTAGACTAAACTCTTTTAAAAACTTTATTGCTTTTTTGGTATTGTCATTTATTTTACTGTATGCACTGTGCATAATTAGCATTCTTAAATTTACGAAAATTAAACATTATCTGAAACAATATAAAGATAAGCAAGTATGCATGCAGAAACAGTAATACTTTAATGCAAAACGATAAAACACTTTTGTTTAGATAGTTATTAAAGAATTCTTATCCATAATCACTTAATATCTTTATACATATCTGTGTGTGATAATGTATATAATGTGATGATTTGCAGATTATTTTGTTATCTGATAGATTGCAAATTGATATGTCACAAAATGTTGTTGTATACATGCTTTATAGATAAAATTATGACACTTCTTTCTTTTGATTATTAATACATGTTTATACAATTTGTAGCTTTTGCAGCTTATTATTTTGCATTGATCAAGGAATCTTGAAGTAACAAAATATGTTTCTACACATCAATAAAATAAAATGACTATACTTTATTTATTATTTAATAAATAAATACCTTTACAATTGTATATTATTATTAACAGAAGGAAAAGAACAAATACTTAATGTGTTTCATAGAAAAATACAATGAATATTTTAGTGTTTGTGTTACAAATGTTCTAATACACTGAATGTGTGAATTGCAATATAACATTACGTGATTTTAGACAAACAGAGACACTTGTGTAAATTATCAAAAATAAGATGTGATAATTTTTTTTAAAGAAAATACTGAATAAACAATTAATGAAATGTAAATATACAAAAAATAATAAC
>NW_017100266.1:589615-590126 GCF_001263275.1 Habropoda laboriosa | reverse complement strand
CATAATTATTTTTATGATAAAATATCAAATGTTATAGAGTACTGTAAGCTTCAAAATATTATTTATCTAAATTATCATATCCTATAAAAGTATTGTTTAGACATGCAATTAAAAAAATTATACTCATATTACATACAACTATATTAGTAATGCAAATATTAGAAGTATATTAATTAGTAAATCAATATGTTAGCAAAGCAGAAGTGGATGAATAATGAAATAAATATAAAAATATAGGTCATACGCTATTGCTATGTATCCCAGGAAGAGAATTCCCAACAATGCAACGACAACAAAATATCTTTTGCTTGGGTGACCCTTCTTAATACGAGGTTTCGGTTCTGTTTCAAGAATATCTTCATTTTCTGTCCTTAACTGAAAATGCAATACTTATTATTACAATGAATATATATGTAAGAAAAGATTAAACATTAAATAAATATTTCTTAAATGAATTATTTTCATTTTGAATATACAAACACATACTTATTTTTAAAACAATACATTTACT
>NW_017100266.1:587447-589481 GCF_001263275.1 Habropoda laboriosa | reverse complement strand
CTTTTTAAGAATTACATTCCATACAGATACTTCTGCCAAATTATTAAATATACATATTATAAAAAAATGATTTATTTTGTAAGTTTATAATACATTTTATTGTTATTTACTTCCAATAATTAAATTCAAATAATTAAATTTACTGATACCTTTAGAATAAATTATTGTGTACGGTATACAAGAGAATATACTTAAAACAGCTGGCACAAAAGATAATTCTACAAAAATTATAAAACATTAGATAACCTCAACTATAATGAAATTCCAACTGACTTGACGTTTAGAATATGTAGTTCAATGAACAATACACAGAATATTTTAAACTTACTGGAATATATTGCATCTAAAATGCAATACAAGCAACTGACATAGGTAACGAAGGTAGGTTTTGTTTCTTTACGTGGAAAAATTACCGAGAAAAATAAAAGCATCACGTACTAAAGGGAATGCGGTACTTTCAAAATGTAACGGGTGTACCGAATATTTTGATATAATGAAAAAGTGACATCATTCAATAACTAATATTCAACATCTACTTTTATATTTACTATAAGTATCCATAAATGTTTAACATACAAATATATTAATGTAATTCTGTCTTTCAATTAAGATGTTAATACTTTCTAATGGAAATTATAAATGAGATGTTGCTGTTAATACAGCATGTATTATTTGAAAATTGTGCAAAAAATCTCTACATTTATATTATTAGCATGTAACAATAATTTTATTTTGAACATTTGTTTTAAATTTACTTTTCTTCACATAAAATAGAATTTAATAAAAATTTCACGTATATTACAATTACACAATGTTTAAAAATATTTAATGCAAAGTATATTGTACAACTTATGCACATATGGTTAAAAATTGTCTTTATTGTTGAATAAATACCATTACAATACAAAGTAAATATTCTATAAGTTAAAATAAAAAAACGCACAAGCGAAAGATGTAAAAATTGAAAAAAGATTGTTGAATAACAATACTTGATGTTAATTTGCAAGAAAAAATAATTTTGCTGTATTTTCCTTGTATGACAATTTATGATACTAGGAGTAAAAATAATTTCAAATGAAATTTTGTAATGTCATGAACAAAAGCATGCAATACATAATGTAGTACCAACACAACGAAAATCACTCAAGTTCATTTCAATTTATCAATTGATTCGAGTTTAAAATGAATATTATTTCTTATCATATGACCAATAATTTGTGAAATTAACAAATAAGTTTATCTAAATCGAAAATTTAAACAAAAATATAAAATTCTTTACATTAATAGAATTTTTATTACATACTTAAGTCTTCATATTATTTTATTTCAAAACTTACGTAACAAAACTGCTAATTATTAACAGACATTATCTCATTAACCATTCTACAAGAATTTAATATAGAATTACAAATATTTCTATTTAAAGCAATGAAAAAAAACTATGTTCATCTATCTTTACAATATTACCTGAAGTACTTAAATTTTAATTTCTTACTACTGAGCTAAGTTTTTATATATAAGGAATATTTACATAAAATTTAGATTATACTAATTATTTATTTTTAATTTAAACAATATAACGATATGCAACTAGTGAATCCCGTTTAAATACCCTATAGGAATTTTACTAAAAAGAAAATACTGAAAACAAACCTTTCTATATCTAACCTCCATGACACTGATATTCCGTCTGTATAAGAATTAGGAAATGACAGAACAAAAAGATTAAACGAAGCGACTATACACTAAAATGACGCTTCGTGTCTATTTGATCGTCAGCAGTACGACTCCCGGCGACATCAAGAAAATTGCTTCAATATGTAAACAAAATGGCGACGATAACGATTCAAGGTTGCAAGTACGGTTCACTTCGAAGAAATAGAATATCAGGAAGGTGAACAAAGAGTCCGTTGTTATCTGCCACTATTACAACTACTGATAGAAGTATCTATTTAGTTAATTGATTCGATCAGAAAATCTTGGTACAATGGATGCAATTCAATACTAAAAGTGTTCTATTTATACTACTATATA
>NW_017100266.1:586895-587139 GCF_001263275.1 Habropoda laboriosa | reverse complement strand
CTTATACTATTTAAAAAAAAAGATTCAAGTTTTATGTAAAAAAACATGCACAAAATAAATTTAATTTGTATTTATGCATATATATCTTTTAAACTGAAAGTATAAAAAATTATTTAAATATACAATGACTGAAGAATTGAGCACTTTAAAGTCAAAGTCCTATTAACATCATAAATTGCTTAGTTATACTTTTGAAACTGTTAATGAATTTAATACCATTAATTTGTTAATATTTCCATAAAAC
>NW_017100266.1:586067-586329 GCF_001263275.1 Habropoda laboriosa | reverse complement strand
TATTTTAAAAGAATTAATTATTTAAATGCATGAGTATTTCTGTAACTAACTTAAAATGTAATGTAGAAATTGAGTTCTAGTAAATTCAAATTTCCTTTTTTAAATCCTGACATTTTTGTTTTATACCAATTATTAATCATGTTTGCTATGAAAATTTAACTACTTTTAAAATTTAAGTATATTAAATATGTTATATATTCACGTATTTGAAATATTATAGAAAATTGTATTTTAACAAAAATTTTATTTAATTTACATTAAA
>NW_017100266.1:585301-585663 GCF_001263275.1 Habropoda laboriosa | reverse complement strand
ATAAGTACTAGGATCTTATTAAATATGAAATAATTTCTAATTGCTTTACCTTGCAATAACGTAAATAGCGATACCTATGAAAACGAATCATTTCGGTTGAGATTTTGGCTTAATTGACAATTAAACTTGAAAATTTTAATTACGTAATATCATCCAAGATAGTGACAAATATTGCCACATCATACTTAATATGCCATTCTTAAAGTTTTACATATGTAATTTTGTTTGAAATGCAGTTTTCATTATCATCGTGAATTAGCATATGGAAAAGGACACTTATTTTGTTTACTTCGTTAACATCATAGTTATATTATTTTCGTTTGCTATATTTGAAAAAATAGGTAAATTTATTATTTTTTACA
>NW_017100266.1:584400-584714 GCF_001263275.1 Habropoda laboriosa | reverse complement strand
GATAATGAATTATTAAATATCTACCAAGAGAAATTGAAGTAAAATGGCTCATATAGATATTACACAACGTAAACCAAGTCTTCTAAAAGAGGCTGCTATTCAAATCGGTGCAGGAGGCTGTGCAGGCTTTGTAGAAGCTTGCATAATGCATCCAATGGATCTCATTAAAACACGTTTTCAATTGCAAGTCAAGATGGCACAACAAGATGCTCTTTACTATACAGGTATTGTATCATTAATTTGTATATAACTTCACTTTAGCATTATGTTTGTATATTTTACTATTTTTTTTTAATACATTTTAATATTTAATT
>NW_017100266.1:581143-583208 GCF_001263275.1 Habropoda laboriosa | reverse complement strand
TTGAACTAATGTATACTAATATAATTAACATTAAAAGCTTATAGTATTTGTATTAACATAATCAACACATATATTTTTAGTTCATCATAGGTTTTGTATCTGGGACAGTGGCATCCTGTATGAACATACCCTTTGATGTGGCTAAAAGTCGTATTCAAGGTCCTCAAGAAACAATGCAATACAAGGGTACTCTGCGAACTATTTACATAGTTTATCACAGGGAAGGGTAAGAAATAATTTACGAATTCAGTTGTATTCATTTTTTGCTCATGACAATAACTAATTAAATTTTTTCAATATATATGTTGTCTGTGATAATTTTTGTTTCAGATTTAGAGCTTTATATAAAGGATTATTACCAAAAATTTTACGATTAGGACCAGGTGGTGCTATTATGCTCATAGTTTATGAAAACATGAAAGCATATCTCAATGTAAAGTTTGGTGATTAATTAAATTTTTAAACTACAGAATAATTAATTAACATTTTAAATGTAAACTGAATTTTGCATTTTTATCAACATTAAGAAAGACTTAATACTTGCTTTTATAACATTATAATTAAAAATGAAATTCAGTTTTAGACTTAGTGATGTTTATAAAAATATATTTGAAACACTTAATGATGTGCTTAAACATGTAACATGGTAATATGGACAACTACCTTTTTTTGTACATATAATCAAACTATGTAATAACATATAATAGGAAAATGTAGCTAATGTATATAATATTTATGCTATTTATAAAAAATGTATGTATTTTTATGTTTTATAAAATATAAAATATTTGTACAAAAAATTTAAAATATATTGTACAAAAAGTTTGTACTTTAATCTTTATTAATACCTAATTTACCTACTAATATAACATAGTAAATGTTTATTTGAAAAAGATCAAATTTAAAGGAAACAGATATGTATCATTACACTTATTGTTTGTTTCATAAAATTTTAAAAAAGAAAATTTATTTAGAAATTAATTGAAACCTTTTGTTAAATAAAAATAATTTATTTCGTAAAGTATATAAATATTCAATTGCAATTATTGTAATTTTCTGGCATATTTGTGAGGACAAAAGTGTACTGAATTAATACAAAAATGAACCAATTTTATTCACTATTTTGTTACAAGAATTATAGAGTCTAAGGTTCAAGTAATATTTTATAAGAAACATTTACAGAATATATAATTTCTAAGAGGTAAAAATAATAACTAGTAAAATTACTCAGAACAATAATTCACACTTAATCATCCAATACAGAATCCAACCACTTTTCTAAATCTAAAGGTTTAGTAGATGTACTAGATTTAGTTGTTATTCTTGAATCTGTAAAAAATATGTATTTCATTAGCATATAGTTATAAATTATGATTTTAAATAAAATATCCTATTGAAAATTTTCGTAAATTGTACCAATATTAAAGGAGTTAGGTAAAGAATTCAAAATCACTGAAGGATCATTCACAGGTTCTTGAAGTGACAATAAAAAATCTAAATCTTCAGTTGTGTCCTCTAATAAATCCTGACTTCCTTCCCCATCTTTTATATCACTAGTAACATTTATTTCTGTACTACTTAAAAGTTTATTATATTTTTCTATGCCTTGTTTTGCATTATTATAAATGTTCGTCAACTGGTCATCCTTAAAATAATTAACAATATCTTAATAATATCCATTGTTTTAAATATAATTATACTAAATATGAACTAAATTAGTTTGATATGTCATTAAACTTACAGTAAAATACTTTGCATCAATATTAACATTTTTATTAAATGGAATTGATTCAATTGCTGCAGATAATGTTTTTAGATCTAATGTAAAAAATTCAGAGTATTTAGATGTATCAATACTCCAATTTTTTTCTGATTTAAAAACAAAGTGATCATCTTCAGAAACTGGAGCATTTAGTAGAAATTCAAAATCCTTTGCAGTATTTTCATCAATATCTATGATATCTTCAAGATATTGATCTTCTTTTTTATCGTCTTTCTTTTCTTTTCTTTTTTCTATTCCTATTTCTTTTTCTTTTATTTTTTTATTCTATTAATAAAAGAAAAT
>NW_017100266.1:577808-580861 GCF_001263275.1 Habropoda laboriosa | reverse complement strand
ATAACCCATGAAATCTTATAAGTAAAATGTCTTTTAACTAAATATTTTTATAATTCCTTTTGTAAACATTTTTGTATTTAAAATTTTGTATATTATGCTTTTTACATAACTATTTAAGTAGTCTACATTTTCAACGTTATTTTTACGCAATTTTTGAAATTTTTCGTTCGAATTTCGGAATTTTTTCGATTTTTTCGATTATTAGACGTTCCTAACGATTAGGACTTATTTTATTTAATTTTGTAATTGAATATTATTTAACGAATGAGTGTTTCATAAAGCGAAATGGATGTTGTTTGTAAGGGAGAAGTGAAAACTTTTAAATCTTTTAACTTTTTAAGTAATTACTTTTTCATAAGTTTACTAACGATAAATAAGATAAAATCCATTTCTTTTATTTCAATTTTTCGATAATATAATAAGTACATTACTTTTTACAAAATTAGTTATGTTTCTTCATACATATAAAATATTTGATGTCACAATGTTATTATTTTGTAATTATATAAATCTTGTGATTATAACATGCAAGTTATAGTAAAATATATTATTGTCAGCTTTGTACTGAAAAAATATATAAAATCTTTAATATGAATGGAATATTAATCATTGTTTCAAAAAACAAAATATTGTTTTTCTCATACTGTATAATTTATTTTTTACAATCTGTATAATTAAACATAACAGTATAACAATAATAGACTGACTAAAATTAGAATTTACAACTGTGAATTGATTAATCCTTAGGAGATGAGATACTAGAACTAACATCACTTAATAAATAAGATGGTATTTGTTCCAAACTTTTTGATAAGTCTTCCTTTAAATCTTCTTGAACATCCTCCTTTTCTTTTATAGTGCTACTTTTTTTTTCTTTAACAGGTTCGATAAGACCCAGACATCCCATTGTATATTTACAACTAATATTATCAATCTATAAAATATACATGACTTTTAGAACATGAATAAACTCCTAAGATAAAATTTTAATTTTCACAATAAATATTTTCAACATAAGAATACACAGAATATTAGGATCTCAAATGTATGGTTTAATTAGGTAATTAATATTTTCCATGAAGTAATTTAAGTTTTTACTAATCTATAAATCAACAAAAACGTTAACTGTTATACCCAAGATAAACGTAATTTTAGTATTAATTAATTAAAAGGAAAAAAAAACGTTGACAGAACATTTAATTTGTTTTTATTAGTCAGATTCCATAAAATAATATGCACCTCTGATGGGGTATAATCTATAGCACCAGTAATAGTATCAGTTTGTAATATTTCAAGAAGGGAGTGAAGCACCTTTGGTACCATATACCCAATGCACTGTTGATTATTGTAAGATTCTTCTGCAACCTATGAAAATTTCATTAATTTATAAAATTTGTTACAAATTATATCTTAAACAATAAAAATGTTTACAAAAGGAGTATAATAAAGAGATCTAAAGCAGTATTATAATTATGAGTATAATTACTAAATATTTTAATATTTTATTACACTATTTGAACTAGCATTTTATTTATTACTTCTTATGCAATAAACTTCAAAAACTAAGTAAATATATGTGCTCAAATAATAAATGTCATTCTTTTTTTAAATTATCTTACTTAACACGAATGATGTTATAAATTTATCATAAAATAACACTATGAATATAAATATTAAAGAGAAGTGCTAAAATTAATTCTGTTTAAAAAACTGTTTAATTACCTGCAAAACCTCGTTAAGAAAGGTACTAGCATTATTTAAAATATCTTTCAATGCGTCTAATTGTTTTTCATTTTTTCGAACTTCTTCCAGCAAACGTTTGTTTTCGTCTCTCGCTATTAAAACATTTTCTTCATATCGTTTAATTTTCTTGTTCAACACCTCATCTTTTCGTTTAATGATATCTTCTAAAATTCCTTGTAATTCTCTGAAACGAATATTGCTTCTCTCCACTTGTCCATAGTATGTTATCAGTGATTGATATTCCTGAGAAATTTTTATTTTTCTGTTACAAAATTTTCATCTGTTAAAAGATTCGAAATATTTATATTCAAGACGCATCCACAAGTGCAATAAAATATGAAGTAATTTTAAATGTAAAAATAAACTGAAAATAAGGAAGAAACAATAAAGATAATAAACAAATAAGTATTTTTCAATTTTTTTAATATTAATTAATAAAAACACTGAGAGCTTCATTTGTTGAAAACTGCAACAGATGAAACTTGTAGTTATTGTACTTGTAGGGGCACTTGTAAGTGTAAAAAAAAGTTATGCTATATTTTCGATTCATTTCTACATGTAGAATCACCCTATTCTAGTTTCTACCATTCATTGTGAAATATTCTGTTTGAACTTTTCGTTTATTTGAAAATTTAAAATTTCTGTATTCTGGATTGTTAATGAACATGCAAGTTCAAATTTAAATTCACGCTTTTCACCATTGCCACTTGATGAATCGCGTCCCTCTGTTTCAACATTTTCGACAACGTTATCTTCGACTCGGTTTCGAACAGTTTACATCTCAGCCTCAATGTTTGCTCCGCTTTTTTGCGTTCGACATTGATGGTTTCGAGTTCTCTATTGGTCTTCAGTAGTTGATCAAGATCGCGATTCAACGCCACGTTTTCGCGAATTGTACGTTGCATTACATCAGTTATTCGTAAAGTGATTGCCTTCAGAAGCTTCTCTGACAAAATTTGCAAATGTTCCTTCATCTCTTTCTGCATCCTGCGTATTCATGTTATTGTACACGGTTAGTGGAATTATATGTTTGCATATTTTTCCAGTTTTTTTCTTTATTTGTCAATTTAACGATCATGCTAAGTTACGTAACGAAACAAGTAGTTTAATAATGGAATTGCCAATGATGTACTATAATATAAAAGTAAAAAAATATTCATTTATATATTTCATACAAAATTGTGGAATTTTAGTAATTTTATTGAAAAATATTTTCAGTCAGCCTTCTTAGAAGAAGATATTTTAGATTAGTCTTTATTTGTATAAGATGTTTAGAATATGTATTTAGAAAGAAATTATTATATCTTATT
>NW_017100266.1:575149-577558 GCF_001263275.1 Habropoda laboriosa | reverse complement strand
AAGGTATTTAAAAACTTTTTAATGGAAATTTGAGTGTGAAATTGTAATTTCCGTTTCTTTTTTTATTTTTGTCCCTGTTGTTTCAAACTGTTTGGCTTGTTAAACTACTTGAAGTGCATATTTCATGATCGAATAATTGCATTTTCTAATGAAACATACATTGCCTTTCCAATCACAGTAGATTTTTCAGCTTCATAAAGTTCTTCCTTATGACGTTTTTCTTGTTCAGCCATTTGTTTCTCTTGGACCTCGAACTTTTGCATCAAATCGAGTCGAGATAATCGCCAATCTTCTAGTGCGTTTAATTTGCCAGCTAATCGAAGGAAAAAGTTAGGATAAATAATAAAATTTCCTTCGATGAAAGGAAGATAAAATTTCGAACCTATTAATTTTTTATTTACAACAAAGCCATGTACAAAAATGAATACTTCGAAATAACTTCGTAAATAAATTGCGAAAATATTCAAGATTAACGTCATAAGTACAATTTTTTAAAATACCATGGCATTGGAAAAGTAAAAATCAAATTTTAAAAAAGTAAGAAGCAATTTTACGAATATACAGGGTGACGCAAAAGTCCCCGACACTTTTGTTTTTTTTTTCTTTGACAGACGGTAAAGAAGAAAAACAAAAGATTTTTAAAAATGAAAAATAAAAGATTTCACTATTCTAATATTAAGTGTTAAGTAAAATTTTCCTGAAGTTAAATTGCTTGTATATTTAGAAACTAAAAGCTTTTATATTTAAATCAGCTCCATATGTATACATTTCTCTTTTTATTATTCAAACGTAAAGTGCAAAGAAAACAGTTAAAAGTAAAAAATCAGAACTAATATAATAACTGTTTACAAACTAAAATATATTACAAAAATAAAGGTCCCTTAATTCTTAAAAAAAGAATTAAAAGAAAAGTAGGTACATATACCTCACCGGCTAATTTGACTTCTGCAGTCAAATTGTTCACCATCGTACGGTATTCCAATTCCATTGCTTCTTCCTTCTTCTTGTAAACGGCCAGCTCGTCTTTTCGTAATTCTTCCAAGGCAGTGAGTCGTTCAGAGAGTTCCTTTGATTCCTCGATTTTCTCCTCCAAATTTCTCTTCAAATACGCGATTACGTCCGAACGATCCTCCTCCAATTGCTGAAACTTCGCTTTCGCGAGTTCCGTTTCTTCCTCCATTTCTTCATTTCGACTTCTTAACCTAACTTGTTTTTGTTAATCCATTAATCCTTTTAAATTTGTATTTTCGTTTGTGTTTCATTCATTTCTTATCTGTGTTAATGTCTTAGATATATCAGATAATATGAAAAATTTTAAGAGAAAATTGTTTATTTAAACAAAAAATATTGCTGTAAATTACTTTTATATTCCAAGGTAATTTATGTTATACATTCCAAATGCAAACAATTATTAATCACAGAAAAGAATTTAAATAAATTTTTAGTTAAAAGTGAAATTCGAATTTTAGAATAATCTCGAAAATAAAACAATTGCCAATTCATAGTTTTACAATACTATTATTATTATGGAAGACTCTGCACTAATTTAATTGTATGTATAATAGAGTATCTTCTACATTTTTGTTTAAACAAAATTTAATTTCATGATATTAATTTGTTAAATCATCCTATATGTAATATTTTTAATACACAAAAAATCGTCAAATAACAGAAGACGGAATAATTAAAAAATAATATAAAATCAATCCTGAATTAGTCGAAATTTCATTGTATGTATTTATTCATTTATTTTTATTTTATTATAAGTTTATGCATGTTACCGTGCCAATTGTCTGTTGTTATCCAAAATCTCTTGTTCATAAGACAAGGTATCTTTTTCGTCCAAGCATTTCTTTTTCACTTTCCTCCTTTTACCTTTGTTCTTCTTTTTTCTGGCCTGTTGCATTTTTTATCAATCGACTTCTAGTTGAAGTTATTACGAAAAATTTGAAATTTTTTCACGCTACACTGAGAAATGAGATAGAAGCGTTTGTTTGATCGATAATCGAAAGCGCCACGGTAACAAGAATTCAATAATTTATGTTTATTAAATATATTTTCTTAATGCTTTTTTGACATATTTGGATTAAATTTTCTACTAAAATTCTTTCAAACTATTTAATGGTAGTTTTGTAATTTACTTGTAAAATGCATATTACATTTTTGAAAATTAGAAAAGATAATTATTAAATTTAGCAGCAAGAGAACTTAGATTGTAATTACCGCATAATTGTTTTCAGTGATGGAATGATTATGTTTCAAAACAAAAACGATCTTTTTGTAAAATATTGTATCATTCAATCAAAATAGAGAACAATTCAATGAGTATTTGTCAATTTCTGTATTTATTTCTTTAAATTAACATATTCCTTTTTCAATTAATAGATTTTTCTCAATATTTTTTTTTTA
>NW_017100266.1:566744-574974 GCF_001263275.1 Habropoda laboriosa | reverse complement strand
AGTTAAACATGCAGCTTTATACAGGTATTCACAATTTTAATAAAAAAAAACATAACCTTTTTAAACAGAATATACTTCTCCCATATAAATATATGATAATGTAATTTACATACTTCTTTAAATGAAATATAATGTTTTACATAAATTCATTATATCGAATTTCGTATATTGAAAAACTTGCTTTTTCATTAATCGTGTAAAATAAACATAACAAATTAATAATTGTATTATTCTGGTAATAATTTTTATATTTCTATAAAAATATGCTTCCTAAAACTTACCTGCTAAGCACATGTGTATAACATTATGAAAGTATTGATTGAATATTAACGACTTTTTATCTTAAATATTATACTTCATTCATAAACATTTACACTTTCTTTCATGATTCTGTATTATTATTTATATGTATTTTTTCAAAATATACATACATATACATGTCAAGAAATATTAAACATAAAAATCTATTTGAAATAAATTCATAAATATTTTATAATCCAAAAACTAAATTTCTAAAAAATGAAACAGGTGATAGATACTTATAATTTAAAAAAATTTAATTTTCTGTAGTATGAATATTTTCACCTCCTTAACGTATTTCCAAATTTTCTCAAGAATTGATTCTACATTATATGTACAAAAAAAACTGTGCATTTTGAAAATTAAAATATAATGTAATCGTTAACAAGTTTGACAACTTTACGACGTGACAAATAAATATGAATTGATGACACATAAATCTATACACACTCACACACTGTGAAAACTTCAGAAGTATAAAATTTTCTATTTCACTAGAATTTGAAACAATCTTGTGCAAATAAGGTGATTCAATGAAAACAACATATGGATATGCACGCACGTGCATGTATTTATGAACCATCAGTAACAAACTTCACTTCATCTAAAGGAGAGAATAAAAAAAGAAAAAGGATTCAAATAAAATAATAAAGAATTAGTTAATCCTAGGCGGAGGTGGTGGTTGTGGCCTGCGAAAGTAAATAATTAAACTTAGCATGCCAGTGAGCAGTCCAATAAGGTATAGATCCCAGTTCTGACCCAAGAGTTGATCCCATTTATTCAAATGATCAACAAGGCTAAACTCTTGCAGATAATCCAGTCCAAAGAGAAACGAGAGTTTAATAAGAGCTAATGCTACAGGAATCCTTGCATCTGGACTAGCTTCTGCTGCAAGATCATAACACCGTTTAGCTAGATGTCGATCCTTTGCCAGGCCCAAACCACGTTCATGCATATATCCTAGGTTAAACATTGCTTGCGCATTTTGTTGGTGGTCAGAAGCTGATCGATAATGACTAGCTGCAGCCTCATAGTCAACTTTCGTTCCTCGACCATAATAGTGAGCATCGCCTAATTTAACCTATTGTAAAAAATTATTTGTAAATAGTACCACGTATATATTGTTCAATAATAATTATAATATTATAATCAAAACAAAAGTTTAAAAACACTGAATATCTCTCCTGATTACTAATATTATGAATAAACTTATGCAATTTTTATATCAATATATGTATGTGCATTAGCATGTATATGAGAATAATATGGAAGGATTAAATATGTAATTGAAATAATCAATAAAATTTAAAAACGTCTCAGAGATTTGAAGATTATTAAAGTGATAACAAAAATGATTGAAATGTGATAAGATTTCTACATTAATTCTGATGTGATTAAATGAGTACACTGTTATTTATTTCCTTATCTGAATATGAATGTATCTTAAAGTGAATATGGTTAGATTAGGTAGTTTTTACCATTTGACCATTTTTTTTTATATTGACGTACCTGAGCAGCAGAATATCCTTGTGCAGCAGCTCTGGCCCACAAAGTTAGAGCTCTAACCAACCCTTCTTCTTCCGACAATATCGTAGTCTCTCCTTTATCCAGTATAAACGCAGCATTGCTCTGCGCAACCTCATAACCCATTTCCGCAAGGAGAGCGTAATTGACAAAAGCCTCGTTTATTCTGCCTTCTCTGTAATCGTTATGAGCAACCATTACCTGGTCACTCCATTTACCCCTTTCAGCAACATTTTTTAGAAATTCAACAGCAGTTGGACAGCTTCGCACCATGCCTGCACCAGTGGCATGCATCTGTGCTAAGTTATAGTATGCTAAAACGTGACCAGATTGGCTTGCCAAATTGAAGTATTTATTAGCTAATTTGTAATCTCGTTTTACTCCTGTGCCACCTATTAGATGATTAAATATCATTATTATTTTAAGAATGAGTTGCTTAGTCACAGGAAAATATAATTGTGTAATGACAAATGTAGTTAGTTCTTAGAAACTTACTAAAATACATGTTCCCAAGTTGAAGCTGTCCATCAACCCAACCTTGCTCTGCAGCTTGGCTAAAATACTGAAGAGCCTTTGCAGTATCCCTCTCAACTCCCCTTCCATAAAGATACATAAGACCTAAGCCACTTTGTCCAACAGGATTACCAAGCTCAGCAGCTTTTTTGAAATATTTGTATGCCGTTTCATTATCCTGTTTTACTATATCACTACCTTCTAAATAAATCTGTAAAACAATAATGTATAATTAAATATAATATCAATGTTATATAAATTAGGTAGTATCAATATTGTAAGAACGAATCTTATATATTTAGTTCAGCAGCTTAGCAACTCATAATATTTTATATAAATAAGTATTTACCTTTGTTGTATTTTTGTTTAATAAATAATTTATACAAAAATATCTATTACCTTTCCAAGAAAAGCCATAGCAAGAGGATTTCCAGCATCAGCAGCATGTTGGAAATATTGTAATGCTCTTTCATGATCTAATGGTACCCCTCTTCCACCTTGATAATGTAACTGCCCTAAACCCACTTGGGCTTGTATATCTCCTTTTTTTGCTAATAATTGGTAATACTCTATTAAGTCTTGATCAAAGATTCCGGAACTGTATGCTGGATTCTCCTGTTCATCTAAAAGTCTAACTCTCTGAACAATTGGCCCTCCACTAAGAGAAACTTCTTCAGCAACCTTGTTGGCTACCTTACGATAAAAATCTAAAGCTCTTTCACACGAAGCTGGTGTTGTAACACCAGCCCAATACCGATAACCTAAAGCCATCTGTGCACGAGTATCACCACCAATGGCTGCTATTGTATAATGAAGAAGTGCCTTTGCTTGTGAAGCATTTACTCCACCTAATCCTGTTGCATATAAAAAGCCCAAACCCTAAAAAGAATTTATTAGCTTATAGATTCATGTTAAGATTTTATTATGATGATTATAAATCTTAATCTGAAGCATAACTATCAGAATTTATATACCATATGAACAGATGGTAGACCCGCATCAGCAAGGTCTTTAAATATCTCATAAGCTCCTGGAATGTCTTGACTAGAAGAGGTTGAACCAAATTGAGTTCCTAATAACTGAGCCCATGCTAACATAGACCAAGCCTCACGATGCCCACGAATTGCTGCAGATGTTAATAATTCATAAGCTTCTTCCTTATTTGAACGTGTGGCATTCAGAAGTCTTTGTGCTTTCCTAAATATTTGCTCCGCTAAAAATTTATAAAAGTTTATTTCAATTAAACAGTTAATTCAGTTTTAATAAAAATTATTAATCATCAGTCATGGTTACTAACATTTTCCCTAACAATCTATTAGTTACTTCAATTCACCATATAAAAAAAAAGCTTAATATTTTTAGGAATTATAAATTTTAGTTTAACACACCTTCTTGTTGCGCCACAGTAAGTGGTTCCTGAGTCTCTTCAGTAAGAGGTTCAAGTTGCTCTTCTTCAGTATCTTCTTGAGTTCTCTCCTCAGTATCTTCTACTTCAATTCTTAAATTACTATTTGGTAAATCTATATTCTTAGTTTGAGCTATCATTGTTTTCATCCAAAAGTTTCTCATTACAGGACTCTCCTCCTTTGTTTTTGGTTCATTTTCCACTTCCTCTTTCCTTTTTGTAATTTTATTATTAAGATATGGTTCAGAAGCTGGCACTATCTTCAAAATGGTGTCATGTAAAGCCTTTAACTCTTGCAGACGTTCAAACGCATTCTCTTCTAATTTAACATCTTCTTCTGCTTCTTCTTCAGAAGCATCTGATCGTTTTCTGGGAACATCTGACTCAGATGCAGCAGACATAACCAGCAAGAGTAAAAGTAACTCCTTTCTTAGTTTCATTTTTTAAATTATATTTTGATTGTATTTCTATTAATCAGCTGACCTTAATATAAATAAAAAAAGTTAATTATTGAAAATTATCTATTTTCTATTTATTCTGCTTTTGCATTACCCATAATTAGTTATCAATCAATCATTTTAGTTTTAATTATCATAAATAATCGCTTCTCTTCCTTATATTAAAAAATAAAAGGGAATACTTGAATAATATAAAAACAAACATATTTTTTACATAATTTAGCCAATAGAAAAATGTCAACATTCAAAATACGTTTGACACATCAACATTCATTGTATACAAGTGTTACAACTGTAAAAGTGTTACATTGTTTTGTTCTCTAACCTAAACTTCGACGAACACTATGCAAAAGGAAAGATTTATAATAAAATAATTATATATACTTACTTACTTTTAGTTTGGACAGCTTGATAAAGATTTTCTTGAATTCATCTTAAGGTATTGTTCTCGAGAATTCGACTTTTCGTGGCAGACAAAGTTACGTCATTGAGACACGTCAACGCACATTTTCGGTTATCGCACAAATGATTTTTCGTAGTCACATCCAAAAATTTTAATTTCTCATGGTAAATCAATAATGTTTAGTGATATTTTATAATTTTCTGCAGTCACTGGTCACCAAAGTATGTTGAACACTTAACAATCGATGGATCAGCTGTTTCACGACTGCTTTCAAAAGTTTTGCATGTTGTATGCTCTGTATGTTAAATAAGTGAAGTTAGCTCCACATTATACAAATATTGGTTATATTCCTTCAAAATTCAATAGATAAAAGCCCGAACCTAGAGAAATTACATTACTGATAATAATACGCAACAATTTGAATACATAATGTTTAGTTCCTTTGTAGCATTAAAATATTGATAGTAAAGAAAAATATATAAATTAATAAGAGACAAATAATACACTCTTCATTAATCTAAAATTTAAATAATAGTTGTTTATTAAACCATTACTGTAATCGTTACTCTTCTTGTACTAACTACTTCTTATCAATTAATTATATTAACATAACAGTAACAATATATTTTATGCATCAAAAATATAAGAAAGTAACAGAAAAACTTAAAAATACTAGATAAAATAAAATTTCGTTTGAATATATGTAATATTAATATACATACTAACGTAATGCCGGTACACTCTTTTATTGTTAATGTTTGTGCAAAAAGATATAACTAAAATTTTTCGATATATCTTTTTGGGTATAGAAAGTTAAGTAAAAAAGATATAATGTCATAGATGGTTTTAATTATTACCTAAGTGGTCTTTAAATTCCTTTTCCTTAGAATGGATTTTGAATGGCTGCCGTATGTGTGTGTCACGAATACCAGATTTTATAAAATATAAAAGTTAAAAAAATTATGCAACCATTAATTTAGTTTTTCACATGACTTTACTTTTATCATTATGAATAAATAACTATAACATGCTGCAAAACATAATATATCATACTGAATTTTGTAACGGAATAATATATTTGTTAGGTTGTCAAAATTTGACACAGTGTAGTTTATTGTAAAGTTCACATGGCTAAAATAAATTGACATTTGCTGTTAATTCTTTTCTTTATACTTATCTTTCATATACATGTTAATATTTTATTTTTCAAGTATTTAAGAATTGAAGTATTTTCACGAAAAAATGATGGATTTATATGAACAAGACAAAGGAAATATATCATTACCAGTAACATTACAGTCGTATGGTAATGAAGACCAAAAGCAAAAACCTACAATTATTAACATGCAAAAAGCTTTTTACGATATTAGAATCGCGGATATTGAAAGTAGAATAAACAGGTTATCAGTGAAGTCAAATTTCATAAATATACTATTAAATAATTTTTTATTTCTGTTACACTCTTTTATTGTTTAACCGTACAATACAATAAAAATTGAAAAATTTAGGTTAGAAAATCGGAATAACGAGTTGTTGGAAGAAATCGAATCTACGAATGAACTTTCAGCTACGGTAGATGCAGAAACAGTTGAAGAAATTACAAATTTAAACAAACAAGTTTTTTCTTATAGTAATTCAATAGAAAGCTTAAAAGATAGAATCAATTCTCTGGAAAATGATCGAGTAAAGGATAAACAATCTCTCGAGGTTAAAATAGAATTATTCAATGAAAAGTACACAAAAAAGAAAATTGATTTGGTTTCTCAGATTAAAGTTTTAAGTAACTTATAAAATTTTTCTTATTTACCTTTTATCTCTTACTTCCTTTCATCCTTTTTGTACACGTTCGCAAAATAGTAAATCGAATAAAAGAGAATTATTTCTCTAGATGCAAAAATTAATGTTTTGGAAGATTTTAAAAAACTACAGATTCCTTTAGAAGAAAAACTTGAAGCGAACGAGGAGCAAATGGTAAAGAACGAAGAAAATGTAAAAATAATCTTGGAGAGTATCAAACGGAAAATTGAATTTGATAAAGAAATGTATTCAATTTATATCTGTCATGCGTTCCATTAAAAATTATTCTATTTACATTATTATTTATTGAAAATTTGAAAAGAATTATATTGGAAAAATTATAGTATTTACTCTATTTAGGTGCAAGAATGAAATGTATGACTGTCTTCTTGATTTGGCGGCACAATTTCAATTAGAAACTAATAAACACATAAGTTTACCGAATCAAAGATTAATGCGAGAAAATATTATGTTAAAAAATGAATTATTGCAAATTTCGAAAGACATTTCATCGAAAATAGATACACAGGTTTATCTCAAGTAACACTTCATAAGATTTCATTTTGACTTACATCAAATAAGTTTAAAATATATTTCTCTTTTTCGTAATTATATTCATGGAATTTTTTTATGTGGAATTGTGCTAATTTTTTCCTCGTTTTAAGAAACTCCGTTATTGAACACAAGAAAAGAATTGGTGTACGATCTTCATATGTGAAACAAAATATAGTAGTTTCAAAAGTACAGGATGCAGTTTTAAAATGTTTAAGAAAAAAATTTGTAAATGCGAAAGAATATCTTTTGCCTGTTAATATTCCTGATCTTGAAGCTGAAGAGAGATATTTATTGTTAATTCAAAATGCTCGTCAAGAAGAAAACGATATCAATTTCCGATTATCGTCAGTGAAAACATTACTTCATAAAGAAAGAGCGAAAATTAATGTTGTAAAATATGTACTAAAAAAATTAGAATGCAAAATAAGAGCACTTGTGGAGACAATTTATGATTTCAAATATACCATAACATGTTCACTTAAGGTTTGCTAAAATAGTTTTGACAGCTTCAGCTTTCAAATTACTAAAGATTAATTTTAAATTAATTACACATGTATCTGAATATTTTGTAGTGTCCTTGTAATTATAAGGATATGGCAAAATTTTGTTGTTTGGAAATATTTCTACTTTTGAGAGACATACTTATTAAAGGACAATCAAAACTGCAAAGTAACATTGTTAAATCGTAAGTAGCAATATAATCTATGTACACAATGTTTTCTTCACTCTTTTAGTTTTGAAACTTTACCTTTTTGCTTCATTATAACGAAACATTTATACACCAAATAGAATAAAATAAATAGTTAAGAGAAGGTTATTCTTTAAGTATCAGTTAAAATTTTCATTTATTCATTTTTCATTTCCAAGGCTTGAAACTATACCACAAGAATTAGTATCTTACATAGAAGATTTCAAAGAATTTCCTGATGGTATTGACTATGAGATAATGACAGACTTTACAGAAAGAGAATTTTTGGAATTAGAATTTGAAGAAAAAGAATTTACAGAGGAAGTAAATGAATAATGTTATCAAATCAGACCTAATTTTGGTTATTATATTCTAAATTCTAATTATTTATCTATTAGATAGAACATATTGAAGATTCAGAGAAGCAGAAAGAAATATCTACCGAAAGCAGTGAATTCCAAAAAGATATTGAGGAGGAGGAGGATGCATCAGTTGATTTCGATTTGGAAAAAATCTATGACTTACCTGCAGATGGAGAGTTTGCAGGTGAATCATTACTTGAAGAATAAAATGTACTATTTAAAATT
>NW_017100266.1:561396-566422 GCF_001263275.1 Habropoda laboriosa | reverse complement strand
TATTAATATTGTATTTTAATATACATATACTTTTTATTTATGTTAAAGTAGAATTATTATTTACTTTATCTACATAACTTTATAATAATTATACCTACATTACTGTATTTTAGTCATATCAATTTTATGATCTGGTTTGATAAACCGTTTCACTTTAGCTATATCCCGGTTCCTGTAATAATAAAGAAAATAAACATATTAATACAATTCATTTTAAATTGCTTTTTATAATTTTACAATGAAATGTTTTGCACTCACAGTTTAAGTTTAGAAGGTGCAACAATATTCCTCTGTTGAAGGGACTTGAATCTATCTTTTAATAGATTACCAGTTGGTTCAGCATTTCTTAAATTCCCAGTTAATTCTTTTGCTAATTTAAAATCAGGTTCTAAAGGTTCAAATTTGATTCTACTGAGAGTTTTAGTGCCCATTGCTTTAAGTGCTTTTTTCTTTAGTCTTTTTTCTCTTACACTTTTTGTTTTTCTTTCTTTAGCAGTCAACTGCCTGTCTAATAGTTTTAATCTGTATATGTCTGAGATTTTTTTTTTCTCAATTTTGTTCTGTTGTTTTTTAAATGCTAATTCTTTCTGTTCTTTTTGTTTACGTCTTTGCACAAGAGTCTTCTTCACATTCTGCACAGGTGGATTTATAGATTTTACTGTTGGATCTTCATCTTCATCTTCATTTTCCTTAGAATCTTGACTGCAATCTAATTTCAGACCTTCTGACATTTCTTTTATCATGTTCTTTTCTTTTTCCTCAGGTGAAATCTGAAATAAAATTTAATATGATAATGGTTTACTTTTGAAATGTAGATTTCATAAAAATTTATAAATAAAGATACCTTTTTAAACATCTTTGTGGTAACCCTTTCCAGATGTTTTTCTTCCTTTATTAATTCTAATTCTTTTTGTGCCACTTCATGTAACAAGTTTTGATGATCTTCAAATGATGGATTATAAGACATTCCTGGATGTGGAGCTTCAACTGCTGGTAAAGCAGAAGGTTTTTTGTGCAATGAACTTGGCAGTTTCTTTTTCTTTTCTCCAAAATGTATTAATGTATGTCTAATAGTATCTCCAGACAACCACTCAATGTCAACATCTTTTCCAATCTTCTTTTTCCAAACATCATTTTTAAATTCACCTCTTTTCGGTTTACTTAATCTTTTCTTCATTGCGATCATTCTATTCTTCAGACTCAATTTCTCTTTTAATTTCAAAATCCCTCGAGATTTTCTAATAGCTTCCTTCCTTAATACAAGCGCATTTGTTCTTTCTTCTTTCGTTCTTACACGATTTCTTTTCACTATTGGATCCGGAATGGCTGTGTGAGGTTTTAAAATATTGAAACATTGTGGTTCTTTGGATTTCAATAATTCTCGACGTAGTTTCTTTGGAAGAACCTCAGGTGTTGTAGAAACTTTAAATAATTCAGAATCTTCGCGAGTAGTAAAAGAACCTAACCTCTCTTCTAATCGTAAATCCTCCAAGAACTTATCAACATCCCGTGTGTCTACATGTTTACGCCATGCTTTTTTATTTTTTTTAGAAACCTTTCGTTTCTTAGTTTTAACTGCGGTCATTTTTTCTTAATTAATAAAATAATATCACTTGCTACAGCACGCAGCTTTTAAAAGCAACGTGGTTTCCACCTTGAAGTTTAGGTATCTATATACGTTTGTGATTGGTGAATTTGTACTTAGAAAGATACAACTTTAAGAGACCACCTAATATGTGGTAAAAAATACTATGAAGATAATTAAGAGTATCAGTAATCTAACTTATCATACTTGTAGCGATTGTTTCAGTAACTACACTAGGAGATATAACGTATTTATGTGTATATTTTATGTTACTTCGTGCCTACTGGTTATTGCGTATTGTCCTATTGCGTACCCTAGGGTAATCTCAGCAGTGACATCTCACGGAAACTAAATGTCCCTATTAGGAAATTAGCATCCCCTACATATTTATCATAGTTTTATATACAGGGTGTCCCGTAACTCCTCGAACACCCGGAAATGGGGGGTTGCAGAGGTGACTCTGAATAACTTTTTCCTTTACCAAAATGTTGTTTGAAGCATCATTTTTGAATTATTAACGAAAAACACTGGCCAATTAGAGCGCGCGTAGAGCCCGCTTCTTGGGGAATTTGAGGGAATTATCGCCCGTGGAGCACTGAAGTATTCTGTTCACGATGATTTTAGGAAGTTAAATGAATAAGGAAAACTAACGTTGAAACTTTTAATAAACTAATAAATAACTTAATAAATAACTTGATTGGATCAATAATTAACGAAATGTTTAACTATAACTTTATTACGAGATAATACGTCTGAGCTCTTTGAACGAAGAAAATTGAATTGAATGTTCAGGCGTCGTTGATTATTATTTATAATGTTGCTTTTGTTAAAACAATCGTCACCAATTAAACTAAAGATTTTATATAAAGTTATTTAAGGATGAATTTGATTGGTTCTCAACATTTGTTTATCAATACATATTTCCTTTAAAGCGAGTGTTTTACACCTCAGCAATGTTTTGTCCATAGCGACGACGATAAATATTGATTTTAACGAGCGATTGCAAATAGCAATCAATGAGATTTACTGTACACTGTATGTACATGTTTTAAGTTCTTTTATTCATTGACACCAGTTTCAGACTGTCCTAAAGCCACGTTCACGGGCATGCACGACGAGCGATTAAAACTACGTTCATGCGATAGCGTAACAATATATATTTTCATTTATACATTTACTTTCTGTTGCGTAAAAAATATTACTTTATTTTTAACGGTATTATGTGAAAATAAAGGAGAAAATTTCTAATGTTTATAAACTTTAGTTTGTGAAAAATTAGTTAAAAATCAAATATTTTTGATTAACAAAAAAATTATGTTACAATGTTTTTATAAATGTAAACATTATGCATTATAAATGAATATAAACTTTTTTCACTGAAATAAAATTTTATGAATGAATTGGATTAATGTAAATAAATTAAAATAGAGCTATTCTTGGCAGTTATATTATTTTACTACGAAATAGTACAATCTTATTATAGCGATCATTTATTTTTAATTGGAAACTTGATCAGTTGTTTTATCGTTTCTTTTTATTTTTCTACTTGTGTTCCGTAATGCCTATATTTTATTTTTTGTTCCCGTTGTTAATACATTTCATTAATGTGTTATTACATTAACGTCGTATATTTTACAAAATTATATGGTGTATTACTACAATGTGTTTAACGTTTGCGATACTTTCAGACTATTTACAAAATTTTTCTTTTCAATTATCTCAAATTTTAATCAAATTGTGTACATTCTACACAAAATTCATTCGTTAAAAATGTTTTTAATAGAATGAGCACACTGTATATGAATATACTTTGTTCAATTTAAAATTTCTAAATTTTGTGACATATTTCAAGGTTGTTTCCAAGTCGTGGAAGACGAAGCAGATATAAAAAGAAATGCAAAAATTGATTTTAGTACAATATTCACAGGTGTCTCTTACGAAATTGCAAATCTGAAGGATAAATAAAACATTACAAATTTTTAACGATGTATTCTATTTATTAATATATCTTTCTTTGTTAAAATTTGATTTATCATTGAAAAATTATCGATTCTATATAAATTCGCCATAATATATTTGCTCACGTAAAGATTCAGCTTGTTCCCGGACACACGTGTTGCGTATGCGTATACACACGCGCGCATCACCTGTGGTGCGGTCAGAAGGCTGGCCACAACAGCAGAGAAAAAGTTGTACTTACCGATGGCTGTCATCGCTTTTTCTGACAGATGTTTTTACGTGCTCTATTACGCGAATTTTATCCTATCCGAGCCGATTCCAGCAATAATTCTTCCCTTGAGTCATCAGTGAGCTTGTTATTGTTGCGATAATTGAAAAGCGTAAGTCTGAGTGTGCTCGCTGTAAGTTTAAAGGGTGCGTCATCGGAATTCCAAGGATCACGATCACCCAAAAACGATTGTGTGTAAGGGTCCGAAAGAATAAAAGAGGGAATAAAAGAAGTGTGAAGAAAATCACGTGAAATAGAGAGAGAGAGACTGAAAACAAAGGGTATGGCGAAGACGTATGATTATTTGTTCAAGTTGTTGCTGATTGGTGACTCAGGGGTCGGCAAGACGTGCGTCCTCTTCAGGTTCTCCGAGGATGCTTTCAACACGACCTTCATCTCGACCATTGGTAAGTATATCCTTTTTCTTTCCTTTTTACGTCGATTTGCTTTCTTTTCTGGCTTTTATCCACTTATTCTGGATTTGTAGGCTGGAGGTAATACTCTTAAGCTTGATAGTAGAATTTTTCCATGAAAATTATAAGTTATCTGTAAAATCTTTATACGCAAATAAAAAATTAATTATTAAGAGCATATTTTTGAATGAGATTTTCTACTTTATCAGTGTAAAAGTAGTTACTCAATTTTAGAAAACATACTTCTTCAAAAGGAACCACATTAGGTACTCGATGATTATGCAATGATTGTTTGAATACATTTGATAATTTTGTGAAATATTTACTAATGAAGATAGCCTTTAAATGTAATAGAAGTTTCAATAATGCAATAATGTATTTGTATTTTGTAACTTGTATGTTTAGAACTGTTCGAGTATCTATTATATATTGTTTCTTTTTAATCACTGAAATTTATTTATAGTCTTAATATTATGTATTTATAATTTTATTTACCTGCTTGTTTATCTTCTGTAATGAATTTCATATATAAATATGTAGTGTCCCAGTAATATATATTTATATTGCTATGTATATGCTTATCTATTCATGTGTTTTTCCAAATATTCATGTAACTTCATTATTCATTTTTATCTACATAACTTATCTATTAGTTTACACATTTATTTGTTTATATACACATTAATTTATTATGATTAATCTTCATCTAAGGGTATTTAATCTTATAATATAAATGTTAAATATATCTACTACTTATTACCTTAATAATAATGTAATCTATCAGAATAGATTTTTATATCT
>NW_017100266.1:560165-561264 GCF_001263275.1 Habropoda laboriosa | reverse complement strand
CAACTGAAAATTTATATGAATTTATATGAAATAAATGTAAACAGTATTTTATGATTATATAACAAATGATATATTAGAGAAAATTTAAGCAGTATTAATAGAACCTTATTGTTTATAAATATGGTAAAATAAAAAATGCAATATTATATTTTTAATCAAATTTATAACACTATTATGTATCTGAGTAAATTAAAAAAAAATTGATATCTGTAATAAGATCTATTGGAAATATCATATTTCTTGATAGTCATATATTTTATACTATATCATGTTTTTTTACGTAAATAAAGGTGGACTAAACTAATAGTGTAATAATAATAAGCATAGTGAGCATAAATTAAAATGTAATTTTGTATTAATGAAAAATTATACACACAGTGTGTTTGTTTTATCTAGAAATGTACAAATATCTCACAGTTTCTAGATAAAATGGACACTAAATCTTTTTTATATTATCAATTCATAAATGAAATTGTATGAAGTGCATAAAATGAGTACAACCAATTATTAAGGCCACCTTCCTATCTTTGTTTGTACAGTATATATTTAGAATGTAAAGATGAAAATAGATTTCAGTTCTTATTGTTTTCTTGACACAACAAAAATGAAACAGAGAAAACACATTTAGGTAACATGAACAAAACAGTATTATTCTATGTACAATTATTCATTTAATAATTAACATATTAATTATTGCTATTTTTCTTGTAAGTTTTTTATACTAAAACTAAGATAAATCTCATTTTTAAATTGGTATTATAAGAAGTTTTAGAATATAAGTATAATTTAATGTAATATGTTGTCTTAAAGTTTAAATCTTCTATTTAAATAGTGTTAAAATTGATTACAAATCATATCTATTTCATTAGATATTTCAATTAAATAATTCTAATAAATCTTTTTGATTAAAGAAAGGAGAGCCAGTGACTCTGTATACTCATGCAGTGTAATATATTTGCATTGATCTAGATGCATATTCATACTTCTTCAAATATTTAAAACATGTTTGTTTGATTTACAATTCATGACACTTGATGAACATTTTACTTGAATGAAAAGAAAAAGATGCTTAAAGAACATGAGCATTTGAAAAATCCTA
>NW_017100266.1:555914-560097 GCF_001263275.1 Habropoda laboriosa | reverse complement strand
CTTTAGTCATTCATTTATGTTACAAATTTGTTTCTTGCTTCCAGGAATTGATTTTAAAATAAGAACAATAGAATTAGATGGCAAGAAAATAAAACTACAAATATGGTAAGTGCTAAATAAATAAAATAGTGTACAATGCCACTGTTAGGATCTAGTAATATTAGCATATAGTGAGTTTAACAGGTACATAACATAGAATTTAGTTAGTTTGTTGAAAACAATTATTGCACTTGAGATATTATCCGGCAGCTTTAATTTCCCTTCTAGTTCTTTCTTCTTAAACAATTATAGTATTTAAATTATGTATATCAAAAGAATGTAATGTTTTTTTTTGTTTTTAATAGAGCACATATAGCATGTTGTTTTACCAATACTTTATTCAAATAAAATTGTTTTATGACTTTTTGAAGGGATACAGCAGGTCAAGAAAGGTTTCGTACAATAACTACAGCATATTATCGTGGTGCAATGGGTATAATGTTAGTTTATGATGTGACCAATGAGAAGAGTTTTGAAAACATTAAGAATTGGATCAGAAACATTGAAGAAAATGCTTCGGCAGATGTTGAAAAAATGTTATTGGGCAATAAGTGTGAACTCACAGAAAAGCGGCAGGTTTCAAAGGAACGAGGAGAACAATTAGCTGTTGAATATGGAATCAAATTTATGGAAACCTCTGCTAAGTCGAGCATCAATGTTGAAGAGGCTTTTTATACTCTTGCACGAGATATTAAGGCCAAAATGGAAAAGAAACTGGTAAATATCCTTTTTTTAATATACTAATGCTGTTTTTCCTTTTCTTAGTTAGAGTAGTGAAACATAAGAATCTAATTAGAACTGTCAATAAAATAACACAGATTAAAGAATTCAGAATGAATAAACATATTATAAAAAAACATGATTTAGTAAATTTAAATTAATCATTAAAATAATTTTTTGTTTTATTTGTTATTTGTTATTTGAACCACATGCAATGTTATCAATTGTGTATTAATCATTATCTTTAAGTAATAGTGATTATTTCTTTTCTAAATAAAATTAAAGTGTTGAATTATAGTAGTACATTTGTTTCATTGTTGACTTAATACAGAAAAGTATTGCAATGTCTAAATAAATATTGTTATTTTTATAAATATACTTTGAGAACTTTAAAATTTCATTATTACTTTTCTTTAATAAGTCATTAGAATTTTTATAGAGTATTAGTTTCTTTTATGAGAAATGTATTACTATGAACTGAGATGTACCGATTTCGTATCAAACGGAAGTATACGTAAATTTTCAAATACGTAATCATGTAAGATTTACATGGTACAGCATGCTATATACAAAATTAAATTTTTATTCACTAAATAAGTAAATATAAGGCAATATATGTAAATATTACTCAAAGATAATGTTTGTAGAATATTGGAATTAATTCATTTAGTAAACTCTAGTTAGTCAAGATAAATCATTTTTAATAAACTGAAGAACAATGTTGAACGTAATTACATTGTTATTAACTTAAAATATATAAGAGATGAATTAAATTTAAATAAAATGTTTAATTTAAAGTAAAGTTGGAACTGTATCAGTTGAATTGCAATTGCTTAATATTCTTAAATTATAACTGTTTTAGTGTTTTACAGTTGCTCTCAATTATATTGAGTACTCATGTTAATTTAACTATGTGAAGAAATACTATAAATGTAAATAGTGATTTTTCTTAATGGAAACTCTGGAATTTGATATCATCATATACCAGAGGTTAAAACTGACATTTGTTAGACACAGTTTAGTTGCTTTTACAGATTTGTTTTAGTAATTAGTTTTACATTGATTAACCACCATTTCTTTGTTTTCTGTGTCTGTTTCTCTGTGTTTGGTGCGGGTCTGTCTCGGCAGAAGGTAACTGTTTCTCTACATATTACATATTTTACATGACTGCTTGTAATTTAGCTGTATTTACTACAAATACATGATACACTGTATTAGAATGTAAAAAATAGTTTATTTTTGTTAATTGCTATCATTTATTGTTAGTTAATTTAAGATTACGATTTCTTTTCTGACATTTTAAAAGTCTTTCACTGTTTAAAAAAGAATACATTCTGATTCAGTGTAACGAAATTAAAAAAACTTTTCTCATTAACTAATCTACTATCACATTTCATTCAAATTTCTGTAATACATATTTCACTTCAGTTTGTGTTGGAATGTGCTTTCCTTATTTATGATATCTAATACATATTATGTCATATTGTTTTTATAACTTTCTGTTAGCTTTGTGTTATGTAATAATGTGTACATTAACAGCCTATATATGTACATATTAATGACTTAAATGCATATACTCACATATTACAAACACTTCTTTTAATATTTATTATTTAGTTTTTTATTATTATTTTTATGATAACATGCATGCTTTGCTAATATTTTTAACTTTTTGCTTTTAAATTTTTACTTACTAAATGTATCTAAGTTTACTTTTGCCAGAATATTGTATTACTTATTTTTTTGCATGTGACTAGTTTTTCAAAAAATCGTATTTTTTCGAGCATAAAAATGTCAATATTATCTCTTTTTTCATTGTATTATAATAAGTTGAATATGTGACATTAATGAAGATTAAATATGTGTATATATTTAGCATTACATATTATACTTTAATATTACAATGATAAAAGGTCTTGTTGATGAAAAATAACATAATGATTATATTTTGTTATTGATTACTAACATTTGTTATTTGCTATTATTCTTTGCTATTCTTTCGTTAGAAGTCTTTTTGCAGAAAATTTCTCTGTAAGTTTCTTTGTAAAAAAGACAAAAATGTAACTATAAAGATTGCAATTCAAGTTTCATTTGCAAATTGCTTTATAATTTAAAATACATTTTTTTTTAGAATAACTACTGCAACTAATATTTATTTGAGTATCAAGGAGATTGAACTTCATTATACTTGATACTAGTTGCTATGTACTCTCAGACATAACATATGTTACAGAAGATACAGATATTAATAAGACAAATTTATTTTGAAACAGGAGGCATCAAATCCACCGAAGGGAGGAGGACATCAGCTGAAAGCATCCGAGCCACAGAGGAAGCCACCAAGTTGGCTTGCACGATGCTCTATACTCTGACCCCTCAGCCGGCATATCCTTGACCGTCACCCTTTACTCTTTACCTTCGGTCTCCTTCACTCGCTTCACGTCGCGAGTACTTCTGTGATTTTACTCCTTGACGACCACCTTCGTTTCCCTCCGTCGCTGCCGGTCTCTCTTTTTTACTGATTATTCATAGGAGCTCTTTTATCTTGGAGGAGAAACTGTCTTTCCTCTAACCTCTATCTTTCACTCTCTCTTTCTCTTTCTCAAGAAAAAAAGACAGGTCCAAGGGAATTCTCAAAGGAAACGATCGCCGATTGTGATAATTTTTGATAATTTTTTAACGACGCTCGAACATCACTGTACATCATGTCGTTTCCTCTTCACGTTTCATAATAAAGTACCGGAGTGCAATTGATCGAGCAGTCATAGAACGCTTATACTGTGTAAAGTTGACGTAGAATCGAAGGAGGTTAATTTTAATTTTTAGGACCGATCAACGAGCAATTTAGGCTGTAAATCGACTTCGAGAATTGTGTGCCTAATCAGTGCATGGTTCTTTTTCGTTTAGCGTATTATTTATATACGTTGCAAGCTTCGCTGTGAATGAAGTAATAATAATAATGATTAATATAAAAATATTAAACACTTGTGGAAGCAATAAATTGTATAAATTGTTTTTAAAGTCTCCGTTTTCGTATGCACAATCGTTCGACAAAATGTTCCACGGATTTAGGAATTTTGCTTGTATTTTATAAATTCGACTGTTAAGCACATTATTAAGTGCATGGAGAAAGACGATAGCGGTAATCGATTGAAAAACACGAGACGTGTTTGTATTTTGTGTTCGCGTATCATATACGAAGTTTCTCCTCCATGTTTCAATTAATCAAGGGGTATGATCGATTTTTAGCACGAGTTTTGCATTCGTTTTATTTAAACGAATGAAAGAAAAAGAAAAAAAAAAGAAGTAAAATGAAAAGAGGAGAAATTTCTATAGTCGTGAAATGAGAAATTTCTTCTTTTTTTTTTAAGCATTTCGGAACTATTTGTTTATAAGACACTGCAAAATAAATAAACAAAAAGAA
>NW_017100266.1:549811-555767 GCF_001263275.1 Habropoda laboriosa | reverse complement strand
ATGGAACACAGACTTCGTTTTCGTGTTTGAAACGCTTGTTAATAGTTTTTTTTTTTTTTTTCGAAGAAACAGAGGGTTCTCTTTTTTTGTTTTTGTGAACGAGAAAAAGGGATTCCGGTCTGTTTCCACTTATACTTAAAATATACGATTATTATAATACATTTTATATTAATCCTATTCGTCTGTTTTTATTGTTGAAACCCGCCTTTCCTTTAATATCGATTACGATTAGCTTTCTTTATCATTTTCGTTATTATCGTCGTCAGTGTTATCGATTTTGTTGCGAATAATAATGTTAAATAATTCCATTTATATGTTACGAGTATTATTTATAATTACGACTTAGTATCAGTGCTGCCTTTTTTAAAACTAGTATATAGGTAAGGCGCTATTTAAAAACTATGCGTCAGGAGTAAGCAATTTTTTTTAAAAGAATTTTTTTCACAGTTATCCGCCAAAACGAGTGCTGAGTTTTGAAATTCTCGGTTTTAGTTTTAATAGTGGAACAAATCGAAAATGGCAACGAATTAACGGCTAATCTTTTCTTACAATCTAAACCGCATTCAAAGCAAAGATGGCATTGTATATACAAAATTCTTAGTAATTTTTTAACATGTTTTATAACAATAAACAATGTAATTTTATTTCATCAAATTGAAATAAACCTATTATCAGATGTATCGAGAAATTGAAGTGAAATAAATGTTGGTAATCATGGAATTGATTAAGCTAATTTATTATAATTATTTTTTTTTTATTGATAATATGATGTGGGTTATTATTGTATTTTTGTAAAATTTGTAGATAATTCATTGAAAATTCTGTTCAGTTTTTCCTCATATGCTGTAGAATCCTGTATTTTTGATTTCAGCTCCATCAACATTTCTTTTAACTGAAATATATTACAAAGAGTATCAATAACATAAATGCAATCATATTTTTGCTGATATATGATTTCTTTATAGTATAAACAATACAGCAAAATAGTAATAATAAAATACTGCATAAGAATTTCTATAACATGGTCATTAATGTAATTTCAGTGTAATTTGTGCACCTTATAACATAGATTTTCTATTTCTGGATGTAATTTGTCATTATTGGAAAACTGGTTGGATTTGTTTACAGATAGAGCAATTAGTTTACATTGTAGATACTTTATTTTTGCTTTGTTTCTTTCATTGATTGCATGAAAACAAAGACCAAAAGTTTGTAACCGTTTGTTCGATTGAATTATACCTTTAGCACTTTCTGTCAAGTATTTCTGTTCTTTAGATATTTTGACCATATTTCTGAAGTGAAAAAGCAAAAATAAGAAATTGATAGCATAAAGGAACAAACATACCATGATTTAAAAATAATATTAATATTAAAATTGATACTAAATGAATAGTCGTTATAAGTACATATTTACTGGTTTAATATAAGTTAACATTTACTGATATGTTAGTATAATTTAAAAATGTATGTATTAACCTATGAATATGTAATTGTTTTAGTGATAGTGGAATAGTGAAATTCCAATTTTGATGGAATTTTACTTTTTTTCTTACACGTCAATATTTGCAACAATTTTCTCGTGGTCATTTTTCAATTCTGTTAACGTTTTTTCTAGTTCCTCTTTTCGCCGAGTTTCCCGCCGTAGCGTGTTTTTCAAACTCTCAATTTTAAGTTTGAATTTCGCGGCCTCGGTTCTACTAAACAGCGTTTCCTTTGCTAAAACCTCGCGTTCCTTGAGCATACTTTCGTATTTTAGTGACAAGTTTGAATAATCAATTTTATCACGCATTTTTTCTTCTTCTAGGCGGTTAATCGTTTCCGACGCTAATTTTAAACGACCTCGCAACTCACTCAATATTTTTCCTTGACCTTGTAAAAACGAATCTTTCGAGCAAAGCTCTTCACGTATTAAAAGACATTCCTTTTCTAAATTATCCAATTCTCTCTTAAAGAAAAATTACTTTTTAACAAATTTTTCTTTTTATTTAAATAAGTTTTAAATATAAATCTTAATAAGATAATAACGAAGTTATTGGTAAAATAACAATTTAGTACTTACTGTATTCCGTTGAAATTCGTGAATCATTCGGCTCAATTTCTTCTCAAAATGAAAAATATCCTGCACGTTAGGTCGAATGTGTTTCATATTTATAGGCTCTTTTCACTTATCTAATACTTAATTTAGGACAATGACTATGATTGTATTTTGTTATGTCTTATAACATATCGGAAATCTTTACGCCAAAGAGGTTTGAAGTTTGAAACATGGTTGGTGTCACTTCGATATAATCGATTTATCGAATTTCACAGAAACCTGAAACGCAATTAAATAATTTTGTAAAAATCATATGCTTCAAGTATTATAAAAGAAATAGAAAATATTTCTTTATTTGTACTGTTTATACGGAAATTACAATTTATATAAAATATTTATTAAAGTATTTTATGAATACTATGTTCATTGACATTATTTGAACTTGCTTTCAAATATTTAATTTCTTTCATTGAATTCACATAGATATTTTGTATCAATTTATTTTCATTCAAACAGAAAATATTTTTTGATTTTTTATTTACATTAAAATTGATATTTATGTACTTATTAATACAGTATGTAAATATAATTCGAACACAACTACATTTACAGGATGTATCCAAAATGCTACAGTTAAAACAGGGGTATGAAAGGACTTAATAAATACAAATACATTAACAAAAAAATTGATTTTATTAAGATCTTAAATAGTACGTATAAAAAGTTAATGACTATCCATAAATTGAATATCTGAAAGTAGTAAAACTGTGTTTGGCAATGGTCTTGGTTGTGGACTCAGAACTGTGAATGCTTGCCTCTCCACATCAACATTGGTTCTACAAATAAGAAAAATATTTTGTAATACTAATGCTTATAGAATAATATTAACTTCATAATATTATAAAATATCACGTAATTTGTATATTCTATTATTTTTATGTAAAATGTTTCTTTTAAAGTCATATAATATAAAGGACCCTTACACACAAACAAATCCAGCAACGTTAGTTTGCACTACATCGTCCTCTGGTGAATCGGCGAATGATACTGATAATAAGTGATGAAGAAGATTTGGTCCAGGTGTAACAGCTACTAATTTTGTTAAATTATCCTCTGCCTTCATGCCTAGCGGCATGCACGAGGCAGGAAGCACTGGAGCTCCAATTTTATATAATCTAGCTTCACTCCATTTCACTTCAAAACTATGTGGATAAAGTGGAGTTCTAGATCCATAAAAATATTCCCTAACACCCTGATCTCTGGCTTCTGTCCTTTGTGCTTGACTCCTTTCTACAACTCCACCACTTTTTGGTAGAAATACAACTTTCACAAAATCTGGCATATCTCTAACAAGTTCATTATAAAGTCTTTCTTGATCTAGTATCAAAATAGCATCAACTTCAAAAGCCTGAGCAGCATGAGTTAATAGTTTGTATCCATCTCCTTTCACCCAACCACAAGTGTTTATTACAATTCCTGAAACTCTGGCTTTTTTGTTTGCTTGAAGTCTATCTGAACAGACTTCTGCCAGGCGTGTTACAAGGAGATTATAAAGAGCAACATTGGCTTGTGGAGATTTATGTCCAAAATGAAAGACTAATGGTGCTTGCTGGCTGAAACCATCAACTACATTCGATGGACGTTCAACTAGCAGTGCTCCAACGGTGCCAGGTATTGCTATGTGACCTTGACCAACATCTAAGTCTACAAAAATTGGCCTACGACCCATTCTAACTGCATAATTTAGTAGAAGTCTACAAAGTGTTGATTTTCCTACATCACAAGGGCCTACAACCATTGTTATTGGTCCCCTAGTGTCATCTTTCTCTGCAGTTTCCCTGAGTCTTTCCATTGCAGCATGACAATTTAAATAAAGTCCCATTGGAGTCTCTTTGGCAACATAGCTAACATCAGTTTTTCCAACTAATTCCACTGTACAACCTTGCCAAGTAAATACAGCTACTTTAGCACCAGCTATAAATTCATATTTCTTTCCTTTTACCAACTCTGTACCAAATACTTCTGCTAAACCACTTTTCAACTACAAAACAAAATCGAAATTAAAATAGTAAGAAACAAACTATAAAAATAGATAATAAAATCCAATAGTCAAAATATTAAAAAAATATTTAAAAAATATTTTGATGCTTACTTCAAGCGTGACTTTCTCATTCTTCGTCTCAACCTCAAAACGTAATTCACAATCTGAATCTAACTTAAACTCCTGCGTTTGAGCTTTTTCGTCTGTCATTTTTTTAATATAAATCACACCCACTCGTCACATACCTTAATAACGACATTTATGCAACGTATTCACGTCAATTATTTTTTAATATTATTTCTTGTTTACGTAGTGTATTCTAACCTCCACATTAATAACCTAATCTTTTGCACTATCGATATTTCGTACAATCAGCAGTACTATCGATAATTGAAGAATGTTGAAAATAAATACACGCTATGCGATATTTAGGAAGTATCGTATCGATTATTGCAACTATCGGCATATATATCGATTGTTGTATCTGTCGATAGTACTAATAGGACGAAAGTGCCGGTGCCACGCGTACTAACATCAAAGTTTGCTCCAACCTTAAACGAAACGTCAAATTATTCATAAAAAAATGACTGCTTTAATGGTTCTTGCAAAATTTTGGTCAGAGTACGCGAAAAGTACACCAAAAAAGCTTAAAATAATAGACGCTTATCTGCTCTATGTGTTTCTAACGGGTGTTACACAATTTATATATTGTTGTCTGGTCGGTACATTCCCCTTCAACAGTTTTCTCAGTGGATTTATTTCTTGTGTCTCTTGCTTCGTCCTTGGAGGTATTGTTAGCAATTGTTTTTACATAGATTAAAGAGTTTCTTATAAATTTTAGT
Organism: Habropoda laboriosa; assembly: GCF_001263275.1. NCBI lineage: Eukaryota > Metazoa > Arthropoda > Insecta > Hymenoptera > Apidae > Habropoda > Habropoda laboriosa. The sequence continues at coordinate 550,849 of NW_017100266.1, read as the reverse complement.
AACTAATGTGTTGATATTGAATAATTTTACATGATGGTACTCTTATCAATTCTTGTGATACTTGTAATTATTATACTTTTTACTTCTTTAATTATTAAATCTGTTAGTGATTGTAATTTAATTGTAGAAGTTTTTTAAAAAATAAGCTATAAAGGTTCATAATAATAGTCAATTATTATATTAGTAATGGTGTAGTTTTATTGTACCATCTGTTCATAATTTCTGTTAAAAAATCAAAATTAATATCCATGTTAATGTTTCTTTTATTGTATTAAAACATCTTTCAAATTATATACTCGTTACTATTATATTTGTGAAGAATTAAAAGTATATTTGATGAATATTAAATGTGTTGACAATTATAGGTTAACATATTATCTACATTTGTGCTTGATGTATTTTAGATATGATAGGTATTAATTTTGTTTACTGTAAATCTATATGCTATCTTTCTTTTTAATATAATTTGCAAATTTGCAAATTATACAAGTTATACAGTTCTTTTTATTACTACTTTAGTAGTTCAGTACTATTTGATAATATGTTTACTTTGTACACATTTTAAAATTAATTTGTTAATTTGAGGTTCATCTGTTTCGACAACCGAACATAATAAAGATATGAAATTTGTCTTAAACAGTTTATTTTAAAAGATATTTATTAATGTATATTTCTTACACTATTCTTCCTTTTATCTGTTTCAGTTTGTTTACGACTACAAGTAAATCCTCAAAATAAAAGTCAATTTCATGGAATAAGTCCTGAGAGAGGATTTGCAGACTTTATTTTTGCACATGTCATTCTTCATATTGTTGTAATGAATTTCATTGGTTGAAAATGAGAAATAAAATTTTACGTATGTTTTAATAAAATATTAAATGTACAGCATTACTGCATTCAAACCATATTATTAAGAATAAATACCATGTCTTAAGAATATCTGTATATTTAAAAATAAATGTGATAATTGAGGAAGGCACTGAAGAGTAAACTAGAATTTACTTTTATTTATATAAATTGCATTTTTTACTGAATAGT
>NW_017100266.1:521009-549275 GCF_001263275.1 Habropoda laboriosa | reverse complement strand
TATTATTTTATTCTTTATTTAAATGAAAAAAAAAGTATGATGAAAAAAGATATTACCTTCGACAATACATTCTTATTATTATCAGTCCTCTAATCCACCGATGAGTATATAATTCACAACCAGTCGATATTAATCGCTAAAATCTCTTCCTTCTATTCTTAAGAAAGTCGATTTTCTTTCTTACGGATAGAAAATTAAGATTTTAAAGAAAATCTTAGAAACAGAAATATTAAGATTACCAAGAAAAATATTTTTCTTAAGAAAATGACATAAGAAAAATTTCTAAGTAACTTTCTTCTTTTTTAAAGACTAAAAACATTAACTTCGTTAAAAAGGATTACTTTTCTAGTGTGTGAGAGATTAAATTTCCCAAGAACGTTCTTTCTTTTATGCAAGTTTAAGACACTCGGAAAAGTTTGTTTCACAAAAATAGAAAAAAAGAAAAATTAAGACCTCTGAATGATTATGTTTCTTAGTTATTATTTGGATAAATAAAGAATAAAAAATAATTAAGCGAGTAATACTTTTAAGTTAATTCTTATTATTGCTAAAGAATTAAACAGTTAATACTTTAAGTTAATTGTCCTTATTTTTCTTAAGAATAGAAAACACGTATTCTTAAGGAAACTATTTTTCTTAAGAAAGGAGTGTACAATTTTGAAGGAAACTATTCCTAAAAGTCGGGATTTTAAACGTGTTGATAGTCAAATAAAAAAAAAAGGAAATATTTATAAGAATGCAAAGCAAAAATTTCTAAGGAAACTAAAAGGAAGGAATCGTTCAAAAAAATTCTGTCTAAAAGTTACGCTTCTTAAGTGTAATGATGATTTTCGATGATCATCGAAAAATTTCTTAGGAACAAACACACAGAATAAAGTTTTCTAAAAAAAAAAAAGAAGAGGAAAAAAATTAGAAGGAAGCAAGATTTGAAAGTAAGGAAACAAAAAGGAGGAGAGAGAAAGTATAAGTGGACGTCGGTGGACGTGTACCCAAGGAAATCAGTCGTTATACTCTTCTTCGAAGAAGATGGCCGCTACGAAGCACGAAAAATCAAAATTTTTATCGACATATATCTCTCTGCTTTTCCTATCTTAAGAGGTGGCAATAGAAACAGGTTGGTCGGCTTCATGCTTTTTTTGACGTTTCTCGAAATATCTCCTCTTAGCAGCGAGTCTCATAAGCTCTTTGCGACGCTGTAGGATTTGTTCTCTTTCGGACGATGATTTCGAAAAACGTCCTCCTAGGCTGGAAGGCTCTTCGCCGCTGCAATCATTTATTATAAACAATTTCGTGTTATGCTATTCAAGTTACACCATATCTTAAAAACAAAATATTTCTAAATTTTCAAGAAATTATTTAAGAAGTGAAAATAAATATACGCTGCACAAAATGTGGATAACTTTACTCAAGTCTTGTAAACAATATTTTGACAGTTACTTATGCTATACACATTAAACGTTACTATGAATATAATAGTTTTTCAATTGGTGATATTTGACTCTTTCTTAAGGTATAATTTTTAACGATCAAATATTGAACAGTGTATTTGTAAATGTATTGAATAAAAGGCTTGAGTCATTTTAAGCAATAAATAATAGTATCAGATAATATTATGTATCTTATCAATATTGTATTCTGATATACATACTAGAAAATGTATTGTTTTGTTATTGTAACCTCTTTATGTGATTAATTCTCATATTCAGTAAAATAAATAGTAAAAATTAAAAAGAAAGAAAAAAAATTACCTATCAGCGAGAGGAATGTCAAATCTTGGATCTGAGGGTAGCGGCGTTGATGAAGCTGTATTCAAGGAAACACTAATCTCAGTGGTGTTGGTATGAATTTGAGGGACGGATTCCGATTGCGGTTCTTCCATTAAATGATGAGGCGATATTAACACCCTGTCGAGGATATTTTCAACTGTCCATTCGACCGATCTTGTCATTCTGAGATCTTCTACAATTAGATTGCGCGGGAAATTTGGAAACAGCTGTTGCACCTGTTTCAAGAATAAATAACACCAGTTTATTTATTTCATCATTACACATTTAACATCATAATGCAATTGGTGATGACCTTAAAACGCAAAAATAAAATGGAAATTTTTTTCTGCTCCAATTAGTAATAAACACGTATTTATAAACTATTTCGTTAGGGTTAATTCGTTTGAGCTCAATATTTTATTTATAGGAAAAGTTTTGGATCAAGTCCATTCTTCTTTGAATATATATTACATTCACCGCTGATGTCATTGTAAAGACACAACAACGATACAAAATTTAATGAAAAATGTTCTACCGAATATCGGGAAAAATATCTTCTCTAAATAACAACTTTTGTTTTTAATAATTATAATTAGGAATATTACTGCTAAATTATGTCTAAAGAAAAATAAATTATATAGAAAATTGTAGTTTAATGCTCAATAAATTTTGAAAGTTATATTATTTCTAAACAATTAAAAATTTACAACTAAATTCACCTGTCTAGTCATGGCATCCATTTGCGAGTTGTTATGTGCAATGGTAGAAATATTTCCACGTAGCCTATTATGAGATACTTCAACAGAAAAGCTTGGTAACCAAGAGACATATCTTGAGCCATCGAAATGGAAAAAGTGGTTTTCATTTCGTCTAGCTGGTGTCTGTGATTCAGTAGTTAGCTCTTCTGTGTTTTCTCTATGGCTGGGTTGCATGCTTAGGGCAAGTCTACAAGTTGGGCAAGAAGTATCTTGTTCTAACCAAGACTGTAAACAAGAATTGTGGAAGAGATGACCACAAGGTAGTTTTCGAGCACTTTCCATTTTTTCCCAACATATTGCACAGTTGTCTGAGTTTCCTGCTAACTCTTCTGGATTTGCCATTGGGTAACTAAAATAAATATTCAAATAATTTGTTCCAATTAAACTATTATGTTAAATGTAACAATTACAAAGATGAGAAATACTCACTTCTGTTCCATCCGATTTAGCACAGCAAGATAGTTTCTGTGCTTTGTAATTTTGCGTTGTATTTCATAGAAAAGATATCTTAGCTGCATACAGATTACTAGGGAGGCCATGCTCAGTAAGATATTACTCCAAATTAGCATGTGAACATGGTGGAGAAAATCTACAGCCAGTACTATTAATTCTGCTGCTAGATCTGTATAGTATGTTAAAGGACCTCTTTTGTCCCAAGATTGTTGTGAAGGACTTCCAGCTCCTCGAGTGTCATATAGATGAATAATGTATCGCACCATTACATGAATTGTTCTGACACCTAGCAGAATACACTGTTAACAAGAAGATAATGCATTAGAAATATACTTTTTTAATAAGATTTTTTTTTACATATATTTCTTTATTTTCATATACTATTATTATAATATTTACTACAAAATATGAACAACAAAAATACTGTAAAAGTTTGAACATCATAAAAACATTGTATTGTATTTTAACACAAACTAGTAAATTGGAAAAAAAAAAGTCAGAGGTATTGGCTAAATAGAAAACTCATTTTTCCTTAGTTTTAAATAAATAAAGAAGATTTACGTTACCTCAGCTGCAGTAAAGACAAAAGTATTGAAAGAAACGAAGAAGAAGGCTGCAGCTGTACACAGGAGTAACATGAAGGAGGATAATGCAAGTATTGCAGCAAGAAGGCCTAGTAGCCTTGCATGACTCCATCCTGGTGTTGTTGGTGAAAAAGATAACTGAAGAATAATTTATAACATTAGTATTATTGTAAAATAACTTTGAAATTGTTGAAAGTAACTAGAATATTTATTTAATTTAATTTACTATTAATATCTGTTATTAAATTTGGTCCTTTACATAATAATACATACATATGTATAAGGCATGTAGCTTAGCTATAAAATTTAATAGGAGCATCACTGTCTTATAGTTTAGGATTATGTAGAATCAAATAGGACAATCCACATAATCCATGTACTGGAATGCAGCCAAATATAATACATTTGTGTCTAATTTCAGGTGTATATTATTTAAATTAAGAGATTTGTGAGAATAACAGTCAGTGAAAAGGGTGTTAATTACAAGATAATAATTTCTGTTTAATTGCAAGAATAGATATATTGAAAGAATATATTTAAAGAAATAGTAAAAATTAGTACATCTATTACACATTGCAATTCAATGATATTTGGCAATGAATATACAACAATATAATTATTAATAATCTTATAAAAATTCTTTTTTCAAGAAAAATAATTTTATATATTATTAATAAGCCTGAGAAGTAAGGTTTTATTTACAGTTCAGTTTGGCATGCTGTGCAGTAATTTACTTTACAGGATAAAAAAAAAATGGCATATATGGGACAAACCAAGGAAAATTGAATGTCGCGTAGCTTGGAGAGACGTAACCTGGTTACCTCTATTCGATTATACTAACGGGATTCACGCGAATTTATTGCATAACGGAGTCACGAGATTCTTTGTTTTTATACCGAAGCCTCTATTTATTTCACACTTCTGCATACTTCTTTTTAAATCCTTATTTTTGCTTCTTTTTTTTTCTTTTAAATCCTTAATGTTCCTATGCGATCATCAATAACTGTAACGTTACATCACATGAAACAAGTTTATTTTCCCTACTGGTGGATCTAGATATTTTCATGCTGTGTGAAGTGAAAAATGCAGAATATAATTTATACCGTGACAATGAAAAGAGTTAAAAGTTTTTTCTGTATTTGTTCTTTGGAAGCATGAGGATACATTCAATATTTCACACGTGTTTCTGATAATTCTAATTTATTTTACATAAGTAAGTCCTACGTTTGTAGTACTTAAGATTTGTCAGCTTTGTTTTATTTTTTTCACTAGAATTCTAATTTTTTGCTCAAATATTGAAAAACTGGAAATTTGCGTAAATTGAAACTGAAATAAATATACGAGAGTTTTAATAATGAAGTTTTAATAATCATTCAAAAATGTAGAAACAACAACAGTTTAAAAATAATTCTTTGATAAATATAGTTATTTTAAATTTGCATATTACACTATTTTATTATTAGTTCACTACATTCACCTCAGTTCAAATAATTTTCACACAATTCTCTCTTATACTGACAAGAATATCCTGACAGACTGTCTTAAAATTTAACATAGTTTTCAGATCACTTAAGATACGATATCTTATTCCAAACTTTACTAAAATCCCGCAGCGCACGGCGGGTTGCTCGACGACAGGCGGCAAAGTCTGCATCCAAAGTTTTCTTACAAAAAAAAAAAAAAAAAAAAAGAAAGGACAAGTTTATTGAACAAAAAATGTTTCTTTTATCGATTCTTTTTTGTCGTTTTACGAAATATCACAATTGCACGTCTCTCCGAAGCATAGACATACATTCAATTACCGAAACAGTCAAATTGCCATGTTACCCCATTTCTAAAAGAAATTGCAACGCATCGTGGTATCTTTTCCAATTTCAATTGAGCAGGTGCGTGTAAGAAGGGCGTGAGCGTTATTTCGCCTAATATCTCAATTTGACATTTGACAAAAAAAATAAAATGTTTATTCTTTCATTTATAAAAGTTTAATAAACTGTGTACTTTTGAAACATTTAAACGACACTACCTCCTATATTCCTTCAGCGGTGTTTTTCTCAAAATCAATTTCCGAAAAACAGAAGATTTTTTCAGGAAATAATGAAAAATGAAACGTTCGCAAAACTTAAAAATTCGATTTTGTCATCTGGAATTTCTTCATAGCAACAATATCTACTACTAATGGTAGAATTGAACTGTTGTTTTGCACCAAACAGTCGATTTTTTTTTCTAATCGAAAAACAGCGAGAAAAAAACGAATAGGATTGACCAATTTTTCCATCAAAGTCTTCAATTGTCGAGGACCACCCTGTAGAATCCCACGATCGTTCAACGCGCATTAGGTTCGAGCCAATGATCGAAGGCGTAAATACACAGTGTCGTAAGCCTGCTCGAATAAACGAGCGACACATCGATTTACCACGGCCAACAAGGCACGCGTGAATAAAAGATACTGCGTAGCGTGGCGCGCGTGCCTTCTAACGAGACAATACGAGGGAGGCAGCTTCGTTCGCGAATTTCGCAAGGCGCCGCGCCGTTTCTGCGCAAGGCGTGTGCCAACATCACCGAATCATCTGTCCCAAATTCGTGTTCCGCTTTAAAATATGCTAAGATATTCAGTGAATTTCAGTCTGTCTGCCGTGTTCACGGCTACAGTGTATTATCAAGGTCTATCGGAGGAACAGTCTTCGATAAATGAAGGATTTCATGTCACAATGTTGCGAGTGCAATTGTACACAATTTTGCTGTTGATATTAGGACGATCCACAAAAGGGAGAAAAAAATTATTTTGTAGCAATAAATGCTCAAAATATTCATTTCTACATTTCATTTGCACACACACACACACAGGGTGTTAAAGAAAAGTGTCTGAGACTTTAGGGGCTTATGTAAATGCTTACACAACATGGATCATAAAGTCGATCCTTTTGGTGTAAAATCCGCGTTTGTATTCACTGTTCGACGTTTCAAGGTTAAGTATTTTTTGAGATGTTATGCAAGCCATTTTTGTAAATGTAGTTTTCAGACAAACGCTTTCAAATATTTTCGTAAATGTAACACACCGATAATTGTACGTATGCTTTCTACGCCAATCAGCGATTCTAGGATCATATAAGAATTCCTCTTCTTGCTCAAGAATGTCTTACAGAGAACATTGTTTCACTTCTACGATCCTTCTTCTTTCATCGTGCCATAAACTCGTACAATTGGCGAAACGCTGCGCACAGCCTACTTCAAATCTCTGTAACTTCCTTAATATTTCAAATTTCGCTGTAATATCTTACACACATATTCTAGACACTGTACACCCATAACAAGGATAAAAAAAAGTTGACATTTTTGTATCTAAAATCAAAGCGAATTCCCTCTTAAGTTACTTTATATATACAAATAAAAATGGCGAATCCGTGGGCAAATAAATCATCGCGTTTTAAACACCGGCTGTTCCACTTGACTCATCTTCGTTTAACAGATTAACCTTCGAATCGCTCGTGAACCAGGCGATAAATAGGAAGAGGTGCTTCGTCAGTGGTGTCACGCATCGACAAGCCGTCTGCAAGCCGGTAAGAAATGCAAATTCGCGTAAGGTAAAGAGGGTGAAGACGAAAGCAAGCTCGTTCAATTTTGCTGCTGCGCAGCCCAAGGGTCCTCGGGTGATCTCGTCTCGAGCGGAGTGATGGTTTATTTCTTATTTACCAACTATTAGTGTAGGAAGTGTACGAAAAACTTTAAAGGCGTTTATCTCAAAAATGGCTTCTATAATTCTACTCAATACTTTGTCGTCCCTAAGACAGTGTCTTTGTAATAACAAATTAAGATTGAAAAATTTCTCGATAAAATGATCATTTGTTCTTTATATTATCGTTTCCGCGAATTATCGCGGCACGAACGATAAAGGCAGCCCTATAGATCAGTGCCGCTCAGGCAGACAGACGTTCCGCGGGCAAGAGTGCCCGTCGTTGCTCACGAGCACTGTTACGGGCAAAGCTGAGAACAAGTGACGTCGTGAACGGTTTCACGTGACAGTTCGTGTGACGTGGTGACGACAGTCGTGAGGTGTTTCGTACCATCGTACAAGTGGAGTATTTCTATGAAAAAATTGGCCAAAATTATACGACTAGTTTTAGCGGAGCTAATAAAAATGCACTTAGAAATGACGAATACGTAATTATTTGATACAATTTTCCATGAAAACTGAAAGGATTAATCGGGTATCATTGTAGGCAGAAAGCCACTTACATATTCGAATCGATCCTTGCAGAGCTGGCTGAGCAAACTTAGGAAACCAAGCGCGGTGAACCAGGCCCACCAGAGAACCACTTCTTCCATGTACTGCACATTCAGTACGCCGAACACGAAGATGAATTTGTAGAAGACGAAGTTCCAGAACTTATCCTTCAGGTGTTGCCTCTCAGAGGCTCGGAGCTCGCCGAACACGAGCTTCTGGATCGTTTTGCCAAGCAAGATCAACACACAGTACGCCATGTTGATCAGAGTCTGTCGACAATGGAGAACATTATTATTTTTATTATTATTTTCTTAACGGGTCTTTCCCTCAGAGTTCACGACTTGATAGTTCATAATACAATAATACAACTTTTTTAATTTTACTTTTTTTCTAACTGAAAATTTGTTTATCATATTGGTGAGATTTTTCTGATTAAAACGAGATCAAACATGATATAATTTGGACCACATTGACCTTCACATTATCCACGAAACCTAGTCCCCCCATTCACACTGTCGGTAAAGTCGGTGCCTCCACGTCATCTAGGAAATCTAGTCCCCCCCATTCAAAGTGTCGTTTCGGCCCATTTCCTCCCTTCACAGTGACGCTTAAACCCGGTCCCTTCCTTCCTACTGTCGCAAAAACCTAGTCTCCCCCCTCCCATTCACAGTGTCGTTTCGGCCTTATTCCTTCCTTCACACTGACGCTGCTGAAACCTAGTCCCACCCTTCACACTGTCGCTGTCATACGAGCCGTGCTTTCACGTAGGTTGTGCCTCTGAATTTTTCAGGCACAGCTTATGCATTCGACGGGCAATGTGAAGGCACAGCTTATGCAACACATATTGGCAAATAAAAAAATGGCAAGGTTTCAAAGAAATTGCTTTCAATTTTAGCAAAAGAAATAATGGTTTTTTTGACCGCACAGACTGAATTTTGAAAATATTTGCACAATTCTAGTTCAGACGATAAAGCAACGTCTACTGAATATACCTGACAAATTTCGAGTGATTGGGGCTTCTGGTTTTTTGGTAACCATGTCAGCCAGTTTCAAAAATGCCGTTTCGAGAAAAACACGTTTAAAGTTTCAACTATAGTTTAAGACTATATAAAACCGCTTCCTTTCAAGGCACATATCTCTGCCAATTTTCAGAATTAAGCTTCAGAACTTCGTGGACATATTTTCGAGATGTTACACTATAAGAAAGTGCAACAAAAAAGAAAAACTGATCTTTTCAACCCGTCACAGTAGGAAGACCACTTAAGGATAGTTTAACCCCTTTTAAAATTTATTCAATTTTACAATTTTTATGAACTTTTTCAAAGTTTTTACCTGCAGAAAAGTTGCAGTAGAAGGGGTTCATACAAAGTTTACGATACGAACGAAGAATTCTGCTATTTTTGAGTTAAGTATGTCATTAACTTTACGATATGAAAAACAATCGACCGTTCCTACGGTCAATATTTGACATTTTCATTATGGAGGATACGAAGACATTTTTAGATGGAATCTCTGAAAGTCAGACACAATTTTAAAAATAAAGAATTAATATTCGATGTTTTTGTAAAATGTCATCTGCTTAAAGCACAGACTTTCTCTCGAAGATTTACACTTCATGACAACTGATTAATATTTTAAGTTCGTTTTTTTTTTCCGCTTAATAAAACGAATGTTAAAAAGTGTGGAATGCGTCATAAATATGTGACAGTAATTATTTAGTAGTTTCTCGAAATCTAATAACATTAAGAATGTCTACTTCATCGTAGATCGTTGCTTATTGCTTTAGAAATTAAACGAAAGACGTTGCTTTCACAATTTCATTCCTATAAAAATCTTCACAATATCACACGTACGTATAAAAGTGTAAAATGTAAGTGAAAGACAGTAAGAAAGTGGAACTTTCACCAATATGACTCTTCATATTTGTTTCTCATACGGATATTTTCAGAAGTAAATTCTCCTTTTAGAAACAACGTTACGTACTTTTTTACATGATACAATTTTTTGTTCACATTCACAAATTTGCAAATATTTAAACGACAATGATTACTTTCATTTATAACAGACAAATCGTTGTTAACTAAGGAGAAAAGGAACGAGAAAATAAATTTTCAGAGCGTTATCAATTTGCATGGATAATCTTTTCATTACTGTGCTTCTTATACGTCGATAAATAGTAATTTCCATGAAAATGTCATTAGCGGTAGAATTATACTCGACGTTATAGTGGCAATTTTTATTTACATTTAACTGCTCAATTACCGCCTTATCAATGTGAATTATGTATTTTTCCCTGAGACTGTGAATTATGCATTTTTCTCTGAAATTTAAACAGCGCAACGCGCTGCTCACTGGGAAAAACAATGGTTTCGATTAAACGCGGTATATCCAACAAATTTTCCTTAGATTAAATGTTTTATTTACGATTAAAGTAACTGCGAAGAATTTATCGTATTTTTATAAATTGAACGTGTATACATTTTTACATTTGTAAGTTCAAATTTCTAATATATTAGGTCATCCCATAAGTTCGTGCCGAATTTAAAAATTCAGATCGATATTTCCAACGAACCTTTACATTTGACAAAAAAAAAAAAAACGTAAGCGCCTTCTCGTTCCACAACTTTTTTCTATTTTTTTAGTAATACCATTATGTCGTCGCTGTAGTATTTCCTTGAATTTTCCTTAAATTATTTTTCGTTCTCGGCACGAACTTATGGAACGACCTAATATATGTAAGATTTCTTTAAATTTACTTATACAACAAGCAAACAATTTTATATATATATTTTTTTTATCAGGTAAGAAGTTATTTCCTTCGTTGAAAATTGTGCCAAAAATTTGGAGGTGTCTTTGGCAATAAGAAAAGAATTAAAAAATTGTTTGTCAGGGAAAGAATTAATTTGTGAAATTATATCTAATAAAAATGTTCTTTTCTCCCTCACGATTCAATTAAGTAGGCAATTTTTTAGCTACAATTCTGAAACACCTTGTATAATGTAAGAAGAGAATTTACAAATTTGATTATTACAAAGATAAGTAATTCAGTAAGCTACACATATTAAATACTTTCAGTTTTATTACAGGAACTCACATAACCAGTTACATGGTTAATCAAAATTACGAAACGCTCTATATATGCAGCAGTAACTAAAACTACTGAATACATCAAGGTTGACGTATTCATAACGCACCTATCTCTCAAGAATTTTCCGTTTTTCTTTCAGAATCCTTGCACCACGTAAAATTTTACCAACAACTTTGGAACAGTCTGTACGTAATAGGAATAAAATATCAGAGGAACGGAGATATTCGTCGTTTCATATTACAGAATTATGCACGACAGAAAAGGAAAAGGGAAAATAGAGGAAAATGACAGAAAAAGAAAAGATAAGATATAGAGAAAATGACGGAAAAAGAAAAGATAAGATAGAGAAAAGAGAAAATAGAGGAAATGGCAGAAAAAGAAAAGAGAAAATAGAGAAACTATTTCTCAAGAATTTTCCGCTTTTCTTTCAGAATCCTTGCACCACGTAAAATTTTACCAACAACTTTGGAACAGTCTGTACGTAATAGGAATAAAGTATCAGGGGAACGGAGATATTCGTCGTTTCATATTACAGAATTATGCACGACAGAAAAGGAAAATGATAAAATAGAAAAACAAAAGAAAAATTTCGTTCATTCAAAGGTTCGAACGTTCGTTTATATTGCTACGTTCGCGCTGCTTGTTTATCAGTTACCTTGAACGCGTCAGGGAGTACCGTCTTTCTGTTTGGCAGAGATAGTAGGAAGTAAGAGACAACGGGTAATGTTTGCTGGTTGTCGCGTACCAACGATGTTAATGACTGCCAAACGCATCTAAAGGACAGCTAATTTTAGTTCTAAGTTGTAGCTTCGGTTGTTCTCTCCCTTAAGGGGGTATTCCGGTTTTGAATGCCATCTTTTAAGCAATTTTTAGGATTTATTTTCAAAAGAACCGTTAAACTTTTTGCAACAGGGTTTTGCACATACATTTATGGGTATTTAAGATACATAATACATTTTGTTGAAGTAAAAACAATCAAAATTACACGAGTTACAAAAGTTACAAAAAGTATGTTCACTGTTTATATGATTCCGGGCCTTCCGCTGATCTATAATAAGAAAATGAGGAAGAATCTTAATCGGTACAAATCTGGCTATGATCTGAAGCAAAATGAAATAAAAATATTGATTATTTACAAAATGGCAGCATTTTCAATTTAGATTATCGATTTTTTTCATATTTTGCCGTCCTTAGCATGTTAAAATAATAAGAAAAAAACGACGGAAGTTAAAAATTTTGGTTCATGCGATAACAGGACGTATGCTGAAGAATCTCGACAAATTTCAAATTGATCGATAAACTAGAACTCGAGATATCGCGTGAACCGTTTCGAAAAATCAGGTTTCGAGAAAAACGCGTTTAAAGATTCGTCTATCCATTTCGTTACGGTACGATTGCATCCTTCAAACGCTTACATCTACATTAACTTTACGAATTCTAACAAATCCTTTTGCGCAGATCCTTTAGAATACTTATGCTTCAAGAAAATGCAAGAAAGAAATTGATTTTTTGAAAGTTCAAAACCAGAATACCCCCTTAAGGAGATTCGAGAATGCGCGAAAATTGACTACTATGAATGACCACGGACGGAATGAAATATGGTAGGATAAGGCGACACCAAACGTGGAGAATATCGCAGGCGATATTTACCGATTACGAAGATAAATAGAACGTGCACAAAGAGGTGAAGGAACTTGTCGCTTTGAATAACTATTGAAGAGAACGAACGTACAGGGTGATTTAAAACAGAGGGAACAGTTGTTGACGTAATATTTGCTACACATTTCTCGGTAGTTGTAAAAATTGCGTAAAAAAAAGGGTGGAAACATGAAAAGAAACTTGTTATCTACGATGGTGATCGAGTGAAACGGATGTACAGGATGATTCAAAACGAAAGGAACATTATCGAAGCAACGTTTGGCAGTGTAGTTGCGAAAAGTGCATTGAACAAGTTTGAAAATATAGAAGAATTTGTTATTTGAAGTGCCGATCGAATGGAACGGATGTATTAGGTGTACAAATTAATTCGTGGCCTGGATTTAAAAAAAAAAACCAAAGTACAGTTCAGTCTTGGAAATAATCTCCATCACTTGCTACACGTTTATTCCATTTCTCAGGCAGTTGGCGAATTCCCTTTCGAAAATATGATGCCGGTTTCGAACGTATAAAATCAGCAATGCTATTATCGACATCTTCGTATGTTTCGAATTTTGAATCGGTTAGATGGTGCTGAAGTGAACGAAAGAGATAACAGTCTGGGGAATAAGCCGCACGAGGCAGAATTTCCCATCCCAAAGGATCTTTCGCTTCAAGAGCACTTTTTTTTAAGTTGAAATGCAAAAAGGATGCAGTGTCTAATATGCTGTTTATCCAACGACATAGCGTTCTCCACTGTTTCTTAGGTTATGTCATTAGTCACATCGAGCCCGATAGCATCTTGTTTTGCTAACAGAAGCAACTTCAGAACTCTAACACAGCGGGTAATATGCTGTTTATCCAACGACATAGCGTTCTCCACTGTTTCTTAGGTTATGTCATTAGTCACGTCGAGCCCGATAGCATCTTGTTTTGCTAACAGAAGCAACTTCAGAACTCTAACACAGCGGGAAAAAAAGATTCAATTGAAAGTAAAGTTACAGCTGATTAATCGCAACGGCCACGAATTAATTTGTACACCTAATACACGGTGATTCGGAAAATAAGTTTCTTCTTTTTCAATTTTATTTCAGTTACTTCAGCACACAACAGTATGGCTAACTTAACAATTTCAATCTGTGCTTCATTTTTAAAACGTTCGATAGAGTGCACTCTGAAACACTCTCTGTCGATTCTAAAGCAAATCTCCTCGATCCAAGTGAGAAATTTTGGCAAATAAAATCATTTTTAATTTACACATTCAACGATTCAGGCCTACCCTTTTATGAGTTAAAATTGGACACCTTGTACGTACCAAGGCCACGTATACCAGGTTTACTGTATATTTAAATGTATCGATTGCCTCACCCAAACGCTCAGAGAGGCTTTACCTACTTATTTTATTATTACACATCGTTCACGCAACGTTCACATTAATTTCAAACGTATTTCGAATTTACAGTATTTTACGCAGATTATTATTGCGCAACGTGTGCGCAACAGCTTTTTCGTACGTAGCATTACATTGCTATAATGCTTTAATTATCGCGTGTTATCCACCTTCGCTAATGTCAAACTGAACGAGAAAACAAGAAAATCAGCATGATTTTGCTTATTTTATATCAGCGAAGAAGTCGTGTAATGTACACGAGAATGTATTAATCCACGGACAGTGGATAACGTGATAGTTGCACGCACGGCGGATGCCGGGTCAAATGTGACCCGGTACTGAAAATCTTTTTCGCACGCAAGCGAAACCACGTTTCTCTATCAGAGAAATATATAATAATATATCCGTGTTTTAATCCGTGTACTTCTCAATACACAGGTACACGGGGTACAGGTATATCAAAATACACCGGTACACGGATCATAATATCTATACCTGTACTATAAGTTCACGTATACACGTATCGAAATGTATAGTTTCACGTGTATTAATCCATACCTCATATTTTATTTTATAATTAAATATCAGAATATTTAGGCATGTAAATTGTTTTGCGAGTCTTAATTTACTGGGTTGCAGGTGAAAATAAGAAACATTATGATTTTGGTTAATAAAGTTTAATTTATTAATTTTTTGTTCCGAGATAAGAGAACTAAAGTATTAACATTTTTTGGAAGTAAACGGTTTCTTCTTTTTGTTGCAGAGTCGAACAGTCAAGGCTAAAAGATCGCCAGAAAATTCATGCAATTATGAAAATGCTAGTAGATTATCACAAATTATTTACTTATTTGCATATCTAAACATTCTGATATCTAATTGAAAATAAAATACGGTGTACGGATTAACACACGTGAAATTATATAATTTCTGTACACGTGTACCCGTGAACTTCAGTACACGGATACACGTGCAGATATCACGATTCGTGTATTACACGAATATATTGCGATTGAACTAACGAACATATTTACAAAGGAGAGGAGAGTCGTCACTCTGTTTCAAATGCTGGTTGAAACAAGAGACGTTTAAAAGTCGGGTGAACGGTGACAAGAGTCGTTGATGACAAGTTGATCAAATCTTAGATATTTCCCAGTATCTTGTAATTAACGCAATTGTACTGTTCATTGCTAATGAAAAGATTACACGAAGCAAAATGTTTCTTATCGTTGATCTTCGTTAATTGAAACAACTGTTGCAGTTAAAAGCGATTATGACTCGAGGATTGAACGTTTCTCTGGATTTTTCATGTGAATTTGTTTGTAAATTGTACTTGTAAACGAACGAGCTAAGTTTTAGGAATTAGGAAAAAATATACGATTGTTGTTGCTGATATTATTTTCTCCATTGTACAACGTAATGTAAGATTTTCAAGCTAGTAAAACCCTTTCCTGATTATTTTTCCTTATTTTGTAATTTTTTCTTTTAATTACTCCAAATTTTACAACTTTAAATCGTGAAACTAAAAACAAAAAAAAAAAGGAAAGAAAAGAAGGGAAACGTAAGTTTGATAATTATTTTGCCTTTATCTTCGATAAGAAACTATATGAGAACAATATGTTCCAACTTCTGATCGAATAATCTGAGAAACTAATTAATAAGAATTAGAGACATCACGTCCTTTCACGTATATCTGACACTGTCCTTGCAGATATTTGCCTCGTTAACATATACGCAACTATAGTTCTTCTTGTACTGAATTAAATGATTCAAACTTTTTACTATCCCTGTATTCGCTCGATGTCAAATTGAACAGACTGTTCTGATAGGAGAATTTCTCACCGTATACCTTCTCTTTGTTGCCTTTGGATGTATAAAATTGAGTAACGTGCAACGAAGTTAATATTCGCTACGAAGATAAATCTTAACGGTCCTGGTAATAAAATAAATGAAATAAGAACGATTAATAGATTTTCCTAAGCAGTCGCAATAACATTTTCTCAAAGCGTTCATCAATTCTTCGTGCTATGAAAGATGTTGCAAATAACCATTGCGTAGTGCACAGAAATAGAAACATTGTTTCTGAAGAATGCGCCCGCGAAGTGGAGAAGACGTGGGAGTCTTCTGATAAGAATACCAGCAACTGACAACCGCATGGATATTTTTAAAATAGATTGCAACTGTACTGAACAGCAGCCACGGCGTATTCTTAATCGGGATAATTGATGAAATTTTTAAACTTTTCAAATTTCAAGTTGGAAGCTTCGGGTAATATCTACTTAGGACCTTTTCACGAAGACTTGTTTCATAAGAGTGAAACAAGAACCGGTATAGTTATCAAATCTTGAAAAAATTATATACAATTTTTGAATCTTTAAAAAACTATATAAAATTTTTGAATCTTTAACCATTTCGCTGTTTAGTCCGTATGTCGTACGGGCAGAGCGGGATCCGCTTTGTTTAGTCTATCCGTCGCGTCTTATCGCTTAATTCGTTTCGTTGGAAATGAGTATTTCTAATGGGACAGGGTGCCATTATAGGATAGAATAGTTTTAGGATGATAAGAGATGGGAAATGGAGTAGGATACCGTGTGATCGGCGCTTTCACGCCCATCAAAAGGGTTAAAGGAGAGACCTTGCACTCGGGCTGAGGAACCCCAACTCGGTGGTAGGTTTCGGCTCTAAAAGAAAGGCTGTCTTAGATACAGGGCGCAGGAAAAAATATTGAAACGGGCAAATGATACTACGAAGCAATAATTTTTTTCCAAATTTCAAGTCACGATACATTTTCGCTGTCATATCGATGAAGCTTAAAAAAAAAAAAAGGTCCAACCATATGTGTCACGTTCACCTTGAACTTACTGTGAAATAACGATCCACATATGACTCGAGATATTTTAGACGGCCGAATTACAGGGTACACCCTGTATATAATCTGAACATCAAACCGTGAATGGAATTATACCTCGTACGCACGTAAATCCAGTGCAGTGACTTCATTTACGAAAACACGTAAGCACAATTATCTTATTGTTACGCATATTAACCGATGGATAATGGAACAATTGCTGTGTCTTTTATTCACATCGACGACATGCGAGAAATGCATGTTTCGCATGAGATAGGTACCTACATTGTATGCAACGCGTAAAAAGATCATCCTGTCCTTCTCGTGTTCTGTGTATCGTAAATAATATTTTTCTTAGTTTAAAGAACAGCGAGTCGCTCAACGATAAGGAAAATTTACGTTCGACTGTGCGTGAGCATGCAAGTTCTTGGTACGTTCGTTGATAATACGTTACGAATATTCTATTTAGTTGAAGGAAACGTGTCGAAATCAGCTGGAAGATCTGCTTATTTGTTTATAGAGCGCGGAGAGACCATCGATGGAACGTTCGGCGAGGAACGATCCTTCGTGAAGCTACAGGTGGAAAATTGACAAATTTCTGCAGCTCGAAAAAATTGGCAAAATTCTTGTAAATAGGCTTTCGTCTTCGAGGAAAGTCTGTACGACAATTTATTCGGTGCACGTGTATATCTGGCTTGGAATTAATGCGATAAATCTCGTCGTGTGTCATATTTTGTATGTTTTTATGGGGTATAAATTATGTTCTTGGTAGGAGGATAAAGTGTTTAGTTTTGCAGAAATTGTTCAAAATATTATTTACGATGCTGCTTGGTAGAATCTTGTCTTTTGGAAGTTCAATTATCTGTCTATAGCAGATTCTCTGTTTCAATTTTTCAAGAGCTAACACAATCTTCTACTATTTTCAATATCAATCGACTTAACTCTTTGAAGCACAGAATTTTAAGACAAAAACAGACTCTAGTTGCACAGGAGTTTTATTTAAAAAAAAAACGTAACAAGGTAGGCACGAATTACGACATAAAACAAGCAAAACTTAAAAAAGAAAACGTTGAGATAATTAATTATTAGGTGGGACATAAATAATCTCACAGGTTAAATTAGATTAGTTTTGTTTTCTTAATGTTTCAAGGCGGGATGAACAGTATTAGGTGGGACATAAATAATCTCACAGGTTAAATTAGATTAGTTTTGTTTTCTTAATGTTTCTGGATGAAGAACATCCCACTGTGCATATGTAAGTACTAAAAAGGTGAGACACTTTTTACCCCACTATGCCCCAAAGAATTAATCAAATCTCTCGATAATTACACGCACGTGTACTCGAGAAAGAAAAGAATTTCCAAAGTGATTCTTCTCGAAAACAAAGTCTCATTTGCCAGAATTGTATTCCAAATTTCGGACATATACATTTTTTTGTTTTTACAGGATCACCCTGTATACGAGATCTAGTTCCGTTAATGTGCAACGAGCGTAGAAAGTTTGTTCTTACAGCCTACTGGATGGATCTGATGAGACGGAAAAAAATCTAGAGAGTCACAGACACAGGCGACCTGACGTATCAGAGAAATCTAAATCAGATTCGAAGAGGCTCCGTGTAAATGCGTTTTCAGCAAGTGCACAGAAGTTAACCCGATCTAAGAACTGAGGACAGCTCATGCTGCTATTAATCAGTGTGAAAACAAAAAGTAGGTCAGATGTGGTTTTGCGTATTTCCAGTGTCTTCGAGCTGAAGAATTGCATAACAGCCTTACATTATAATTGTGACACGTTGTTTTATGGGAAAAACCAATGTTGAGCGAAAATTATTGATACGAGGTTCGACTAGCTTTCCTTTTCTACCTAATCAACGTTTCTGATATTTTTCAAATTTACGAAAAATGCATCTACGGACAGTGTGTTAAGGATAAAAAAAGAAACGAAGCGAAAAATTTTAAGAGTAATTACTTCAGAGTAATTGGTGAAAAACAATGCTTGCAATTAATGTATCGAGGAAATAAACGACATACAGAGTGGTCCACCTAATTTTTTTTCAGCTATTATGATAGGAGAAAATTTTTGTACATAATTTAAATGGTTTGAAAAGGTGAACAAGATTTAAGACAATTTGTTTAAAAATGCTATTTTTCTTTTTTTCAAGGTCACGTTTTCTACTGTATACTGTAATAGATATTGTTGCGCATAATAATACGACCTAAAACTGATCTTTCATTCTCAAATTTTACCTGAAATGTGAAACTTCCTCTCATTTTTTGCCATTTTTTCCATCAAACAAATTTTTCTTCCATCTTATTCACCCTTAGAAATCATTTAGATTGCGTATAAAAATTTTCTCGTACCACCATAGCTGAAGAAGTTGATTAAACGGCCCGTTTTACCTAACCCACCATGTACAATAATATATTAAGGAATAAATGTACGATATGTTCCACAGAAAAGACCTTTTTTTCTATGCTTAAAAATAATAATATACCTCGAGCAGGATTATGAGAATTGAGAAAGAACCGCGTATAAATTAAAATTGATACAAATATATAAGTATATATTAATGTAATCAACGACCGGAAGCCTGTCGGTATGTTTTTTCTATCGGCGGGCTATGAAACGACTTTTTGCTTCTAGTTCTTATCAGTTGGTGATAGATTATAAATCATGTAAGAAAATACTGTCGTCATCGTGAATAAAATTGAAACGCGGCGCAATAGAACTCTTTCCAATATTTATTTCAATGTTCTAGAGCTCTACGGATAAACGACTTTATCGTGACCGGTCGATAAAGTATTAATAAAAAGATTATTATAGTAAAGATTACCTAAACTCTTCTATCTATCTGTCTATGTACACTATACCCCAACAACGCTATTAACCTATAGCTTTGTCACAACTTACGTGTAATCATAGAAAAATTGAAATCAATTCAATGACGTGCAGATTATTGTAATTTATACGATAAATATTTCTTATCTTAGAAGGGTAAAACAGTTCTTCGATTTCTACAAATCGAATTTTTGAAATCGAACAATCGAATTTTTACAATCGGACAATCGATTTTTACACGTTCCAAAAGCTTGATATTTTCAAACCTTACGTAGAACATTAAAATGTATAAAATATAGAATATCAATGAACATTTTAATATAGGATATATGAATAAATTCTAAATATTTTAATACAGAATAATATTTAATTTAATTATTAAAATAATAATTTTATCCTGAAACACTCGATATTTTACATCCCACATTTTATTCATTTTAATATTCTACGTTAAAGAAAAAAGAAAAAGATTTAGAAGCATCATCATATTTTCTAAATTTTCTAACAACACGAATGGATTAATTGAATCAGCCTCGATCGATCGAGGTTCAACACGAATTTTCACCTGGAGAGAATGTACACTTGCGGCACGATACTTTTTCTCAATTTCTCTTGACAAAACGATAAAAACGATCTGAACGTTTCTCATGAAAGCTCCGCTTTGAGTAACTGAAAACGAGACTAGACATATCGGTCAGGAGATGGATCGGTCACTTGCTTAGAAACGAGGCATTGATTCCAGCAGCAATAGCACCAGGAGAAAGGAGAAAGTTACGGAATAGTCGATTGAAGTTGCCCCTGGGGAGATATGCACAGGCCACGTGTCTTATTGCACTCGTTCAAAGAGCATGATACAAATTCGAACGACGTTATTAACTTCCTACATTGGATAGAAGGTTCGACTGCCTTTCAATGTCTTCGAGTTTTCGTGTTAGGGCTTCGATTAACCCTTTTCTAACCGAATTACATCTTTCAAGAATTTCTTATTTATCTAACGAGTATCATGTCTCTTAATTGGATACTGGATTGTGATCAATTTTTGTTCGAGTACTCAGGTGAGATCAAAGGGTTAATTGAATTGTCTATCGTTGAAAGGATACATATCCAGCTTTCTGATTTAACACTTAACTACAGACATCTATCTTTGAGACATTACCATAGACCTACAGTCTCTCAGACTAGTTTGGCAATTTTATTTACTAAATCACTGTGTTGTAAAAATAAATCTAATATAACTGTTTTACTTAATGATACATATGGGTTTGTTATAGTTTTTCTACAATATTTTATAAAAACTGTGTATTTAAAATTATATATAAAAAATTGGAACCTTTCTATTTTATTGAAACATTATGCCACTAGTTGCCAATTGAAGCTACTCAAATTCTAAATCTTCCAAAATTCTCTACAGATATGTATATAGTTGGGGTAGTGAAATACAAATTGTATTGAAATTATATGTATTTGAAACTAATAGAATTAAATAGGAAATTTAAGATACGTGTAATGAGTTTGAAACATTTTTGATAATTGGAAGTACGTTTCAAAGGTTAAATGTAAGATTTTTCTTTCATCAATTAGTTACAGTTAATGAAGTTTTTGTGTGAATTGAAATCAATTCAAGATAGAGACAATATATCAGTAGTTTGAATTTGATACTTTTCTTTGTAGAAAGTACTAGAACTTCCTGTTACATGAAGAAGATACTTGGCTCTATTTAGTGTTGCTCATTCTGTGCAATTAATTTCATCAACCTAGTTGTGATGTATATTTAGTATGAAGAGATTTAATGCAAGCGCAAATGGATGCAATTGGTGAAACAAATTGTGAAATGTGCTACAAATAGTACTTTCCATTCTTCTTTCTAAATTATTTACTATTAATATCTTTCAATATATGAAAATGGAATTATTTCCAAATCTTCCACAATAAGAATGGTTCTAATTATAGCTTAAACATATTTGAAATGTTTGCAGGAATTGTTTGTAAATATTGAATTTGCAAAGTGTGTCAATTTAGAATGAGAAATAGGACAATCCTTGAAAATAGAAGAGTCAATTCTAATATTTGAGCAATATTTAACTCTAGCACTCGAAGAACCGAGTAAACACTGAAGATGTAACAAAATCTCGAATTATCCACTAAGGAGGTCAAGAAGAGCGAGAAAGCTTAGGAAAATTATTCAGAGGAAAATCTCGCTAATAATTTTCTATACCTAGCGTATTAGATAAAAATATTCCATTTCAAAATGAAAATGAAATTTTTGAAAATTTCATTCTTAATTTTACCAACATGATTTTCTTTTTTTTTTTAATTTTTTTACTAAGTTCGAAAAGACTTTTTCGTATTCGTTCAATGATCGGCAAATTTTTATTTTGGTTTTGCACTGAAATTTTACGAAAAGACGGACAAATAACTGAATTAAAGCTATTTCTTTTTTTTTTTGTAGCATGAATTATAACAGTAAATTCTTTTGATAATAAATGTTACAAATTTACCTCAATAGCAGAGATTTTTAAGCAATTCGTTGCAAACACTATCACGTCCTTCCTTATCTTACTATTATTTGAATAACATCACTTGTGTCACTATTCCGTACGAAACATTATAAACTCTAAAAAATGATCGATGATCTTACACTTCCAAATAAAAGTGATATCTTATTCAGATATTTCAAACGGAAGAGACATTAACGTATTACCGTACATTACAATGATAATAAGAGAAAGAAGGAGGAACAAACAAAAAGGAAGAGTTACAAGAAGATGAAGAAAATAAGAAGCTGAAATAGTCGAAGACGATAAGAAGTAGATAAAGAAAAAATGACAGAAGGAAATTATATAGAGCGTAAAGGAAATGAAAAAGCGACTGTTTAAGGACCAGGCAAAATAAAGTATGACTAAAGAAAGAGCGATAAGGGAAGAGTTTTAATAATGTTTCAGTTAAAAAATTGAAAAAATTGAGAAAATTAAAAAATAAAAAGTTAGGAAAAATTAAGCTTGGAGGATCCAATCAATCTAAAATTCCAATCATTCTCAAAAGAATGAGTAATAAGGGAAGAGTATTAATATTTTAATTGAAAAATTGAAATATTCAAAAGATTCAAAAATTAGGCTCAGAGGTTCTGCCACATCTACCTTATATAGTTCAGATCTCTCCCTATCGGATTTTTTCTTATTTTACTCCCCGTCTTTTAAATGAAATTTTACAGTAACAAAGAAGTGAAGACCAACGTGGAAAACTGGCCCAAACAACAAGAAAAAGAATTCTTCGCTACTGACATAAAAAAGCTAGCAGAGCAACGGGACAAGTGCATTATTGTAGACAGAGAATTATATCGAAAAAATAGTAAAATTCTCAAGATCCATCGAATAAATCGTACTAAAACAAAAACCGTTTGTTGTCTCTTTACTTATTCAACGAGCCTCGTATTTTAACGTTGAATTTCGAAGAAAATCCAAGTTATTTCCACGAGCGATATTACTGGGACCCTGGGGAATCCCAGATGTCTGATGCGTTTCCACCACCAATCGACTCAGCAGAGCCGAATTTCTGTTATTCGAATAAATCGACGTGTACTACTTACCCAGATGCAGATTGGCTCGTCGAGCATGTATTTGAGCACTTCCTTCAGATGTATCACGAAATTCGGCGGATCTACATCGATGCCGCTGGTTGACTCATTCTCAGGCTCCACATATGTGTGGTTGCTCTTCCATGCCGGGTCCTTGATGATTTGTACGGCATAGTACACGGAACAGGATAACACAGCGAAGCTGATCGCCGTGTATACCCGTAGATTAGGAATTGGAAGTCGGTCCAATAATTCTATCGGCATTTTCGTGGCTCTTAGTCGGTTTCTTGATTCCTGCGGACACATTATGCACCATTCTATCACTGTCAAGTAGAATTTCTTCGTTTCGAATCAATCCTCCCGTATTATAGTCGATAACGTAGTTTCGCAAGAAACTTTCGCCAGGGACTGACTAACTTTTATAACCTTAACCGTCTATAATCTGGTTTTCCTTCGTTTACGAGAACAAAAATTTAGGGTTGTTTATAATTTTACGTTCCGATGGAAGAAGTAAGGATTAATAATTATTATAAAGAAATTTACTGATAATGATGTAATACTACGGCAATATGACGCAATGGTACAGCAATAAGGAAATAAAACGACACGTGGTTCTAAATCACGTGGTGCGTTATAGAGAGTTAATATAAAGAAGTTATAGTGTAAGAATTATTTGCTTGATTTTAGTGTTTAGTGGTTAGAAATAATTAATATAAATTATTTTTGAAATTTTTTTTTCGTTATCGATGAACATTTTATTGGCAAACAAGTATGTAATGATTATCGATAAAACAGAGGGTTTAAAAAGTAATATTTTTCAATCGTGTTAAATTCTGAAAGTTCTCCAAACATTTTGATTATTATCTATCTTGAACTTGAGCAACAATTCTTGGTCTGAATAAAAATTTTTTTTAAACAATTGTTATTCTTCGATTTAAAATTTAATCGGACTGCTGTGGAAACGGAATCGTTGAAAATTTTAATCTTGGTAAATTAACTTAGGCGTATTTCTTTTTTTTTACCATTGTTGAGTTGGTATTAAACGGAAACGAAAGGTTTTTTGGTGGATATTTTATAAAGCAAAATTCATGTTATCTCGTATAAAAGTTTCCATTCTAAAACAATTCCATTCTCAAGAAAAAACGGTTTAAACTTTCAAGGAAACGTTTTATAATTTTCTAAATATATTCCGTAATTTTCGTAATATCTTAAAAATACACAATTCATTTAATAAACAGAAATTTTATGGTAACACGGACAAATGACTCGACGAAAAGTACTTCTTCCGTGATACGAACTGAAACAATAATGTAACGTGCAGATTTTCACTGTATTGACACTTGCACCGTAAGTGGAAGCCTTTCTATTGCCTGACTTGAGTAAAAAAAAACAAAAACAAAAGAAGTTCACTCTCAAATAGATAAACTAATCTAATGACATTGTAGATAATTTTTAAAACATTGACTTTTTACAAAGTAACGGTCGTTGCAAGTTCAATTTATCTTTTTTTTAAAAATGTAATTCGATAAAAATTTTGTTTCATCTATGTTCTAATTTTCAGATAAACATATGAAAGACGTAATAAAAATTTCATCCAAATAATACTTAAGATATTAAATAACGAATTTAATTTTTATTCCGTTTATTACTTCAGCTGTAGATATCACTCGAGAACATTTCCAATAGGTTTTTTCCACTTATCAATACATAAGTGTGTTCTATAGAAAGTTTACGTGTCACTAACGGAATATCCCGACGAATAAATCGTGAATCACTATTAGTTTCACGAGGACATACAGGTTTAGTGAAACTTTATAAAACTATTTGTCCCATAGTTAGTATTTTCTTTGAAATTTGAATCGTTTGAAAAAACACTTAATAGTAAATAAATAAGAAAACTATTGCTTGACGCAGTTTGCAGTATTTAAGGGAACCCGCAACAGAGCTCTATCGTTCAGAAAGAAAGTTACGTAATGCGTTCAAAAAGTGATCAAGATCATGCTTACGCTAGAAACGCGATAATCGAAGAATACAATTATTTTTTATCTTTCGTTCGTTAATAGAACAATATACACAGGCGTTATATTCATTTTATTTACATAATTAACTAGACATAAATGAATAAATTTCATTTTCGAAACATAAAAAGTGTCCGACGGCGTGTAATAAGTTAATAGTCTTATTAGAGTAGTTTAATTCCCCAGAAATGTTTTCAGTAATACATATGCAGCTCAAACGCGAAGAGATATCAGTTTAATTATAGGAAATCGATAAATTCAAAATTATCGAATTTGGTAAACAGAACGAATTTGGAATTGCTCTAACGTTCTAGTTTATCGATCAATGCCAATTATTGATAGTAAACCATCGGTATTTCATCGTCTAAAACAAACATTTGTAATTGGATATCGGACACGAATCTTATAATTAGTTAACCACGGATCTGATTAAGCGATATGAAGTAATTATAAGAAAAAAGTATGATGTTGACGTGGTTAACAAATTTATAACTAAAAGGTACATTTTTCAAATTTGAACAGCATGTTTTATTTATTTATTTTAAGTAAAATGAGAAAAATTGTTAATAATTCTAAATACAAATTAATAGTACCGCATAATACTACTATGATGTTACTACCATGGTGTAGTATTATGATTAATAATTTAAAGTAACAGTATTATTTGTATAAAATGACTGAATATTGTTGTCTGCCACTTTCAAATAAGCCCATTAAAAGTTCAAATAAACAAGAAAAAAATTACAAAATTTTACAACAAATTTCCAACTATTTTTAAATTAATTAAAAATTACCACTTACCTAACCTTACAACAGAATTTATACTAATTAACGTGTCATTAAAATATACAATTTGGTAAAATTTTTGTAATTAAAAACCGAGAAATTTGTAAATGCGTTGCATTATGTACTACTTGCAATAACTGATTGTTATTTACAAATCATAATTCATCAAGTAATTTGTAACAGTAGGATTTACATTGGCCGTTTATATAATTTAATGACATCGTTAAAAATTACAAATTGTTGGAACGGTTCTAATTGGAGAAAGTAAAATAAGCTATAAATAATCTAGAACCGCGTGAGGTTAAATATGTATGGTTATTAATGCGTTCATTGGCATGGCGGCCATCGGTAACCGACACTTTCCGTTAGCGCCATCAACGGTCACCGGTAACAGACACCAAAATTTCCGTTACACTACTGTAATACCAACCGATCCAATTCATCGCGAGTAAACAACTTCTGAAAACAACGACCACACCGTGCACCACGTGGCTTTAAACCGAGGAAGAAAATCCACGCGATAAAACACTGTTCTGCTTTCACCGGGAATTCAATTATTTTCGTAATCTTTCTAGGAATTCTCAAATTCTAGATATGAGTAATCAAATGTAAGTCAGTATACGTAATTTGTTATTTAAGCGACTCCTTTTCGCTACGGTTTGTTTATCGATTTAAGTGCAACGGTTGGAACACCACGTACGCACACTTCTTTACCGAATTACGTGGCTCGTGTTCGTTTACTTGCACATGTTACTACATATTCATTTCTTCATTATATAATCAGTAACTCGCAAAGAATTACTTACATAAAGTAAGAAACAGTTCTTTCAGAAAGTTGTTATACAAGTGTAAGCTACGTATGCATAAAGAGGTTAAGCGGTTTATGACCACCGGATTCGATGTATATCTTCTAATTTTTCCTTTTATATCCTTTAACTTTTATTCTTCGAGCGAAGAATAATACGCGAATATTGCTATACATGTGAGCGTTTATCAATTTTTGACTTTCGCATTCATTGTGCTCTGATAACAATCAATTGATACGTTTCAAATGCCATCAGGTGTTAATTTAACGCGATCCAATGAAAATTCGAAAAAGTTCCACGTGTACCAACATAAGCAGCGTCAATAGAATATGACAGGCGGGTGAACCTCACGTGGCCAAAGTTAATCTTGCAGATATTCGTCACAAATTTTGAACATTTCCAACAATAAATAGCTCTTAACGCGCATTATCGTACTGTCAGTGATTAAACGTTCGTCAGTTTAATAAGCAGTAAATAAATGCCGTGTTGACATTCCGTGTGTGTACTTTCGTCCGATTAATATAACGATATCTTCATACACATTATTGCATTATTGCATTATGGACATTACGATTTGTATTTTATTTCATATTTTACCATATCAGAAACTCTAATGAAGTTTAGTGGCAATATTATTATTAATTATTTACATGTGCATACAAAATAATGAAATTATATCGCCAATGCATTATTTTTTCATCTAAAATTAAAACTTAACGCTGCAAAAATATTGGCTCGAAAGAAAATTTTTTATTGGTTTTCCGTTTTCTTTAAAAATTGTAGAAATAAATGTGTCAACTAATATTTCCTTGAGAGAAAATAGTTTGAAATGTGATATTGTGCATCTAAAATTTTTTCTGTGAAAGTTGTTGAAAATAGTTTTACTTCGTGTAGATTGTTTTTATTTGATAAGTTTGCTATTTGGCGAACAGCAAGTGTTAGTTTAAAAAGAGAAACTACGCTGACCTTGAAATCTCGTGGTCACGAAATTATCAGTGAAATTACAACTGCTACCAATTTTATATTAACTCTTTCACGATATAGCTTTATTACCTTGTCATTCAAAAAATGACATTTTTCTAATCATTCACATCTTACGAAATTTGTGCAGATAAGGAGACATCTGTTTATTTATATAGTAGTCCCTTTGTGTACTTCTGTAGTAGCTACATTAATATTCCGCTCTAAGCATGTTAATAAAGCATTCATTTATTTATTCTATTTATTTATCATACAAATACTTGATTAACCCTTGATTTATTTCATTGTCAAAAAATTAATTTCTCAGAATATACAATTTTTATCTTTCATTTTATAGCTTACATGGTTATGAATATTTCGTTTTTTATTAATCACTACTACAATGTTCAGTAATATAATTTCTTTAACTACATATATAATTTTGTGCAATATTACAGAAATAAGTGTTTATCCTTTCATTGAAAATTCGTGTGCTCAGTGTTTCACGGTTTCGTATATTTCCTAATTCATCCTTTTAATTTACTA
>NW_017100266.1:513579-520998 GCF_001263275.1 Habropoda laboriosa | reverse complement strand
GTAACTGTTCTTTCCCTTACATCTGTTAACCGTTCTGTTCGTTCGTATTATTTTCCAATAGCATAAATTAGATACAAACTATTGATATTGAATTTACATATAACACCTGGATATATTATATTATATCATACATACTAAATGACATATTACATACAATTAACCGCATTCGATATCATGCTCCTATAAAAAGATGCTTCATCGATACGGAACAAGTGGACTCACCTGAGATCGATGATTGTAACACGTTTTCTTTAATCCATCACCGAAACTAGAAAGGATATTCTCGAAAATGAGACTCCCGCTGACACGGGGCACACTTAACGCATATCTGCACTGAATTCAAGAGAAAAAAAAAGGCAAGATACCGCAAGCAGAAGAGAAACCGGAAGGCTACAGAAAGTAAGACTTTCTCAGTCGAAATCGTCCAGCAGTTAACAGCACACGCGGTTCTTCGCGGTTTTACATGGCACACGTACGAATGGCGTCCACGAATCGGTTTTGTTTAACCGTATTTCGAGCTGGCAAACCGCTTCTTTAACTTTCGTCTCTTCAGGAGGAGCTTCGGGATGTTATTGCGACACAATACGATACAATGTGTCACGACAACTGCAGTGCTCGAGACCGCTGAGGAGACTGGCTGCACAGTCGATAAAGAAGTATCGATTGGGATGGGTGTCATGGAGTGGGGGGAGACTAGGTTAGGTTCCTGTAGTTAGTCGACCTTATCGATACTGCGCGCGCGGAAATTTAAAATTCTACATTTAGAATAATATTATATTTTCTTTAGTCGCTTGGTGCAACTTTGGAAGTTTGCGTAAGTAAGTAAAAATATAGTTTGTCGTTAAAATATAGATATGTTGTTTTAATCGATGGATATGGAAAAATTAAATTAATAATAATTTTTTTCAATAGAATATTAATACAAAATATACGAAGAAATTATATAAACTTGACAGTGTAGTCAATTTTTGTTTTGTAATTATTATTTTAACAAAACTTAAAAGTTTGTTTTCTATGCATTTTTAGCTGGTGTTACAACAAGTTCAATTCCCTAAAATAGTGTAACCTTGTAATGTTGAGATTTAAAGTGATTTCAAATATTCCTACCTAAAATATACGATCTTCATCGTAGAATATGTACCGTATTCTCACATTATGGATTCATTTACTACATACAACGGAACCAAGGATCTATGGGCTCATAACCTCAGGTGTACATAAATACATATTCAGATTCAAAGTCGTATTAGTATACTTATTTTTAGACACCTTTTTTGCGACCTCAGAAATAAAAGTCTTCTAAAATGCTAAGTTATACTGACTTACTTTGTATATTTTAGTTGTTAGGGATATCATGCTGAAATTAATTATGTCGTTTTCAACTTCTGGAGACATAAACACCTTTTTCAATTAAAATTAGCCAGAAATAAAAAAGAAGACAATCTGCCTTATCGATAAAATCGATTTTACCTGCACTAAAATGTTTGTTTCTCTTCGAATATATCCAAGATGTCTCTTTATTATAAGCAAGAGTAAATAAGTGTTCGTGCTGGTTTTTGTAAAGACATATTGTCTTTCTGTTGTTCAACCAAACCTGTGGTTCAGGTAAGAAGTTAGCGTCAGAAAGTAGGAGTTAGAGGAAAACTTGTTACATCTTTGCTGATAGTCAGTCAATCACAATAGAATAAGGCTATCGCACTTACTTTTCTATGAGCAACAACAGGCGACGATTGAGCATCATGTGAGCAGTCGGTAACAGATGAACCACGTGCCAAATCTCGAGGCGAAGAAATAGTGGCTGTCGATCTTTATATATGTAGTACCATGCTTTTCTTCATTTTCATCAGAAATTTTTAGTAAATAGAATTCAGGAAAGACAAAAAAATATTTACTTTTCACTTTTATAAATCTTAAAAAATATGAATATATTTCCTGAGATTTGTTTTACAATAACTGTTTATTGTATTTGAGTATTTTGGAAATTAACGTCTTAGGTGTTATTAAATGTTTATCTTGTGCACCAGCCTAGGTAGAAAGACAAGGCAAGCAGATAATTTGTTCACTTTCCTATTCTTTTAATAGCGCCCAACATTACCGACGGCTGGTTAAAAACCATTTATTTATGTACAACAAAATTTCCTCTCATACGGAGCAATCTAGGACCGTAGATTAGTGAAAATAGCGTACTGGTCTGTTTTCCACTCATTTACACAGGCATGTGTGTTAGACCACTCAAGTTTATTTATGTCACCACTTATGCGACTTTCAAAAATTTTACAAGAGATAGAGTTGCTTCGAGAAATCTTGATGGTTTTCTTATTTAAGAAATCTCCATCAATTTGCAAATTTTAACAATGTGTGAAATATTCATGAATTGTTAAATTAGAAATTTTCTGTATAGAAATCTTTGTTATCTTCATTTCTCATTTGTTGATAAATATTATTTTTAATAATTAAAAATTGTGCCTTTGTTACAATAATGTAATATTATATAACTTTTAGATTAGCTAGAATGATTTTGGTTACCAAATTGTAACTGTGATGATATTAAATTGCTAAATATTTTCCAAATTATTGAATGCAAAGTCTACGATGGAACATAATTGAAATACTTTTCTACTTTTCTACTTTGAAAACGTTTCACTTTATTTTTTTGGAACTATTTAAATTTAATGAATGTTCATTTTTAAACAAATAATCAATTTAAATTTAAATTCTAGTTTTAATTAGGTAAAATTAATAATAAATTAATGTCGTATCTATACAGATACGCCATCTTTTGAGCGTTTCAAGAATCTTCTTATCGATAGCTCCAAAGCGCTCAATTTAAATTTAAAAACATTATGAAGAACAGATTGAACAAAACTGTAAAGGAAATTAGTTTAGATATTATATATTAACAAAAATTTTCATATAAAATTGTAACATGAAATTCATTTTATAGTATTTATTAATATTAAATACTTTATCCATTAAGAGAAAGATGAGAAATTAAGAATTAAGAAAACAGATCTGACGAAGATATTTTTGGTGAAGATAAGAAGAACGTTTTAAGTTTATTTCTTGAAACTATTTTACGACACATTTTCGCATAAAATAATTATGAAACGCGTCACGTTTTCTTTTTCCTATATCTTTTATCGCAATCAATTCTTTTTACTAAGTAATCATTTCACACAGATACGAGTAAGTTATCGTACGTGAGGAATCTAGAAAATTTAATCTATGACATAAACGTGTGTTAAAGCTAATCCTGCTTTAAGGACACAACCTACGTTCAAAATTTAATTACATTAAAATCCATTATACCTCACAAAGAATACGAGTATGTTTATAAATTTTGGGGTCCGAATATTATGATGAATAAAAATAACATCTACCAGTGTAAATAATTGACGAGAAATCTTAAATAAAAATAATCAAGTTTTATTTGAAATAATCAAGTTAACATGAATTCTCTGATATGTGATATATTTAAATTTAACAATTGAAAATTTCCTACATTTTTATACAGAATAAATTTTTTAATTCGTTATTTGAAAGAATTATATTTCCTTCATCCAATAAATTCTAGTAATTTTATCATTCATTATGTAAGGTAGGATAATCATTCATTAATTCAAGGTAGACGACTCATTCGTTTTTGCTCGATTTTTTTCCATCGCTTGTGTTAAAGTAATCGAAAACAGATGTATACAGGTATTATCGGAATATGCAAGAATTATACACACAAATAGATACATAAATTGAAAAAATTAGAATATACGTTATTTTATCGATTGATAAATTGTGTACAATTTAATTTTTTAAATTTATAACATTCCAAGTAAAAGTGATTACTTAATTTCTATTTCAATCTTTTCAAATTCACTTCAATCACTTTCAAGTGATAAATAGAATATATACAGTATTTTTAATTTTACACTCTGTATATATAACACG
Source organism: Habropoda laboriosa (assembly GCF_001263275.1). Lineage (NCBI taxonomy): Eukaryota > Metazoa > Arthropoda > Insecta > Hymenoptera > Apidae > Habropoda > Habropoda laboriosa. The sequence goes on along the minus strand of NW_017100266.1, from coordinate 517,056 downwards.
TAACAACACTTCATACAGTCACAGAATTTAATTATTTTTTCATAATTACTCGTTCGTAAGTATAGTTAGGTAAAGCATTGAATACATTTATCTAGAAATACGCCATTGCGGTTAACGCTGAACGTAACAACACCGGCCGCCATATTGAAAGAAATACTGAGAGGTTAATTAGTAATGTACATTTCGAGAATGTTATTAAACACACGGAATTGCGTAACGTGACTAAAAATATTTTTAACGCGTATCGCAGAAATTTCCTAGAACTTGCGATTCTTTATGCTACTGTTACTTCAACTTTTACTATCAGACTGGAATCTCGCGTGCTCGTTTAACTCTATTTTCTTCTGTTCTCCTGTCTTCTGAAAACAATCCGAGGCTCGTACCACGCTGGAATAATACGATAAGCTGGTGTCACATTAAAAATTTTTTACGATTTCATCATGTATGTATTTAGTAATCTTTCGATGTATACCGGGTGAGCCAAACATCATGGTGAGATTACGGTTTTTTGTTTTAGGTATTAATTTTTGTTATCGTTTTCACGAAACCAATATTTAATTATTATTCATATTAGATATTAATGAAATATACTTTTCTATTATAATTGGCAATTGAACATAACTCGTTCGTGTTATTCTAAAATGAAGTGCAATGTGATATTGTAGTACAAATTGCAAGGTACTGAAGTGTAACATTATAGTGTGCGTGTAATGCACTGGTTATGTCAGAGTAACATGCGAAGATTACGCAATAATGATACATAATAAAGTACTACAATGTGCAAAAGTATCATAGACGTAATAATTGGTGTAGTGGTATAATGTGTAGCAAATTATCGTTAACAACGGTATGTGAAATGAAAAAAGAAGTTATCATTATCGATCTATAATTTGGGGTGTATTATGATTATTAATCCGCCCTATATGATGGGTTTGTTGCAGTTTTATTTTTACCTCTTACTGCTTCCACATTTATCACAAAAGCTAAAAATATACTGTTCCGTTATGGCAGACAAAGTATTGTGAAGAAGGAAGTTTACGTTATTAATATGAAATGTACACGTGATCGACTTCTGATCGATTTAATGTTTAAATAATAAATTAAAATATGGTACTTGAATTTTAATTTTTTCTGTAACTAAGATATTTTTCTTTTAATATACAATAATTTTATGAATATTCACATCAACTATTGTAATTATTTTCATTTGTTGGCTATTGTTTATTATTTGCTCCAGCTTTGGTGATAGTAATTATCAGTAAACAAAATATTTAAAGTTTACTCATTGTGAACATGTTCTAACGAAACTTGATGACATTGCATTGCAGAAGAAATGGTAGCGCCATTATTTGTTTTTGTAAGTAGTCTCATTACAGAAAACTAATAGTATAATGTTGCAATGTAATTATAATACTTTTTCAATAATTTTAAATTTCAATTAAAGTGCATTTTAACAAACAGGCTCTTCATAAATAAATATACGTATGTATATAACGATAACGGTACTATTAAAGTAATTATTGATCGATGAAAAACAAAGCAATATATATAATTCATGTTAATCATAAAAATTTCTTCTATAATTTTAGGTTAACGTAAGCGATAGCAACTCGTTAAGGAGAGAAATGCAACGTCATCCTTAATAACTCAGAGATACACACACACGTATATATGATATACATTGCATGGTAGAAGCGTATATACATAGAGATACTAAAATTCATTACTTATAATGAAAGGTCGAATTGGTAAAATATTCACGAGCGCATGAAAATCACGATATTATCAACAAATTAATGAAAACAAGCTTCCACAGTACCCAAAACCATTCGTTCTTAAAACAAGAAGTGCGCCATACTGAATGTTCTTATTCCACATATGTATTCCTATTTAGTATCTACATCACAGAGAAAACAACCATAGCTTCTTTAAACAGCCTAAATTATTCGAACATCCACCCAAACAAATCATCTACCCACGCTGCTCCGTAAATCAGTCTGACATAACCTCAACCGCAATCAAGCATACGAACGTAAACATTGTTATGTACACGAATCCATCCAGGAATACCAATTCGATGGTAGAACCCGCTCGATTGACATTCACACATGGCGTATGGACGGCCGCCTGCGTGATGTTCAAGCTAACGTACACTCGCGACAGTTCCAACGAACACACACGAACGTTTAATGTCCGTGTAATGTGACAGATACAGAACAAAGTGGCGTCGTCCCCACGCGTAAAATTTAAAACCGCGTCGAACGCCGACGACGGTCGGCGCAGCAGTAGCGCGTTCGCTTTCCGGCTGTTCGGACTTGGCTGCCGCGAATTGAGGTTGCGCATGCGCGTTGCGCCGCTTCGTTTTACCCGCCTGCGCGTACCATCATCGATCACGGCGCACGACGATGTGGATTTGTTAAACGATCGACAACATGTACCCGCGAATACGCGACCACGAGTGAGAACGGACTCACAGTTTCGCCCTTTTCCCGGGGAATGACTGTTCGCTGCCAATGGTGCTTATTATCGATGCATCATGCTTTGGAATTATCCGCAACGCGTCTGACGTTTATCGAGTTCTCTGACGCGTCGCGTGCACCGTATTCGAAGCGTGGAGGGGGAAGCCGCTCTTTTTACCGGCGCTCGAGTTATACATAACCCCAGGTTTGAATTGAGATACGACATCAATGTACGTTTGGCTTGTAATAGATTTATAGAAAAGGCAGAAATTTGTTTGTTTCTTATTTTTTATGCAGTAGTGAGATACAGATGGTTTACAGTTTGAATAAGTATAGGTTGAGGTAGGTTCGTGGTTTCGTGAGGAGAGGTCGCGACGAACGCTTTTTGAATAGAAATGGGCTCGAATTGTAGGATTTCATGAATAATGTTATTTTAATGTTCCAGTAATATTTTCTTACCATTGAAACTGAACTTATTAGAATTTTTGGATGCGTATACATATATATATAAAGTTTCTTTTTTTAATTCGTTTTTTTATCTACTACATAATATAATATGTACAGTAAATGCTGTACCCTATTGGTTTTTAATTAATTTGTTCTTCTTGAGTTACTTTTTAAGAATTTTTTAATTGAAACTTGTAAGTGTAAAAGAAATTTTAATAGATAAATACATAATTAGAGAATCTCTTGATTTTGAAAGAATTCAAAAATTTTCAATTATTTTATACAATGCTCGCTTTCGGGCAGCGTGTAAGCATGTAAGTATTGAATTTGGCCGTGAAAATAATATTAGCAAATTACATGAATTTTCTTTCATAAATGGATGATGAGTTAAAATTGTACACGTACTTATGTATCTTCATGAGGGGAATAACAATTGGAAATGATGCACTATTAGGTTTATGAACAATTGTGTGCACTACATAAGGGAATATTTATTTAAAATTGAAATGAAGTAGAACGATGTACAATTAGTCCTGATTTATTACACATGAATTCTTTTTTTTTTTTTTTT
>NW_017100266.1:511313-513495 GCF_001263275.1 Habropoda laboriosa | reverse complement strand
CTTTTTTAATTCATTTTTATAAATTCTTTTAATACATATTTCGTATAATGTGCAAATTTTTAAAGAAACTTCACAATTCAAAACATTGGACTTTTTTATATTTTGTAATGTATTTATACATATATAGTTAACTCTGAATATGTGTTCAATTTCTTATCTAAATTTTACAATAAAATTGATAGAAATTATCACCGTTTTTAAATGTGTAATTTACGATATAAGAATATATTTCTTGAAGTTTAATTATCTGTATTTGTGAAGATACTTTTTTCCTAAATACTCAGTAATATTCCTTTACGTTACTTTTGAGTTTTCAGAAAATTTGATTTCATTAATTCACGGTCCATTGTTTAAACCATTGAACGAAAATATACTTAGACAGTTCCTCGTTTAATCTTTGCAAATTATTTAACATTTATAATTTTCCAAATAATTTCAATTTTTTTCTTCCAACTGACAAAAAATATCCCCAAACTAATATTTACCTTCAGCAATACCTGCTTCTCCTCTTTAACTAAAATATAACCTAACACATTCGATTTTCTCTACAACCTCCGGACAATTTAACAAAACAATTTATTATCTTATAAATCAATTTCGTTCAATTCTTATTCTTCAACGTTCCGTTTCATTAAAAAATACTGCAGGAGGCGAGGAAAAATTTGAGAGATCAAGCCGGGAATCCCGTGACCTCCGGATCTTAAACGTCCATTAGCCAAGGCGCTCGATTTTTTATTTCCTCGTTGTTATTGCTTCTGTTAATGGGTTTCGAGGCCCCGATCGCACAATACTTTCATCAAACGATCACAGCCTGTTCGTCGACTTCCATTTCACTAATTTCATTCACACGAAGATACACGAAAATTTTCGCCTACGATAAAGAATAATTCGAAACGGTCGATATGAAATATTCTGTTCACTCTGTACGACGAAAAAAAGAAAAAAGAATTCGAGGAATTGTTTGCTCTAGAATAATTTTTCAGATACAAGAGTGAGATTGCGAAGGAGGATCCGGATCAAGGAACGCGTATCAGGTCGTTTTTTTAGAAGATTAAATCGATTATTTTATACAACCGGCATTCATTCGTCCAAAACATTGACCCGATCAGTGACCCGAGATCCTCATTCTTTTCTTTCTACAAACATTTCTGTCCACAATGCTAACGTTTCATGCTAATTTCGATAAATGATTATGTATCGCTCGCGATACTCGTAATGCAACGAATTCTATTTTTGTTGCGGAGGAAATAATTGTTTTTTTACTCCAATCTCTTTCTTTCGTTGTTTAAAAGTCGCATCATCTGTTTGTACGAATTGGTAGTAATAGCTAAGTAAAAAAAGCGTTACTTTATAGATTAGTAAATGTTACTTTAGAATTTAATGTATTTCTTTTTTTTTCGAGCTGTATTGATTTACTTTTGTTTGGGGTTTAACATGGCAAAATGTGATTAGATAGAAATATATAGGTTAGTTTTTAGAAGATTTTAATTATCCGCTGTTTATTTAAATAATTTCACGTATTTGACTTGTGTTGCTTATTTCAAGTTAATCAGTTGGACTCAGTTGTAAATTTCTTGCGTTCGATAGAAAAGTTTTAAGAACAATTCGCGAGTAAATTATGCGAGTTTCATAACATTTCACATTTAGCATTCTCTAATAGAAAAAGTAATTTTGCAACGTATTCTTAAAACTATGCACAATTTCGAACCAATTACTTTCATAATTTAAAAATAAAAAGAGTGTGTTTAGACTACAATTAGCTTAACCTACAAAAGGAATCGATAAAACTCTAATGACAAGTTCAAAAAGACTTACATTCACAGAGTCTACATTCACTTGAGTAGATCGTGATCGATAATCGATACAATTCACTTGTTCGACAGCTCGTTTCATTGTGACCATAGGTTCGACCGTTCTGTACCAGATAACGAACTCCCTCCCCACTCGTGTAGCAACATGGCGGTTGCCTAATCCTCGCCGAAAAAAAAGAAGAGTGGAGAGAGAGAAAAATTGTTGCGACGTTGAATGATAACGAAGCAAGAAGAAAAAAGTGTCCATCGTGGCGGCAATATTTCCGAAATACTTGCCGGTTGTTCCCGAATTCGAAGGTGAAATCGCGGCTCGCGCACATTGTTTTCCCGGCTAATATACGAGCGCGCATGCGCACTGACGTCAGATATGT
>NW_017100266.1:510495-511227 GCF_001263275.1 Habropoda laboriosa | reverse complement strand
AAGAACAACGAAGGGCCATCGATGAATTCCTCCTCTTCCTCTGCGGACGGTGAGTGATTTTAACATTCTTACGTATTAAATAACATAAGTACACAGCAACGAATGTTGCAAGGCAAGTTTCGACAGTTTAGGTTATGTTGTACGAACACATGTTGTTTTGCGATAAGTTACGTTAAGAGGGGGCGATAGCGGTGAAGTTATTGGGTATGTAGAGCACAAATGAACGAAAAAGTTGAATTTCTATTAACGATGTTTGACAATTTGGTAAATGTTCGAGGTGAATATTTTCTTATATTTTTTCCAGGAAATGTGTGCATTTGATGTATTCGATTTGTAGTGTACATACTTGGTTCGGCGATAAAATCACGTGGGTTAGCGATACTAAGGCTCGAGTGTGGCGCAGGGATATTCTGTTCTGTTGATTGGAAGATAATGTAAAAGTATTTCATAAAATATGGATACAAGGAAAGTAATGATGTATTTTTTTTAACGTGATTGCTAATGCTTGATCTGCAAGATTTAGTAGCTTAGCGTGTATGATAGTACGTGATTTTATTAACATCGTAAAAAGAATGTGTATTTCAAATTGGAGATAATTAGAAATATGAAAGTGAGAAAAGTGGAAGTTTAAAAATTAGAAAATCAAAAGAGTTGAAAGTTTGCAAATATAGAAATAATCAAGCTTGGTGCTTGAAAGAATTATATTATTTTTCCTAACGAAACCTGAAAACT
>NW_017100266.1:474317-510446 GCF_001263275.1 Habropoda laboriosa | reverse complement strand
TTAATATAAATATTTTCCTTATTTTTTCTAAATATTTTAACATTTTATGTACGAATAATTAAATTTCGAAAAATATCCACTTAAGATTTATTCAATACTGTTATTCAAATTTCGAAATTAGAAAGTACTTTAGCGTAACAAAAATATTTGCTATAATACTTCTGACTGTTTTCAATATTAATTATTTAAAAAATACAGAGTGGATTTAGACCTAATTACTAATTCATTCGTTGATGTTAACAGAAAGCTACTAAACAATTGCTAATGCAAACGCACAAAATAGCTTTTATTAAACAATGAAATCATTTCACACGATCAAATGTTAACATAAATAACAAATGCGTACAGTATATTCTCCACAAGTGTCAGACCGCAAGGAAGCTAAACCTGACACTCGTAGAGTCAGGGACTACGTTTTCGAGCCTCGCGCCCGCCTTTGCAGTTTGCCGAACGTAGACAAGGACAGCGAATAAAAGATAAGCATGAAACGTGAGTCGAGGCAACCAACTTTTAATTAATAAATACCAACTTTTTTAATTTTACGTTCTTTTATCCCGAAATTTTTCTTAACATATTGATGAGATTTTTCTGATGAAAACGACATAAAACACGACATAATTTGAACAACATTTACTTATTAACACGTTCACTGTCACGCCAGATTTACAGGTTGCTGTCAGGCGGCCACAAAAAAATACATTTTAAGCATATACATTAAGCAGCTCATATTTGAGCTGGAAATACACAACACAACTAACTACTAAACCAAATCACCAGAAAAATTTTCAATATTATTATTGAAGTAAACTTTCGTAGAACGAGAGTGAAAAATTGAAAGAATCAAAAGAAAAAACGCGAATTCGTATCTTTTTCGATTCTAGAATATAAGAAAATTTGAATAAAATACGCGACGAGAATTGGGGAGAAGCATAAGTTAAACGCGTAAAAATATTCAATAATAAACGAACTAGGGATGAAGCTATTATTTCAATACGCGATGCACTGACTCTAGTATTTACTAAAATTCAAAAATTCTCGTATAAATTCCGAAAATAGATTATTAATTACGGTAAACTACTGAGACGGTTTAATTAAGGGTGGGCATGGTGCTGCTTTAGTTTGAAATGATTTATAAACACATAATTAACAGAGGAAAAACCGTGAAACGGCAAAACGTCTACATTCTAATTGTTATAACATGTAAACAGAACTTTAAATTTAGTGTAAACAGAAAAAATATATAATACAATTTATTTCACGGTATTGCAACAAATAAACGTTGAATCAATATTTAATTCGTATAAAAACAATTATTTAACGTAATAATTTTACCTTCACTATGGCTATTTTTAATCTACGACCACAGGTCAACCTGATTTCTAATCCTTACGAACTTTAAATTCAGTCTAAACTGAGAAAATATATAATACAATTTATTTCACGGTATTGCAACAAACAAACGTTGAATAGATTCTTAATTCGTATAGAAACATTTATTTAAAATAATAATTTCACCTTCACTATGGCTATTTTAAATTTACGACCAAGGGTCAACCTGATTTTTAATCCTCCGAACTTGATTTCACAACGAGAAAGTAATAAGATCGTTGAAACGTACTTATTTGTCAAAGAAACTTGCAAAAATGTATAAATAATAATATGTAATGTTTTAACAAATTTTTGGAAGTATAAATTAATAATAAAATTGTGAAAATTAATAAATTATACGTTATTATAACATTAATAGAATTATGACTAAACCGAAGTTCGAAGTCGAGTATTTAAAGTCTGATATTACGTGCCTAGCGAGTGCCGGTAATTGTTAAAATTTGTTTAATAATTAGTAATAGAAATTCTAATTGATTCTAATGTATACAAGTGTTACAAGAAGGCTGAGTGTGTACAGGGTGGACATAGACTAGCTAGTAGCCCCCGACCACTCTATTCACATCTCAGAACCTTCAGGTCAAAATACGCCGCGAAGTGTCTAGGGCCCAGTATAAAGGGTAAATGATTTCGCGGGACATCGGCGGGTCCTTATATACCTGCGGTACCCTCTCCCCAAAGTCATTAGCAAAATCGTCGGTTAGGTCAGGCGGGAAATTTTCGCGGGAGATTTTCGCGGGAGATTTCCGTTATCGTAACACGGTATAATTTATCAATTTTTACAATTTTGTTATAAATTTATACTTCCGACAATTTGTTATAACATTGCATATAACAATTTATACGTTTTTACAATATTCTTCAATGGAAACATAGGTTTTAGCGTTCTCGTTACTTACTCGTGGTTAAATTAATTTCGTAGGGATTAAAAATCAGGTTGACCTGTGGTCGTAGATTAAAAATAACCATAGTACAGCTAAATTTATTGTGATAAATAATTCTTTTTACACGAATCATGAATGTATTCAACGTTTGTTTGTTATAATATCGTGAAATGAATTATATTACACATTTTCTCTATTCACACTGAATTTAAAGATTATAACGATTAAAAATCAAGTTGACCTGTGTTCATTTATCAAGAATAATCATAATAAAGCTGAAATTATTGTGTTAAATAATTTTTTTAATACAAATTAGGAATTTATTCAACGTTTGCTTGTTACTACTTGTTACAGTATACTGTCTCGCAATGTAAATTTAAGTAAATTAGGTTGAACTGCACAGAAAATGCACAGAACTACACAAATAATTCATTTCACGATATTATAACAAACAAACGTTGAATACATTTTTCATTCGTGTAAGAAGAATTATTTAACACGATAAATTTAGCTGTACTATGGTTATTTTTAATCTACGACCACAGGTCAACCTGATTTTTAATCCCTACGAAATTAATTTAACCACGAGTAAGTAACGAGAACGCTAAAACCTATGTTTCCATTGAAGAATATTGTAAAAACGTATAAATTGGTATATGCAATGTTATAACAAATTGTCGGAAGTATAAATTTATAACAAAATTGTAAAAATTGATAAATTATACCGTGTTACGATAACGGAAATCTCCCGCGAAAATTTCCCGCGAAAAGTTCCCGCCTGACCTAACGGACGATTTTGCTAATGACTTTGGGGAGAGGGTACCGCAGGTATATAATTTATTTCATGGTATTGTAACAAGCAAACGTTGAATAAATTCCTAATTCGTATTAAAAAAATTATTTAACACAATAATTTCAGCTTTATTATGATTATTCTTGATAAATGACCACAGGTCAACTTGATTTTTAATCGTTATAATCTTTAAATTCAGTGTGAATAGAGAAAATGTGTAATATAATTTATTTCATGGTATTGTAACAAGCAAACGTTGAATACATTTTTCATTCGTGTAAGAAGAATTATTTAACACGATAAATTTAGCTGTACTATGGTTATTTTTAATCTACGACCACAGGTCAACCTGATTTTTAATCCCTACGAAATTAATTTAACCACGAGTAAGTAACGAGAACGCTAAAACCTATGTTTCCATTGAAGAATATTGTAAAAACGTATAAATTGTTATATGCAATGTTATAACAAATTGTCGGAAGTATAAATTTTTAATAAAATTGTGAAAATTGATAAATTATACCGTGTTACGATATCGGAAATCTCCCGCGAAAATCTCCCGCGAAAATTTCCCGCCTGACCTAACCGACGATTTTGCTAATGACTTTGGGGAGAGGGTACCGCAGGTATATAAGGACCCGCCGATGTCCCGCGAAATCATTTACCCTTTATACTGGGCCCTAGACACTTCGCGGCGTATTTTGACCTGAAGGTTCTGAGATGTGAATAGAGTGGTCGGGGGCTACTAGCTAGTCTATGTCCACCCTGTACACACTCAGCCTTCTTGTAACACTTGTATACATTAGAATCAATTAGAATTTCTATTACTAATTATTAAACAAATTTTAACAATTACCGGCACTCGCTAGGCACGTAATATCAGACTTTAAATACTCGACTTCGAACTTCGGTTTAGTCATAATTCTATTAATGTTATAATAACGTATAATTTATTAATTTTCACAATTTTATTATTAATTTATACTTCCAAAAATTTGTTAAAACATTACATATTATTATTTATACATTTTTGCAAGTTTCTTTGACAAATAAGTACGTTTCAACGATCTTATTACTTTCTCGTTGTGAAATCAAGTTCGGAGGATTAAAAATCAGGTTGACCCTTGGTCGTAAATTTAAAATAGCCATAGTGAAGGTGAAATTATTATTTTAAATAAATGTTTCTATACGAATTAAGAATCTATTCAACGTTTGTTTGTTGCAATACCGTGAAATAAATTGTATTATATATTTTCTCAGTTTAGACTGAATTTAAAGTTCGTAAGGATTAGAAATCAGGTTGACCTGTGGTCGTAGATTAAAAATAGCCATGGTGAAGGTAAAATTATTACGTTAAATAATTGTTTTTATACGAATTAAATATTGATTCAACGTTTATTTGTTGCAATACCGTGAAATAAATTGTATTATATATTTTTTCTGTTTACACTAAATTTAAAGTTCTGTTTACATGTTATAACAATTAGAATGTTGACGTTTTGCCGTTTCACGGTTTTTCCTCTGTTAATTATGTGTTTATAAATCATTTCAAACTAAAGCAGCACCATGCCCACCCTTAATTAAACCGTCTCAGTAGTTTACCGTAATTAATAATCTATTTTCGGAATTTATACGAGAATTTTTGAATTTTAGTAAATACTAGAGTCAGTGCATCGCGTATTGAAATAATAGCTTCATCCCTAGTTCGTTTATTATTGAATATTTTTACGCGTTTAACTTATGCTTCTCCCCAATTCTAGTCGCGTATCTTATTCAAATTTTCTTATATTCTAGAATCGAGAAAGATACGAATTTGCGTTTTTTCTTTTGATTCTTTCAAGCTTTCAATTGCATTACGCATTATTGCAATAATTTCTATCGTTACATTTAATTCTAATTGTTTATCAGCTTTTCCGCTGCTATCGACTCTACATTTTTTTTTTTTTTACGTGGAGGTAGGCCGACTCTATGTGATAAACAATCGGCAACCAAACGGTGGCTCTCCCTCTACATTCGACGGATAATGTGTACAGGTATATAATGTAATTTCTTAGCAATTTGTTTTTGTAATTCATCCAAAGCGATATATTATGAAATTAAATTAATCACTCAATAAGTATTAACATTAGATTGTTTCCTCGATATGGCCATGGTGGTCATCAGTGACTGGAGTGCCTCAAATGTTTAGAATAATTAAAATAAAATAAATGTTGTCAACTTGCTGGAACTTATAATTAAAAACTTATAATCAATTGAAATATTATACTTTTAATATTACATTTTGTATAGAATGATAACATTATCGAAGGAGCTAAGTGTAATTTACAAATGAAATATGAATTTTCAAAGAATGTCCACTAATAGCCAGTAGTCGTTCCGTATAATTTTTCGTGCAAAATCAAGTCAGGCTGCAAATAAGGACACCATATAGGACAGAATGTTTCATCGATGGGCAAAAAATATCACAAATGGTATTAACATAATTATTGTACATTTTCTAGGATACAATTTGTCGTCTCTTACCACCCTATGCAATCCTTAAAGAAAAAAGAATTATTACCCAATTCATTTGCAATGTAACAACAGCTATCAGTAAATTCTATCAATTGACAACGTGCTTACTGATTAAATTAACATAATTGTATCAATTGAAACGGAACAAGAAAAACATTCATCAACAATTGCCATCTATTTACAATTTTACGCAGAATCCATTACAAGCTGCGGTTGTAGCATTATGCTGATAATTATTAAGAAATCCTGCTGATCGTGAGTCTCTTCGCCATATGAATCAACATAAATTCGCAGTCGTAAATAATTCACATGGAGCATCACCTACTTGACAATTCTCGATTCCGATGAAATTTGGCATATATGTAGAACATTGAAAAATATTTCTGATACCTGATACTCAAGATTGAGATGTGAACGAAAACACCGAGGAGAGCAAAAAAATGTTAATTAATTACATATTTTTTTCTACCATACTTTTGCACTACCAGATTATTACCAGTCAATTTATTTATAATAATTATTAATTCTTGCTTCTCCCATTAAAAATGTAAAACTATAATCAAGCTTTTTCTTTCTTCTTTTGAAACGACGAAAAATCGGGTTGCAAATGGTTAACTGTACACTTTGTGTGGCACATTAATAGCTGTTAAGAATCTCCGTTAATTACGAAAGTGTTCGCGGTGCGAATCGATACGGTTACGCAATTAACACACAGATTGGTATGGTACGCGTGGACGTCTGCGAGTGTCTGGCAAAAATCCAGGGTGAAACGGAGCGAGACTTGCCACGATAAAGCTCCATCGCTCTGCTCGAACCACGATAACCCGAGGACCCTTGGCTGCGCAGCAGCGAAACTGAACGAGCTCGCGTTCGTCTTCACCCTCGTTACCTTACGCGAATTTACGTTTCTTACCGGTTTGTTGACGTCTTGTCGATGCGCAACACCATTGACGAAGCACCTCTTTCTACTTATCGCGTGGTTCACGAGCGATTCGAAGGTTAATCTGTTAAACGAAGATGTGTCAAGTGGAACAGCCGGTGTTCGAAACGCGATGATTTATTTGCCCACGGATTCGCCATTTTTATTTGTATATATAAGGTAACTTAAGAGGGAATTCGCTTTGATTTTAGGTACAAAAATGTCGACTTTTTTTATCCTTGTTATGGGTGTACAGTGTCTAGAATATGTGTGTAAGATATTACAGCGAAATTTGAAATATTAAGGAAGTTACAGAGATTTGAAGTAGGCTGTGCGCAGCGTTTCGCCAATTGTACGAGTTTATGGCACGATGAAAGAAGAAGGATCGTAGAAGTGAAACAATGTTCTCTGTAAGACATTCTTGAGCAAGAAGAGGAATTCTTATATGATCCTAGAATCGCTGATTGGCGTAGAAAGCATACGTACAATTATCGGTGTGTTACATTTACGAAAATATTTGAAAGCGTTTGTCTGAAAACTACATTTACAAAAATGGCTTGCATAACATCTCAAAAAATACTTAACCTTGAAACGTCGAACATTGAATACAAACGCAGATTTGACACCAAAAGGATCGACTTTATGATCCATGTTGTTTAACCATTTACATAAGCCCCTAAAGTCTCAGACACTTTTCATTAACACCCTGTGTCTGCAGATAAAATGTAGAAATGAATATTTCGACAAAATAATTTTCTTGTTTTTAATTTTTTCTCCTTGTGGAATGCTACGAGTGCCTTAATAGATATCAACAGCAATTGTGTACAGCTGTTGGTGTGTTACCCTTTCAAAAAATCATTTATCCTTCTTGCTTTATGAAATACAAAAAATTCAGATTACTTTTTCAACTCAGAGAAAGATCAAATTTAACTTACTACTTTTAGGTTAGTTTAAGCTTCGTTTTTATTCTAACAAAATCGAAGCAAGCGATGGCGCATCAGTTGGAAAAATGGTTTTCAGATTACAAGTGATCTTTGAAAGGTTACAATATAATTGGTCCAAAAATAAATCGTTTTTCTTTTGAACTCATGGTCGTTGCTCATTAACACTCCGTGTTATCGAAAATAAAGTTGAATGAGCGTGTAACAAATGTATTTTAAGTTTGTTGTGTCTTCCTCTGCATTGTTTACCCACTCAGATTGCATTTGTTATTATGCATCGGGTGTTTTGAAAGGATCTCACGGAATTAATCTTAGTTTGGTACATTTTGTAAATATAAAATTGATATGTAACTTATTGGAGCAATAGCATTGCACTATAAGGGAGAAAAAAAAAAAAAAAAAAAATGTTAATTATTGGATTCTTTCTTTTTCTTAGCTTCAACGAAGGATAAAGATAGAACGTTTAAAAATTTAACTATATTCGTATCCTTCAACTATAATTATATACTTTTTCCGTGGAAAGAAGTGTCGTGCAGAATGTAGGACTGTTACCTAGTATATACGAAAGCAGGCTGTAACGCGAAGTGCAGTAAAACGCACTAGGGTGAGTTGACAGTTTTCGATTTCTTCCTAAGAGTACTCACTTCCTGTTGCAAATTCGTCAATTATATCTTTCTAATCTCTCGAAAGATACAGTACTATATTTCAATAATTGCTTCCATTAATTTATCGTAATTATGTCATTTCAAGTAATTATTTCATTTCAAATAATTATTTAATACGTGTAAATTCAACTTCTAATGGATTTTTCTGTGCATGCACCATACATTTTCTCTCTCATGTTTTACGTTTACAAACTTTGAAGTTTATTATTTAAATTTATCTCTAATTTATTTACTTCGTCCAAATTAATCTCTTCGAAAATTAGGTTAGGTTACGCTGTTAAATTGGAAATATGAAATTTTTAAATAATAGCAAAGAACATTCTAATTTTTTCGAAAATTCAAAGATAATTAAATACTCTCGACAATTTATCTAATTTATTTTTACTTCAGAGGCGATACATGAAATATTTATTTCATTGTTCGTAGATAAAAATAGACATTCTTCAACTTGGCAATAATACTCAATATCTATCGATAAACTTTTTAGTATCGAGATCAGCTACACTTCAGGTAATTAAACTTTCTTACAAAAATCGAGGAGCGAAAGATCTTTCGGAAAAAGATCGAGGTTAGAAAAAATGGAAAATCCAGTTTTCTTTGTTTTATTTTCGAGGACACATTATCCTCACAGCAATATATTTTACCGTCGATTATCGTACAGATTATCAAACGTGTGTTTCAGTTCATAGATACAAGATTAATAGAACAGTTTACTATGTAAGTTTTGAAAGAACCACTTCTGTATTAATATACCACCTGTACGATTGCTTCTTGATAATCATTTTGAAGGCGTATTTATAGAGGATCGGTAATGTTAAAGTACTCGAAAATTGGTGATATTTATTAGTTCATAATGATGAAGAGTGTAGTACAACGTTAATATCGATTAGAAATGTCGATTAATAATCTCTATTTTAGTTGCACCTTGGGAGATGTAAATTTTTTATCACATGAACAGATTTCTTTTCGTACTTGTCATTTCTGAATGAATTTTTAATTTTTCAAGAAGACTTTTTTCGCGTAATTTCTATTTCTTCGTCGATGAAGAATAATTTTTTCATTATACAATCTTAATGCATTTGCACTTTTCAGTTGTAGCATTAAATTAACTCATTCCGCTGTTGGCATTCTACTTATAATAGAATTACTTTCTCTTTGTAATATTTTTGTAAATGTTAATTAAAATGTCAATGTTAATGAACACAATATTAATTACAATATAAATTGAAGTTTCGCTATATCCAGTGTCATATTGAAATATACAGGGTGACGCAGAAGTTCCTCGCGTTTTCTTCTAGATGACATCCTTTTTTTTTTCGACAACTTTCGCAAAATTTCAGGAGTTATCTTTAAACGTGCCAGGGACTTTCTATTTTTAAGGGAAGATCTTGAAGATTTTCATTCTGTATTTGAAAATAGAACTTTGTATTTGAAAACATATTTTTCTCAGTAATTTATAAGTACATTTACGTGCAACTTCGACCTTTACCAATTTGCAAACTCAAATACACCGTTTCTTCATAAACCGAAGCTTTTCCATCTTTATTCAACAAATAATCGACATAAGCTCAATCGTTGAAATATTCTTTGTTGTTTCAAGGACTTTTCTCCATCTTTCTTTCATGATTTTGATCAGATAAAGTCATCGATAGATTTTTTCAAGAAACCTCAAAAAATCGAAAATATCGTTTTCCAATTCGTCCTCTAAAACGATCTACACAGTGCGTGAAGATACTTCAGTTCGAAGTAATTTCACAAACTGTAAAACCAAAAGCAGCCAACTCTTTTTTACACCCGATATATTCATACGTACGTTTATCGAAATATTACAAATTGATAAAAATTATCGCAACTCTGCAAAATACTTCACATTGAAATTACAAAAAAAAAACCGGTGGACAGTGTCGCCTAACCTGACCTAACCTCACCAGCGCAGCGTCGCGAAACGAAACAAATAGATCGATCACCGATCCAAATTTTCGTTTCGAGTTTATCGATAATTCGTAATCGCTAAATTTATCACGCCTTATTTAATACAGTATATATACATAAGATCGATAATCTTTCACGTTTCCAATATACACGCGAAGCGTTTCAGATAAGATTCGATCTCACGGCTTCTGACAAGTCATTGATAATAATATTTATCTAATAAGGAGATCCCCGTCTTGATAAATGTCGTGACTACGCTCATTTGTCGTGTCCCATCCTTCGTTACGTAATATTCCTGAATATTATTTAAATCCATCGAAGTTCTTCTATTCAGACTCTAATATATTCGCTTGCGTGAAGAGTCTAGAGGACTCTGAAAGGATTTGTAACGCCACTGGTGTTGTCCAGCGTGTAAAAGCATCGATTATGAAACGCGTATAAGTAGGCATACGTCGACGAGAAATTTTGCACATCGAAGTTTCAAATAAGAAATACTACACTTCCGTCTGGAAAAATATGCTACTTTTAACACGCGTTCCTTCGACATTTTCAAACGTTACAGAAAACATTGTTCAATCGTAGCTAATAAAATTATGAATTACGGTAAAAGAAATTTCTATTTCACAGGAATTTTTTTAGTAACTACGTCGGGTATGATTATTTTTAAAAGAAGGAATAACATAACCCTACGTTGTAATTATGACAATAATATCTCGGCCCTTTTTAACTATCTTCCTAAGAGTCTCTCTTGAGTTAAATAGTTAAATATTTGACGCTTTGCCCGAGTTTCACACGGGATAAACTGTCGAAGGGTTGAGAACGTTGAATAGCCAAAATTGTGTTTTTTTGGGGGGGAAATTAATTTTATTTGAAACAACGATATTGTTTTTAACCCTTTCGCGACGGCGGAACCAGCCATCGGTACGCCACTAACGAACGGGTCGTCGTGCCATTAGTGCACACTATGCACATTAAGAGTGTCTTCGCGTTTTTTCAAATCTTAGAGGATTTCGTTGGAACAGCAAAGGACTTAAGGGTGTGTCGGATAAAGGGAATGTTGTTGAGGCCTTGTTCTGTATTTTAAAATAAATCTTCACTTTAAGTTGTCGAGGCGCGAGCCAATGCGACGCGCTTAGTGGATGCCGGATATAACCGGCCTTAGCCAGTGTGAAGCATTTAGTGGAGGCGGGATAAAGCGGGGGGGAGCCAATGCGACGCGCTTAGTGGATGCCGGATATAACCGGCCTTAGCCAGTGTGAAGCATTTAGTGGAGGCGGGATAAAGCGGGGGGGAGCCAATGCGACGCGCTTAGTGGATGCCGGATATAACCGGCCTTAGCCAGTGTGAAGCATTTAGTGGATGCAGGATATAACCGGCGCTAGTCGCGAAAGGGTTAAAGAGTATGAGATTCGGAT
The DNA here is from genome assembly GCF_001263275.1 of Habropoda laboriosa. NCBI lineage: Eukaryota > Metazoa > Arthropoda > Insecta > Hymenoptera > Apidae > Habropoda > Habropoda laboriosa. The sequence goes on along the minus strand of NW_017100266.1, from coordinate 498,997 downwards.
ATTTTTCCCACACTTTTTTTTAACAGCAGTAAATAGTTTTATTGCATAAATATGATATTGAAGAAGCTGCACAATCAGAGAACTATTTTCGAAAAGAATGGTTTTATACTTTTTCACCATTTTGGTATTATTGTAACATTTGTCGAATGTGAAAGAATTGCTAAGAAATTATTAAAGACTTAGAGATTGTTGTTCAATTTGAATTCTTGTAGTATGAAATTTCTCTTCTTCTGTTATAATTCATTGTTAAAGTTTACTTACATTTTTATTGTTTTTTTTATTTTTCATTTTGCTAAGTTCAGGTTTGAAAATAGTTAATTACCTTTTTTAACATATTTGTTCATGTGTAGTTTCTAATATTATGCTTACACTATTTTTATTAATATTGGAGAGTAAAGGTGATGAAAAATATACAGGGTGAGTCACGCAGCTAGCACTCTTAGGATCGTATCTCGAGTTTGGTTTGAGATAGAGAAAAGTTGTAGAGGAAAATGTCGAATGGTACGGAAAGGTCTAACTTTCTTACGGCTTCACTTTTTGTTTCGAAGAATTGATCTACGTAAAAAGAATATGCAGTTCCATTTAAGAAAAAGGGTGCAAAAATCTGCAATTTTTTAGGTGCATCGTCGTTCTTATGAAAAAAGTGAAACAGAAAGAACGTGAATAGATCTTTCTGTATCGTTCAACTTGTTCCCCTACAACGTTTCTCTGTCTCCAATCAAACTCAAAATATAATTCCTCCCAATTGCATGACTCACCCTGTGTAATACAAATAAAAAATTACGTTTCACATTATTTTAACCCTCAACGGTCGAGGCGGAGTCTCTATTTCCGAACTCAACGTTATTATATTAAAATGAAATTAATACAACCAACCACTCTATTCTATAATGTTCATTAGGAAAATGTGCAATAAAGGTAAATCAGTAAGAAATGTTCTATATTTATGGATGAACTAACTGGAAGTTGAGGAGTTTCGTAGACCCCATATCGGGCTTTACGTCCCAAAAACGGTGTCTCGACAGTAGAGGGTTAATAATGGATGCTTTTTACATACCTATATCCTTGATATTTCTTTTAGCAATAGCGTAGTTATTTCAAGTTTCTCTCAGTTTATCTTTTTTCCCTTGATATACACAAATTGCACAACTCTTTATGTAACATAACTGTTTATACTTTTTCCAAATTATTTTCTTCTGTTTCCAAAAAAAGAGTGCTCTTTCCTTGTACGTAGATTTCTGCAGCATTGTTCTTCAAAACTTGTATCAACTCGTTCTTTACCTCGATATACAGATTTTGCATAATTTTTACTCATAGTGTGTATTATTGATTCACACTTCTTTCACCACTTTTTCTTTATCTCAGTTTTATGTAATATCATTACTTAATACTTTTATCAATGCTTTCTCTGTATCTTGATATATACTGCATTGGCACAAATCATTAGTAATTCGCTAGTAATCCTTTGTTTGGATTGACATTCGTTGTAAGTATCTTAATTATAAGGTATACCTGCTATGATTTACGATAATACTTGAAATATTTTAACGAAGTATGACGTGAACTGTAATGTAGTTTAGAGTTTAACTGATTATTCAACAGAGATACAATCATTGATATGTTTAAAATGTCATTGTCCCTGTTGACAGGAAAAGGATATCGTAACTTTTTCTGAGTTGTATCGTATCATTTCTTTAACCTATATGAAAGATTAAAAAACATTCACTTGCTACTGTGTACTCGAATGGTTTATCGTTAATTTTACCAGCAATAATTTATCTCTAATTATGATAAACATTCCAAGTAATTGTGGATATCGTTACATTTAAATACACTGTGCATAAAATTGCTATTAGTCCAAAATCTATTTGTTACACTTCAGATTAATGTAAATTACGTTTAATCTTAAAGGATCGTTAAGAGTGTTAAGTTAAAAAAAGCGACAGTTTTCTTTATGAAATATCGACGAGCTTTCTGGATTAAAGGAAAGTTTAATAAATTTTCATAATGATCATTTTTCACTTGTGAGTTATTTTTCATAAAAAGAAAAAAAAATTCCACGTTGTGTATACTCGCTTTTGTATTATTCTCGCGTCTCATGCTTGCACTATTATATATGTATGTTTTCCATGACCTAAATATAAATATGTAAGCGAGTTGAATATTTAAAGGAATTTCACTTTTAAATTCGCTGACAATGAGACTTAATTTCGTTTCGATTCGAGTGTCAATAGAATTTATTCTTTCGAAGATCATGGTTGTCTCCGTTTGAAATTGATTACGACCTTATCGACATACTAATCTCTCTTATCGAACGTTATCAATAGCTTTAAAATGAAAGCCTTGCATTCAGACAGTATTATTAGTTTCTCGAATTAATCGATATGTATAAATTGAGAAGTCATCTTAGAGAGGCGTGATAACGCGTTTATGATTAAAGAATTATCGTAAATTGTTAATCTTTCGTAATGATCTAATTGATAAATCAACGAGTAAATAAATAAAGATGAACAAGTATGTAATAAACAACCGAAGGACGAGTTGTGCGAGAAATCTTCTTTCGAGTGAATTTATAGTATTTAAATATTTATCTCGAGTCGCGAGTAAAATGAGTTTTCCATATCAAAATTATGGTACTTCAATATTGTACTGTGAATTGTTCTCGGTAATGTTAACGTTCGTTGCAATGTTTCAGCTGAACAATAAGTGGAAGAATCGTATATTTAAACGAACAAAATTTAATAGCAATCAGTTTTATCAATCACTTTGGTAAGTTTTCTATTAGATTCTACAGATACAAGTTTTCTGTCAATTTTAAACGAATACTTCAGCTAAATATTCGAATAAAATTGAAAATCAAAATGTCTCCGTTTCGTTGTAATAGGACACGTAATATAAGATTGGAAATAATTAAAAAGAATTGTTGTAATTTTACAAAATAACGAATGACTTTCCAAAAGTGTTACTAAAATCATTCTCAGAAAGGTGATCGTTTTTATTTCGTAAAATTAAAAACTTTCCAGTTTTTTTCTTCTTCTAGTAGACAGAAGAACTGTCTTAAAATAACAAGACGTGGAAATTGTTTGAATACCGTGTTGAAATGTTTATTCGAAAATTTCATAAATTAATAATTCCAATTGCTCGAAATATGCGTTAAATATATTCGTGAAAAGTGAAAATATATTGGTAATTACGTGACTAGTGAAATTAGCAAATTTTTAACACAATGAATTTAATTGCACAAGTCAGCTGTTCTTTCTAATCTTCCCTATGATACCTACAAAATCTCCATGCATTGTACCAACTGTAGGTATACGTGCACACGTGTTTTTCTACAAGCTACAAGTGAATATTAACATTCATACCTTCTCCTCGGCGATCTGTCATCTCGTTACAGAGGCGAACGCGTGCTTTTTGTGCCGCTTTTTAGTTTCTACTTTTACGAATAAATTTAGAAATCCTTTTGACGAGCTGTACGTGAATAACGTTCGGGATTTCGTAATTTTTGTGCACCTGGTTTTCTATCTAAGAATAAACTTGCACTCAAGGCTGGTGTGTTAACCATTTCGAAAAGCTTAACAGAGCCGAGTGTACAAAATAAGAACATAAACGATGTACAGTCGTGGACAAAATAAATTTTGCCACATGTAGATAAATCAGAAATTTCATTTCCATCTGTTGTTAGGAGAAATTGACAAATTTTTAATTTCCTTAAATTCTTCGCTGAAGTAAGCGTCAGACAAGTATATACAGGGTGTCTCGGTAAAACTGGAACACCAAGATAGCTCCTTCGTTTCTAATTATACTGAAAAATTCTACATACTCTGAATGGTTTCGAAAGAGGAACAGGAGCAAGAAAATCTTCTTTTTTTTTTTTTAACTTTTCAAGGTCATCGATATTTTTCTTTTTTGCAGTAGGTGTCTGAGTTAGGACCTTCAACTGTGACCTCGAACACGAAGAAGCAAGATCATTCAGATTGTATCTCGAACATTTTTCAGTATCGTTAAAAATAAGGGAGATAATTAGGTGCTCGTGTTTTACTGGAGCACCCTGTATATTATCTAACTAACATTTCAAACATTAAAGCAAAATCATCGTTCTACAGAAACTGGATTTCCAATCTCATCCAGTATAAACGTTTAAAAAAAACAATTCATCGATGGAATTTGAATTTTTTCTATCGATGCTCGATTACGTCATCGAAACAAATTCCTGTTTATTGATATATACATATATATATATATAGGAGGAGCGTGGCGGCGGTGGTGGGGGGAAGCTTTAAATAGTCGTTCGAAGAGAGAAAGAATAACTCTTAATTGACAATGTTTTCCTTCGGTGAATTATCATTTACATAATCTTCTTATCTCGACGATACACATATATATATATGTGTGTCACCAATTTTTAGGTTACCACTGACTGGAAATAGAGTAAACCTTGACTCAGTCTTTATCAAAAAAAGCTTGCTTTTCCAGAGGAAACCGACGGTGGCTGGTAAACAGCCAATGAACAATTGTTTGCTTAGAATGATTCTGCGAGGCAATAAATAAACAACTGTTTACCCAGAATGATGAAAATAGGGGAAAATTAGATTAAACGACGAGTGAATCATTCCAGCCTCCAATGGTCAATACATGCGGCTAGTATTTGTAATTTTGTCGGTACACACGAGACGTATAGTCGATGGAAGCGATATGAGCCGTTCGTTTCGAATGTGGGGCAAGCCCGTTTTTTGTTCGACTATAGATTGTTTAGAGATGAAAAGTTATTAAGTTCTATCTATTGTTACCGTTAATTTCATTTTTCTCAAAAATGGACTTGCCCCAGTTTCGAAGTAAACAGATCAGACATAATAATGAGAAACAGTTTCAGGGAGATAGTTTAGGGTCGTCTGAATTGGTTCCTTTCTCAAGAAGCATTACAAATGCTTCCCACAAATGTCTTTGTTAGTTAATTTATAGGTTAACATAAACAATTCTTTTTCTATTTATATGTTGCAATATGAAAATATTGCTTGGAACGAAAAATATAATTTTTCAAAGAAATACTTGCTGGTAATGAACGAAGCAAGTTCGATTTTTCTCTAACTAATTGCACTAACTTTTAACTACTTAATCTACGTATCATTTCTATTAGGTTGGTGCAAAAATAACTGCGGTTTTCGCCACTAAAAACTCGAGTTATCAGTCTGAAGTGAGTTGTTTTGTAACTACGTTCATGTAGTATACCATTTCAAAGCGTAAAGTTGGCTCTGTCGATATATGTCTGTGACTTGTTTCTGACTGTTTATTTGTAGCTGTATTTGGTCAGCAAAGTGAAGATGGAAAAAAAGCAAATTCGAGCGATATTATTGTACGAGTATAAACTGGGACGTTATAATTTTCTCAAACCTGGCGAAGCTGTTACAGCAGTGAAGTACTGTCACGAAATCGACAAAATGCATAAAAAGTTGAAAGATTTATGTCCAATCCTGGTCAATCTAAAGGGATCTATTCTATTGCACGACAACACCCGACCACATGTCTCACAAAGAACCGTTCAAAAACTCAACGAATTAGGATACGAAACCTTGCCTCATCCACCGTATTCGCCGGACCTTTCTCCGACGGATTATCATCCTTTCAATCATCTGGAAAACTTTCTGCGTGAGAAGAACTTCAAGACTCAAGCAGCAGCCGAGAACGCATTTGAAGAGTCCATCGATTCTAGAATACCAGAATTCTATAATACTGGAATAAAGAAACTTGTATTACGTTGGCAGAAATGGATAGAATCGAATGGTTCCTATTTTGATTTAATAACTTCATTTTAACCCAAGATATATTATTTTAAAGTTCACGCTTCAAAACCGCAATTATTTTTGCACCAACCTAATAACATACTAACTTCGTACAATATTTCTACGTTCATTTTAACAGTTCTATTTAAAATGTTACTTGTCCATTTTTCATCGTGAAAATGCTTCTTGTAATTTTTCTTCGTACGAAAAAGTTCGTGTAATTGAAAAATTAAAAGAAATCTCTTCACCAACGAATACGCTCAGTTTGCAAATTAAAATAAAATTTTATTATTTGACAATTAACAATGGTATCGCGCGTTCGGCACGTGAACAATTTGTTGGAGAATCGAGATAGCTAATTGTCGATATCGCTTATCGATCGCTCGTTTTATCACATCGAGAAGGGAGTAGAAAAATAATGATACAATGTGACAAGTGCGTTAATTAGACATCCAGCGAGGAGAATTTCCGAACTTTTCCCGTTCGAGGTAATGGTAACCAGTAACTGGAGTAGAAAAATACGAAACGACGCGCAACTCACGGAACCATTTGCATTCGAATTGAGATCGAAATAAAATCGTCGCGGTAACTAACGGTAAATAATCGTCGTGGAAGTGTAAACTTTTTCTCCACATACAGTGTACTTCGAATTGTAAATACGCATTGGTTAATGGAAAAGAGACGTTAACAAGTTGAAAATGTGTAAAAATATGCTGAACGAAATTTCGAATTTTTTTCGTCGAATTTGTAAATTCTCGTCTTATTTGGAAGAAAAGAGTGTTTTTGTTAACCGAATTACTAGAAATTTCTTTCGCTACATATAGATTAGGTTATCTTAAGTTAGGTATTATGTATTTCATGGCACAGATAATTGTAAAAAATTCCTAATGGTTATTTTATTGTTTTTATTCAACAATAAACTAAACGTTAAAATATGCGAAATTGAATACAATTATTGTATACATTTGTTTTTCTTCGCTAATTTTAAACATAACAAACATAATGGACACGTACAAGGTGTTGAATAATTATAAATTTTTTTAGAAGAAGTTTAAGTGTTCGGTTGAAATGGATATCTTTTTTAACAGTACATAAAGCATTTTACGAGCGTTAAAAAACATTTTTGTTTATTTATGCACGTATATTTGTAAGGAAGAAAATGGCGTCGTTTACAAGCACGTCAGTGATTTGTCGATATGTAGTTTCGAGACAAGAATTCAACGATCTTCTTATCCTTAAACCTTTCGCTACGAAGAGCGTACATATACGCCCATCTAATACTGTACAGTTTATTAATTTATTTTCGCACTTTGCAAGTAAAATATCGCTGTCGATTGAAAGTAAGATAACACCAGAACGCATCACACATTTGATTATCACGATACAGTTGATTTTCAATCATAGTTACCTTTATTTTTAAGCCAGCGTTGAATAATAACTGTTTCGTCCAGCACACGAGCGAGAATTTTTCGTCTTCCACGTGCCGCAGCAAAAGGGTTAAAGGTATTCTCTGTCGTATAATACGAAAATTTTTTAAAATTCCAAAAATTGTGGAAATAATATTTTAAATTGTAGAAATAATAACATTAAAAAATTTTTTGAAATTCCAAAAATTGTAGAAATAATAACATTCTAATGAGAAAATGGACCTTTTGCTGGCTCTTTATTCCAATATTTTGAAAACTACTTGAAAACTCTGAAATCTTCATAAATTATCCCTATAATGTTTTATGTCTCTATACAAAGATGATCTAAGGCTTAATAAAGACGAAGGTGAAAGCTCTCGATCAGCCACATCTACATTCAACATACATATTTTCAGTTTCAGAGTAATATTTTTGTTACTACGACATATTTTTCAATATCTTTCGCATATTATTTTTAAAAGTTCAAAGTATCATTTTACTGGAAAAAATATTTTCAATCTTTTTTCTTTTTGACGTCACCAAGGTGGCGTAACCCTTTAAAAGAAAAGTTTATGGCGTGAATAATGATTGGTTAGATAACGTTTGTCGGTTGTATGTAATAAATAACTTATGTTTCTCTTTTAGAGCTACGTTTGTATCTTATTCTGTGTTTGATCTGTTGCAAACACATAGCTTAACAAGTCTAACAATTTTTCAATTTACTGCAAACAGATTAATTTGTTATAAGCCTTTGTTTGATATCATGAGACAGGCATGATTTGGGTACCTTCTTTAAAAATACTAAATTTGCGAATGCTAGTAAAAATATGGATGAGTATAGGAATCGTTTGAAAAATATTACATTTAAAAAGTAACATATTAATTCATATCTCATATTAAATCATATTTCATCAATAACAAATAAGGAAGGAAATATTCGACGAAAATTAATAATTATTAAATAACATATTTTTCATTCACAGTTGGGACAGTAATAAATTTCTGTTTGCTTTTAATACTCCTCCGCAAGTTTCCTGAACTCATACTTTAACATTTCATGCACTGGATCATGTCTTCGACGTGTGCTTCATTACTGAGAAAGTAAAACCATTCTTCTTTGTTAGTATAAACCTTGTGCTGATACGATTTATGAAACATGATTGATTTTGTAGGAACCTAGGGAAAAATATTGAGGGACCCAAACGGGAATCGAACACACGGGACCTTCGGGCTTAAGCCGAGGCTTTGCGCGCTACGCCAACCACTCCCTCTCTATTCTCCCTTCGAGGTTTCCTATTTGGGTATGGAGGCCCCGCGATATGTACTACAATTTATTTATATGTATCGACTTAACCTTTGTAATGAATGTAACGTATACATAAAACGAACGTAGAAGATTCTACAATAATCCTACTATTAAAAAAATGCAAAGACACGGAATAAAACTGCATTGTTTGATTGTAATCAGCTAAAGCAAATTGGTGAAAAGATACATTAAGGGGGTATTCTGGTTTTAAATGCCATCTTTTAAGCAATATTTAGGATTTTTTTTCAAAAGAACCGTTAAACTTTTTGCAATAGGGTTTTGCACATACATTTGTGGGTATTTAAAATACACAATATATTTTGTTGAAGTAAAAACAATGAAAATTACACGAGTTATAGTTTGTTTTATAAAGTGGTGCTTTACAGAAAGTGTGTTCACTGTTTACATGATTCCGGGCCTTCTGCTGATCTATAATAAGAAAATGAGGAAGAATCTTAATCGGTATAAATCTGGCTATGGTCTGAAGCAAAATGAAATAAAAATATTGATTATTTACAAAATGGCAGCATTTTTAATTTAGATTATCGATTTTTTTCATATTTTGCCGTCCTTAGCATGTTAAAATAATAAGAAAAAAACGACGGAAGTTAAAAATTTTGGTTCGTGCGATAACAGGACGTATGCTGAAGAATCTCGACAAATTTCAAATTGATCGATAAACTAGAACTCGAGATATCGCGTGATCCGTTTGGAAAAATCAAGTTTCGAGAAAAACGCGTTTAAAGATTCGTCTATTTCTGTGGAATTAATGTATTTATTGTACAATAGTTAGAGTATTGGTGGGAATTGTGATATTCTTCTGTCAAAGCATTTTAGTAGAGAAATTGTATAAATAATATATTGCTATTATTTGGTCTTATTGGAAGATTTTCTTTCTTTAACTTGTGCAGGTGTTAATTATTGTAGTATAATGCGTGATCTTCGCGGTATAAGGTTGTGTGGGGTTCGGGCCGACTACACTTAAAGATCGCAACCTTACGAGAACACTGTGCCACTATTATCGGAGGTCCTGCACTCGTCTGCAGCGTTAAACGTCTGTTTTCGAGGTGGTCCTTCCCACTCGGTCACTATCGCACGTTCACCAAAAGGGCGCGGAACCGGTAATGGATCTAAACGTTGCCTCGTGGTCCGGGTTTGTCCACGCCAGGGAGCAAAGTCGGAGCCAGGCAGGATTTTTGTCCGTTCGACGTCCACACAAGGGAGCGTCTTGGAGCAAGTATCCGTGTTGTCCATAAAAAATCGTAGATCGGCCCTCTTTTTATCCTTGCTGGGGGTCCCCTGGGCCAGCGAGACTGATGGAGTGGGGGCGTGCAATAGTGGGGGAGTCTATAAGGGATGGTGACGAGGGAAGTGACGAGGGCGCTACTCTGGTGGCCGCTCGGAGCACTACCCTCTTTACGGGGTGCGCTACAGTAGAGTTTATCATGGATATACCTAACCTTAAAATTAGTGGCTGGAAAAAGACAAATTAATTCTTAATCTAACGTAACCTAAACTGAAATATAGTCTAAAATGTGTATATAATTTATCATACTATGATCTATTATCGTATATGTAATGTATTATATTATAATTAATGTTTTATAAATTTTATACATTTTATAGTCGAATTAATTTGTAAAATCGTTCTTGTCGAATTAAACGTTCGTCGTCAAGGGATTGAAAGACAATTTTGTACGATAAGTTTAGTTAAATAATCGCGTTAAAACTAACCCAGCATTGTTAGCAGTGAGACTAACTCAACTATTGTTTAAAAACATCTATCTAACTGCTTCAGTAGTCATTTAGTTTCGCAGAAGGTACATACTTACTCATTGGAAGAGTATATGAATTATTATGAACTTTTTATTGTATACTCTAATTAATAAATAACTAGTTTCCTTGTAGTTAAATTATAGTTAAATTAACACTGGCAAACTATCGTGTCTGAACAAAAATAAAATAAAAATATTGATTATTTACAAAATGGCAGCATTTCCACTTTAGATTATCGATTTTTTTCATACTTTGCCGTCTTTAGCGTGTTAAAAGAGTAAGAAAAGGAAGTTACAAATTTTGGTTCGCCCGACAACAGAATGTGTGCCGAGGATTCTCTACAAATTTCAAGCCAATCGATAAACCAGAACTCGAGATATCACGTGATCCGTTTGGAAAAATCAGGTTTCGAGAAAAACGCGTTTAAAGATTCGTCTATCCATTTCGTTACGGTACGACTGCGTCCTTCAAACGCTCACATCTAAATTAACTGTACGACTTCAAACAAATCCTTTTGCACACACGTTCCAGAATACTTATACTTGAAGAAAATGCAAAAAGAAGAATTGATTTTTTGAAAGTTCAAAACCAGAATACCCCCTTAAGCGTACCTAATCTTTTTTTCTCATTGCTCATTTATTTCATATTTTTACAACTAGATATTGTTTATATTCATCGATGAAGTACGATTTAGAAGATCGGTGTCATAGGCGAATCTCCACACTGTGCACAGAAATTTGGCAGAATTTGTATTGAGAACTCGAACGCGTAGAAATACTTGCATCATTTATTATTTGTACCGAGATAAAAGGTGCAAGCCGGTCTAATTGGGCGATCCATATTGGAGAACGCTGGTATAATCAACACGCCGCGGCGGGCATTCTTCGGGGTTATCTATAGTGACCCCTTCGTTTATAAACTTTCTTACGAGCAACCTTCAGTTCGCCATGCGCTCGAAACGTGTCACGATTTGTCAATTCCAGGCTTTCCTTCTTCTTTTTTACCAATTTCGTGTGCTTCTTTTGCCTCGCGAGAGAGGAGATTAATTAAAAACGGAACTTTTACCAGATTGGAAATGAACTTCGGGGAAACACAGGAAAAATGAAGATTTTAATACTTATTTATACCTCTTCGATGGAATATTGCAATGTTTACGCGTCGTTTACGAAACAGTTTCCGAACGTGAAATTCGATTAACATTCCTCGAGGAGGAGAGAAGTGTACAGTTAAATTGGGCTGATTTTTCAATATTTTGGGTTTTCGTTTCGAGAGAAAGATTACTAACACACGTTTGTATTTTCCTTTTAGGAAAGGACAGCAGGATTTTAATATTTCATTTTTATGTTAATAGTAATTAATTACTCTTGCTTGTGTAAGGAATTTTTTATTTCTTTCGAGAGCATTCCGGAAATTTCTCGAACCGCGTAAGGTACAATCATATTCTCTTTTGTTTGCTTGGAATAACCGAGAACTTTCCCGAATCGTCTATGTACATTTGTATTATATGTATAAATAAGAGGCGAGCAATAAAAGCGAGTCTGTCTGTCTGTGCAAATCGTGTCACTGTCTGTCTCTGTAAACGTCCGTTTTCTGTATCTGTAATCTGTCTGTTTGTCACCGTTAGTGTTAATAATAATATACGTTGTGGTTAAAGAGTTTTCTGTGTTCCTTACACTTGAATTATTTTCCAGTGGGAATATTTGTTTTTTCAAGAATGTTTTAAGAATATAATTTTCTAAAAACTTCGTTTCCGAAGAATTGCTTCAATGTTAACGATGAGTATTACAAGTCTAAGACACCTTGTATAGATTTACGTTATTGTGCAAGTTTTCTGGGCATAACTTCACTTTTCTGACGAATAATGATCCGACGTTTCTTCATTATTCTGTGCAAGTAGCTTTATCAGAAAGAGCGCGTTAGCACCTCTACTTCAATTTTTAATATTATCGTGCCCTACAGTTTATCACAACTTATACTTAAAAGGAAAGTTAATGTTACAATTTTAACAGCAAGTTTCTATAACACATAATATTACAACTATTTCAATATAGAATTTTCATAATCTTTGGAGTACTGTACAGTTTACCCTTGATTTTAATTTTCTTAATCCTTTTGTACAGTTTTTTATCTTTTCATTCCCCACTGACATTCAAATTCACACGAAAAGCTGTGCTGTTTGAAACCTTCTATTTTTTCAACCTTTTTGAATTTTCATAACTTTCAGAATACCGCACATTTTACTCTTAATCTTCGTATATTTTTATCTTTTCTTATTGCTACTTACATTGAAATTCACGAAAAGCTGTGCTGCCTGAAACCCTTTGAACGGTGTTTCTAACGAGAACAAAAGCTTTACAAAGCGGCAGCAATCTTCGTGAGATGTACAACTGGTTCTTTAAGTTAAACGGACGATCTTTAACGTAACTTTCTGCGTTGCCTGCATAAGCAAGCACATCATACGCGTGTGAAACATAAACATATTTTCAATGTATCGCCGAAGTGTTAGCTTTATTCGAATTTTATTATGCGCTACATGTCCATCGCGACTGGTTTTACATTTGCAAGCGAGATCGTTGCACAACATTCTCCATAAGTGTTGTCAATTATTTTCAGAATTTTCCGTTAGCGCGTCAGGCATAACGAGAAGAAAAAGTCGAATCAATTCGCGAACAAATTGAACAGCAGATATATCGACGATGAAAAATGAGAGAATCCCTAATACACTTTAATCGAGCGATTAATTACCCGGCTAATTGATGAACTCTAATCGAATCGTGCATATAATCAATTATAGATAGAATTGTTCAAGCAAATCGTCGAAAGAAGTATACCAAATAATTTGGCATTATCAGTCAGTGGAGATACTTTAACCCTTCAACTTGAGAAAGATCAATTTTCTTTTTCTTTTTCATTATTTCCTATAGAAATAAGTTTCCCGTTATTTGTCCTGTTGTAACTTACATTTTCGACATAATAGAAAAGGGCAATGCAGTGTGGAAAATGAAAGAGATTAATTTTTTAAAAATTAAAGACCGATAAAGGGTTAAACTGATTTTTCTTCATTTTTTATTCAATTTTACACAAAATATACAAAGATTTTTTTCACATTATGTTTTACATTTCCAAATTTGCATGTAATATTTTCACGTGTTAATTTATTGTTCCTTACTAAAATACGATGAGGAAATCAATTGTATCATGTTGTGCGACGAATTACGCTAGCTGAAGAAACGTTTAGTTCGGAAATCTAGAAAAATTCGGAAGTTAACTGAAGTATTTTGTAACAACGAATGTTACAGCACCAGAGAAAGTAGTGGGTGGTAATTTATAAAAAATGGCGTAATAAAAAGTGCATTGTAAAACTCTGCGAAGACTTCACTTGTTACAACATAAAGTTATATTTGCTCGAAGTGCTAGTGAAAAATATTATAGCATAATGATATTCAGGCAGATTTTATTATTATTCGCAAAACATTTATCGCAGAATTTGTTATCTCGTACGACAATCTCATGTGTAATATCTTCAGCTGATACTTTTATTTAAATTTTGCTTTCGGTATCATTATCGAAATTCTCCTCTTTTTCGTTTTCTCTAATAAAAAGAATGTTTATAAACTCGTGCACACACGAGATCAGCAGAAAACGGAAGACTGCGTGTAAAATTTCCATAATGTGGGAGGTTTTAATGGAAATGTGATGAAAACATATCTAATCGTCCATATCGTTTATGTAACTCTGACACGTTGACCCATTGTTTTATCTTTAAACATTATAAATGAAATAGTAGGGATTATTTTACGATATTTTGCAAGTAATAATTTTATTATCATATTTGATTCGGTAATTGTAACAATACTACTATCTAAACGAAGATAAAACACATTTTCTGGTATAATTTATGTATATATATATATATCATTTTTTACATTGTTTACCGTTTCACAACTGATAGTCTTTGTACCCTTTTTTGGTTCAACTTTTGAAGGTTGACTTTTTACTGCATGGTAAAGTGGAAAGGAATTGTACCATTCAGAGAATTCGTTATTTTTAATTCATTTTTTTTTTTTCAAAAGTGTAACGATGAAAATATTGTATTATTAATTATAGAAGAATAGCTTTTTTAGTAACTGAACACTGTCAAGTTCTCTTTTTTTTTTTTTGTCTCGATGACAGAAATGTTTGACTCCTGATATTCGTAATAATCACATAAATTCATGACGTTCATAAGTGCATAATACATTGTATACATCAGTACATGCAAAACTCTGCTTTAAAAAATTAATAAATTTTGCATTACAGTTATTTACCGTTGGAAAAAATCCTGTTTTTATATTTTTGCTAATAAAAATGGTTTAGTTTTACTCACCTACGTGACTGTCGTTTGTTCGCAAGTATAGAATAGAGATTTAGAAATCGTTTTATAGCATCGTTAATTTTTTTGGCTGTGTGTTTTATCTGCGTCGAACAATGAGGCGAGGAAGGAGAAATGAGCAATAAAGTTGTTTATGCATATTAATGGAAAAATTACATTCGACAAATTTTTGCAATTTTACCAATGTTGAAAGAAAAAAAGAGAACGTAGTATACGTAAAGCTTATGATAAAGTATTACAGTTTGCGTAAATAAAATTTGAGTTACTAGAGTAATTATTAGAGTTTTCAACGAATATCGTGATCGAAACTCAATTTAGTTCTCTTATCGATTATATTAAAGGAAGTGATTTTTATCCAATTATGCACTCCGGTAAATTATTATCCGAAATTACTCAGAAAGTATTGAAGAGTAATTTGTTTGCTGCTTATAAGGAATCGATACAAAGTTTTATTCGTTTATACGTTAATTCATTAATGATACAAATAATTAATTTCGAATATATTATTCAAATGTATAATTGGATAAGTATTATCTGGATATTTATTTAATTGAGAAAATTGTCATTCCAATAATAATTTATTATTCCATTCCCTCGATAAAAATGCTTGGAATTTTTGCTTGGGTACTACTTTTATTCATTTTTATGTACAGTCGGTCACAAAAAGATTCGGACACTATTTAGAACATTATAACCTTTTTAAAATTGGACCAAACGACTTGAGTTTTTTTTAGAAATTAGGACTAGTACCTATAACTAGATAACGTGTAGAAAAATTTTTGAAAAAACTGTTTAGGTACAACTTATTTATCTGATCTTGCAACGAAAATTTGAAACATACGTTTTGTAAATTTGTGCCGTGTACATGTTGAAAATTTTCTTTACAAGCTCAAATAAGAAAGTTGTAAAAGAGACATTCACTATTTTCTTCGCGATTCCCACAAATTGCAATTTTTTCAAAATTGTTTGTACACGTCATCTATAGACTGCACTAATTCTTCTAACTTCTAAAAAAACACTTGGCATTTGGTCCAATTTAAAAAAAGTTATAATGTTCTAAATAGTTTCCGAATTTTTTTGGACCGACTGTAGATAACCTCCCAAAATAATTCTTCAAATATATAAATACATTTTTTTACATCGCTTCTGTTTATTATCGTGCATAGACTATTAGTAGAATAGCAGTACAACCCTTAAAAATGTAGCTATTACACAAATAAAGAATATGTGTAGATTAATATTTTCTACAATAAACATGACCATGTTTAAGTATACGCGTACCGACTGGACCGTCAATGTCATCTCCCTCGGAACGAAGCTCCAAACAAACTTACCCACTCTTGTATCTTTTTCCACATCTTCAACATAATATATCACGCAGAACTTTCCACCTCTTTTCATTTAGTACCACCAATTTACCAACATTCTGTACAATTACACGCAAAGAGATAGTTATTTCCCACTCGTGTTTCTTATTTATCGCTTAAATAATAATTTAATACATATATCTTTATTACACTTTTCCTTCGTGTCACGCACTCGTCTCGCAAGCCACGCGTGCGGCTATACCCCCCACCACCCTCTATGTACTACCCCCACCACCTGGACAGCGGCGAGCGACAGAAGCGATATTATGATGTTCAGTCGCACAGCGACCTCCGTGCGCGATGGTCGAATAGTTTGATAATTTTATCATACGCAACGATCTGCTGTACAGTGACAGAAGCATGACAGCCACGTGAACTAGGGACTTGCTGTCTGTGACTGTGTTATTCCCGTGCATGCACACACACTACTCCACGCTGAATTTCCGCAACCAGTTCGAACTCTACGAAACACGCACCGAAATGCGGTTCGACGATCAGCTTTTCGAGGTCCTCGGTAAGTGTTGTGGCCCTTCGTCGATAACTATTATCGATAGATACACTGGTCACGGTGACACTGACGACCAGTGCATCGTCCGTTCGATTTCTTTGTGATTATTTATGCTTTCTCCTTGGCGTACATCAGCAATGTGAATTTATTGTCGGATGAAAATGAGACGTATAACATTAGTGGCGTGAATAATGAAACTGAATGCTTTATGGAAATAATGTAAATTATTCCTGTACATATACTAAAGTATGAATACTTGATTGGACAGTCTGGAATTTGTAATGGAGGAAAGGAATGACAAATTTTCAGAGAGATGAATACATTCACTTTTAAGGTTAATTTTCGACGAAGGATTATGTATGTAACGTTACAATCTTTACAACTGGTTGCTGTGATTATTATACTTGCTAAAATTGTAAATATCACTTGTGTAGCTGAAATAATAGGGAACAAAAAAAAAACAAACAAAGAGTTGTCCTATATCGTTTAAAAAATCTACCAATCCAATTTAGAATAAGATAATTGCAATGCCTTAGTATTGAAAAATTTTCTGTAGAAAATTGGCAATGAAATAATTTACAAAAATTGATAAATATTTTTCCGAAATTTCTTTAATAATATTTCAGTTCATTGATATGGACAATGCTATAGGTTTGAAATACAGTAAATGAGAAGATACTAATTAATTAGGTACTAATTATTTAAATAATTATTTGCTGTTTAAATAACGGTCTATTGACGTGATTTAAGATTCCAGAAATTTTTAATCCGATAAGGAAACCATGTACTTTTTTGTTTAAACACCGCTTTAATTAATTAGAACCGTATGGTAACTTGGAAGTTAATTAAAATTAATTTGCTGCGGCTATCAGGTGGGGTTTTGTAAGAACCGTGATTAAGCACGTTCTCAACGCGGTAAATAAAATTTTTTCTTTCTAAAAATGGAAATGTGGTTTTAGTAAGAAACTACTTCGTTGCATTGTTAGAAGCCATTTCAAAGAAAAATTCCTCTCAATTTTCGTTGTCAATCTCAAACGGTATTTCCACAGAAAAAATGTTATTTTCTGAAATCTCGTGCGTTCTTCGAAAGATATTGAAAAGTTATAGGTATGATGCAAAATTAAAATGAAGTTGAATCTTTAATTGCATACCGATTGTATTCAATTTTACGAAACATCGTATTGTATTTACTTTCCTAAAAGTCGAAATTTTTTTTCTAATGAAATACTTGAAATGTTAGTTTCTTAATCCCCTAGAAAAATGTTGATTGCAAAATTTAAACCAGTATCTATCAAATTGTATGCTTTCAAACATTGGGCTACCTAATTTACACACTTTTCTCATTCACGTCTTTTGTTTCAAACGTTTTTAAATTGTCACTATCTAAAATTTAATAAATGTTTCAATTTCAACGAATATAATTAAACAATTATTCTTTCTAAGTATTCCATTAAAATACAATTATGTGCGAAGTCTTCTAAGATTAAGTACATTCTACATTTCGTAAGTTCCACACGATTTCGAAAGATGAATATTTTTCTATGTTAGTAAAGAAGGAACCACGAGAATATAGTGAGAAAAATTGATTCGAACTCAGATAGAGTTGATCGAACAAATTTTTTCGTACTTTCGTTTCGAATATTGTACATCGAACAAAATTTACTTCATTTATAAAATACAATGTAAATATAAATTCATATCAATTTTTCATATTTAATCAGATATTAATACATAATTAATCGCATAAATAAGTATGTAATTTTGAAAGTACGTAGCTTCGTACAAATGAATAAATTTTCAAACGTTCTTTAGAAGTGTAATTAATATACTTATTACGTGTCTTATCTTATCTTTTAAGTTATCGTTGAAATACCATTCAAGAAAACCAAGTCGAATTATTACCGAAACTTTCACACGTATCGGTGATTTCTAAGTAACGAGCATTTGTTCCTTATCTTTCTGATTTGAACTGGTATGCAATTCTAACTGCAAACGAGTATCAACAAATGGAACGTAATTCTGCTGCATAATAGGAAAACATTTACATTTTACACGCATATTATCACGTACATTATAAAGAGAAGATTTTTTCATTAACTTAACTCGTTAATGAAAAAAAAAGGGGGGGAATGGAATTAATATAACAGGTAATATAATATCGTTAATTTTATCAATTCTTCAGGGTAGATATTTTGAAAGGCTAGGAGTCCAAATTGAAATCTAATAATATAGCAATTAAAACAAATGGCTGCCACGATATTTAAAAAAAAATTATTGACGAAATTCTCTACCATAACAAAGATTTCTTGAGAAGAAAATTTGCAAGATTTAAAATAACCTTGGAATTTTTCGTATAGATTTTTCATAATCTTTAGATCACCGTACAATTCAGACTCTCTACCCTTAATATTTATTTTCTTAAATCGCAATCGTATATTTTTTTATCCTTATTCTCTGCTTACGTTAAAATTCGCAAAAAAGTTTGCAGCTTGAAATCTTTTTAATGGCGTTTTAAAGCACATACGTAGGACACCTACTCTAACTGTTCTCGTAAATACGTTTTCGTGAAAAGTATTGAAAAAACAAATATTTCAAAATATTCTAAAAAGTGAACAGTTGGTATAGATAGGAATTTTTTTTTTTTTATTAACGAGGACAGATTAGTGTAGTAGGGATCAATTTTTCCGTTGGTGGACGCCTGGAAACGCACGTTTACGACGAGATTCCCGTTTCAAGCATAAGTAATTATCGTGCTGTCAGCGGCGATAGTCAGAGCCAGCACATTGAAATGATTCATTTACGACTGTCTCATTGTCTCCCAGCCGGCAGAAACTGCCTCGTTCCTTTCTGTTTATCGTAAACTGACTCATTTACCAGCCATCGGCTTTGTTACAATTTTCTTCTCCCTTCTCTGTCTTACTTCCACCCCCTTTTCCTCGCTGCTTGTCCCTTAGATGGAAATATACCTTGGTGCAAAACCAATCGAAATTCTTTGTCGCGCGACTGAACAATCCGGATGGAATGTCTCCTTGAAAATTCGACTTTTCCTCGCACGTGCGTGAATTCCATTCAAATTATAAGCGAATTCGAGTTGAGATTTACTGGAAACTCTTGTTTCGTTGTTGCTTGCAAAAAATAAGCGGGAATCACACAGGTTTTATTCTAAAAATAGCACAACTTCGATTTTACTAACTTACATCATTCGAATATTTTTAAGTATTTATTAGGGCTGTAAAACTTCAAGTAGTCAAGCTGTTCGAATAGTTCGGATAATTTCGAATACGAATTCGTTATTCGTATAATTCAAATACTCGGAATGTTTAAATTTCGGATTTTGCCGAATATTTCACATAATCTTGGGAAGGCAGGCCACATTCAGATTTGAGATATATTTATTCCTAATGCTTTGCTCGTAATCGGTAGCTCATCAATAGTGATATGATCGATGTATCGCTATGCGTGTGCAATGTCCTAACAAATGCAGTCTTAACACCCTATGCGAATTCTTTTCAGACAAAATTTCTACTCTATAATATTATTTACCTTCAGGCTATTGTTCTAAATTTCTTCCACGAATATTTCATTGGAAACATTATAACTGTAGTATTGGATGAGGTGCAATAGAGTACAACATAACCGCGAAGATTGAGATTTTTCATTTGCAAAAATACGCATTTCACGTTATGTTATAAATCATTATGTGTCGTCTGATGGCCAATCTCAAGTCTCTTCGGGCTTGACGCAAATTCCTCGAGGTAAAAATGCTATTGGACTATTTTAAATGTCATTCGAGAGCACAGTGACGCAATATCCTGCGATTTTCGGTTCACGTAATCTTGCTACAGGATTCACAGTTGTTCCTCATATTGTTATCTCTGTTGATAGCAAAATCTTTTAAAGTAAATCCTATTGTGCGACTCTAGTTTTATCTACATGTGTTACTTTAGTGAACTATAAATTAATAAAAAATAGAACAACATAGAGATGTTGTTATTTTGTTTTGCAAATTGTTCCAGCAACTACTTATACTAATTTAGTTGATTCTCAATTGTTTAAAAGAAGACTTAGCAGGTGACTAGATTTATGAATTAATGTCGAATAATGAACTTGAAACAATAAAGGTTAGGTACTGTGTAGCTTCTATAGGGTATAATGATTGATTGTGAAGACTGATATTTGTCATTGATTTTGCTCGTTATCCGTGTCGATGATTTTTCAGTTAATACGTGCTAACAAATTGTAGGAAAAACAGATTAATGATGTGTAAACATTAAAAAAAGTAAGATGTAAGTGTGATGAAGATTAACTGCAATCCTGAATTCAAGGATCGCGTGACATCGGTATTCTTCATGCATTCTGAAAGCAAGTTTGATTTTTGAAGTACAAAAAAATATAGTACTTTTCAAAATAGACTAAAAATATAAAAAAGCTATTGTAATTGGTACTGCTAGAGAAGAGTTGAACTATCTTCGCTGAAGCATCGACTGATCTCTAACTTTTAAACGACACTATATACACGGTGTCTTTGTGCAATTGCACGCGTACTAAACGAATCTTCAACGTCGATATATTCAGAAATGAAGCTTCGTATAAAAATATGTTACTTTATATATTCGATTTATTTTTTCATGTAGTTGGTCCCTTTTCGAGTTGTAGCGCCACTTCAGAGACACCCTGTATATGCAGCCCCTTAAAGAATCAACCCTCGATACGTTTGCGTGCCAACTTCACCTCACCCCCACTCCTAATCTGTAGAGCGCGAACGTTCCCCCACTCCTAATCCTCCTGGTTACCCCCACTCCTAGTTATCTCCGCGAGCTATATCCATTCTTCATGGTAGACTCGAGTTACCCCCACTCCTGGCCCGCGAGTCAAGCGGAAAACGCGTCAGCTGCTCACCAGTCATCTCCGCGACGTTGTCAGGGAATTGTCGAAGGGGTTATCGTTAGGACGATTTCACTACCTGTTCGACAAGGTTCCGACACGTTTCAACCCCTCGTTCGTTTCGCTTGTCGTACATAGAAATCGACGCCGGTTCGAGTGTGTCTCCCGTGATCGCCGAACAATTGTGCGATGGCCGAGCAATTACGCAATTAAAGACCGCGTCACGTTGTAACGTAATTCACCAGGCTACTGCTACTGCTGCTGCTGCTGCTGTCTTGGTGATAAGAACGATGATGGAGGGTACCTGCGAAGAGCTTTTTCCAAGAACGATCAGAAGGATTTGTGGACGAACGATCGGGGACCTCGAAGTCTGATCCGCAGCACACGTTTGACACTGTTTTGAAAATGGGGCTGGCAGGTAAATGGGGGTTTTTACCCGATCGAGCTTTCGTGTTGTTGTTTTCGACTGGTTCGGAAGTCTTCGGTGATATCGGTGGTAGTAGCGATGGTGGCGGTTAATGAACCTATTGTAGAGTTTACTTTATTTACTTTTTGTGAGGTTATATATATATATAGAGTGCGTAATTGGCGTTAATGGTTTCTTCTAGTTAATTGCTGGTTTTTGGAACATATCGAGTGTTGTATAAGTGGTGCCGAGATTATATAGGGTGCCGAGAATGTTTACTATTCTTTCACTCGAACATTTTGACACGTAATGATTTGAAAATGCAGTAGTCACTGTGATTTATCTTATCACTATTTTGATCTGATTTTTTTTTTTAATTTAAAGTTTATAAATTTTATGGAAATTGACAATTGAATTTGGGAAAACGTTATCTGCAAAATTGTAGCTAGATTAATTGTCTACATCGTTGAAAACGTTTATTTGCAGAAATTATTCTGAAAATTTGCCTGTTCTGAGAATCGAGTATCTATAATAATTGCAATATGACAGTTGTTAAATGGTAACAGTAATGAATGCTCGTGTCTGAAGGAGACTCGTTTGTGGAATCGATTATCGTTATTATGTAATTGTGTGTGTGTGACATCGTCGAGCGGTTGTTGTGCGGAAAGTGGAAAATTTCAAAGACACCCGGTTAGTAGGTCAGTTTACGCCTCGTAGTTAACCGATGCACGCCCACCAATATTTGATGATGTATTTTGGGGTATTATTTTGCAATATTTATCGAATAATACATCGTGGAACAACATTCACTTATGACAGAAAAACATATTGTTTTGTAATCGTTTAATATTGGTTAAATATCGAAGCTCTTCTCGTTTAACGCTTTATTATCACCCAATGATAGAAATTGTTGTTATTCATGAAATTGCAAGATTTCGTTTTCCTTGATTGAAAATTATTTTTTTAAAAATCGTGATTTCACATTTTGGTAAAAGTTATCTCATTAATCGCGAGTTACAATCTATGATATAATAAAGATAAGGAAACTTTGTTTCTATTGTGTTGCAGATAAGATTAAGCAACTGTATTGCGGACTTAATTTATGATGTAATTGCACTCAGAATTAAATTGTAGTTGAAGTGTGGAAATTTTTTCAGTTATGTCATGTGCGAAACTTAAAGAAATGTATTATTGATTTTACATCTTAATCGTGGTGAAAAGTGTGATAAGAATCTTAAGCTACTCTTCTAAAAAAACAAACTACAATCCCTAGGGATAAACAGAATTATCAGATTGAAACTGGATTTTTAACGTAAAGTTAAATAAACAAACAGTAAGTAAAAATAAACAAAATAAAAAATTATTAAATAAGGTATTAAGTGAGGTGAAACTGTAGACAAAGGAAGTGATTAAAAACACTCGAAGAAACTGAAATTCATAAGAAACGTTAGCTGGTTTGATGTCAACCGTGAGAAAAAAGATTAATTAAATTAGTTTCGATGCACATAATTAAACAAGTGTACAGAGAAGAAGAGATTTCATGTTTTGTGTAATTTTCAAATTATAACCACGTGGTGAGAATTTTTTGCTCATGTTAATCCAGTCGATTTGCAATCCTAGTAGCGGAACGGATTAATAAATATTAATAATATTTGGGAAATTCATTACTTGAAGTATGTACGATTTATGATAATTTACAGGCCGGTTTCATTAATATACGATAATATGAAATATCGTTCGATATTTGAAATTTGAAAAATATGTAAATGATGAATTAATTAATCTTGTGACGTCAAAGTGGCCGAAACGATTAAAAAATAAGAATTTTTCATTGAAATACGATAATACGAAGTATAATTCCATATTTAAAGTTTGAAAAAATAAATGGCGAATTAATTAAGATCGTGACGTCAAAGTGTGCGAAACGATTAAACATTATTGCAATACCGTCATTGAATTAATATCAATAACAATTTTCATCATTATTGTTCAAAACCGTTATTATTCTCAAAAAATCAGATATTATTTGAAACAGATAATATTCAGAATTATTGACAAATTGTTCTGTCATTACTATCCGCGAGAATTTTCGATTAAATTTGATCGTCGTCAAGTTTTCCAGGGATCTTTTCTGCAGATGATCATTTACAGTCGCAATAAAAATCGAAGCCATTAATATTTATGCATTCAGTCGCGATGACTTGCAAATTTTTCGCACTACAAAGCATACACTGTACGTTTACGCCAAAAAAAAAGAGAAAGAAAAATGCGCGGGATATAGCTCATATTTGAATATTATTCTCGTGCGATGTATTCGATTTACGGAATAGAATTAAACGTTAACGAATTGTTAACTATAAAACTATAGTAAATTTGCTTAAGTGTAGAAAAAGCTGTGGGCGAGGTTAATGATTGAAACATGATCGCAATGGTAAATAATCGAGCGAGGTAAAAAGAAGCAACGGGTGTACGAAAAGTATCGTTTTATTTTTAGCACAGAAATCTCTCATTTACCGGATATGGTATATTTTATGGGTGCCGGCGTAAAACTCGTCGTGGCACGATGTACTTATTTACACGATAGAATATGCATAGCAATTTATACACATACTGTAATTTATCATACGTTTTATCAGTCTCTGGATTTGCAGAGTATTCCTGCTCTATATTTTTGTTGAATAATGTTATTCGCGATAGTGGAATTAAAACATGGAAAATGAAGTAAAACTTGTGGAGAAATTTATAGAGAAATTGTTATTAGATATGCAAGATTGTGATTAATATTATAATAAATCAGGAAAAGTTTTGATCAGTATGTAGTTTGTTTAGAGTTTCCTTAGTTTTTTTTTTTTTAGAAAAGATGTTCGGTATTTCT
>NW_017100266.1:473687-474190 GCF_001263275.1 Habropoda laboriosa | reverse complement strand
GTTAAATAAAATTTTATAAAAAAAAAAATGGTGAATCAAGGAACATGCTAATATTTAGATATTTCAAAATTATTTCCAGTACTTCGTTAATTCGATAAGAAGACATTAACCATAAGCAAACACATCGATTTGAAACGAAAAATCACTTATTATTATTTGCAAATGACATGATTTTTACGGCACAACGAATCACTGTGCGTGAAATCGAGATAAACCGTTTCGTTTATTGGAGGGCTATTTTCGAGCGTTTCTCTATTTGGTTATGTTAATGCCGTTTTCAGAGAACAAACGGAAGGAGGACCGTGAATTAACAAGTAAAAGAAGCTTTTAGCTAGAAGAGTCCGCATTAATTATTAATACTGTTGGCCCATCGTGTAAACGTGCCTCTGAAAAAATACGAGGGATCGCTTGTTTCCACTTCATTTCCACTTCTGTTTCGTTACTATGCGTTCTTCTTCTTTTTTTTTACAATAGTGATTTTTTTTTTTAAGGATTTTTCTTCT
>NW_017100266.1:462946-473576 GCF_001263275.1 Habropoda laboriosa | reverse complement strand
TTTAAGCGATTAATTATTTCCTCGCGTCTTTTCTACAATGTTTTTTCGCAATTCCATTTGCACGTTTGAAAAACTGCATAATGGATAAAAAAAAAAAATGTACATAATAAGAATACGACGTTGAAGTTACATTTGCAACATTGTTAAGCAATTCGAAATGGAAATGAAATTTTACATCCTGTGCAACGAAGTTATGTACTTAAAATAAAAATAAAATTCCACACTTCGCAAACATCGCGTAGTTTGCTTGGAAAATTCTTAGCTTTGCGCATCAGGAGATTTCTGCTGTTTCTTCTGTCTTTTCTTATTTCTCTTTTTTATTTATTTATTTAATGTTGCATCAGTTTATTCGCCATCAGCGACCTTACATTGACAATTGTTATTAACTAATTAGCCTCGGTATAACATATTTGGTCACACATTTTGATCTTTGCTTAAACAAATTGTAACTATTTGCTGGTATAACTTTGGTCGTGCAGGAATCGGTTCTTATTTTTATTCATATGCCAGAATGAAAATATTTTAAACAATAAGAAACACTAAAACTATTATTTCCATTGTTTTTCTACAAATAAACTTAGTCCCTTTGAACTTTCGATCTGTTTAAAATTCTTCCTCATTTCCATTGTAAAAAGGAAGATGTATATTGAAAATCAAGCTTGAAGATAGCTTGCAAACAATTACACTTTCACGTGTCGCTATTAATTTAATTAATAGTTAATTAGTTTTCACTTTTCATTATTACTCGAAATTGGAATTAAGTGACAGAAATTTCATCGAGACTCGAACAATTTTGTATATTACCAGTTAACTGGCTCGTTTGTCAGCGTTATCCTTGCTTTCACTTTTTTGCTCGCTGGCTGTAACTAATAATTAGGCAACGTTCGAAATATGGCGGAAATTCATTTGCAGAATCCACTCTCTCTAAATGTACTTACATGTACGACTTAGGTGTCATTTTTATTCTACAAATAATGATCGTCCTCGTAAAATTCAAGGTCGCATTATTTTTCTCCTATTAATAGCGATTTAATACCTGTGTCACATGATGTTTCTAAAAAGCAAAATGTCAGCGATACGCGATTTATGACGAGAATCTGTTGGAAAAAGAAATTATATCGTACATATAGTGTATTTTTTTCTTACTAATAGTATTCTAATACTTGGTAATTTTTTTTTCATATTATATAGTGGATTTATAACCGGTACATCTCGTTAGAATTCATTTGGCGTTATGTAATTTTAATAGGGAAGATAGTGAATAATTAATATTTACGTTATTTTTCATTTAGAAGCATAACATTTACTATTAGAACAAAGTAAAATAATTTGCCTATTTCTTAACAATGAAACAAATAAATACAAATATCTTCTGTTCCGGTGAAAATATTTTGTGTGACGCCGTTTCCACAGAAAGAGACGTTATTCGTGCTTGTAAACCGAGAACCTAACTGGTATTTGCCTTTGGTGCGTTCCTCGAACCTTGTTTGTAAACACTCCGCTGAATTCTTATATACTGCACGGAAACATTTTTAATCCCATTTCGTTACACTGTTTTTTTTTTTCCTTAATTTAATTGTTAACAAACGAATGTAAATCATTTTTCTCTTGACTAATAGTGAAAGTTACGTTTCTGAATGAAACAACAAAATATTATTTATTTACTTACTTCTCTGTTGAAATTATACCAGGCTAAATAAATTCTAATAACTTTTTTGACAGACTGTAAGTACAGTGTTGATCCGTAATAAGAAACTACTGTCCGGTTTGTAATAAGTATATAACCTCGCGATCTCCTCTTCTTTATTCGAAGTCGCCCACCGAGTGAGATATCCGAGAAAGAATGAAAGGTCCACGAAAGCGAGAAGCCATAAATCTTTTACGGTCAAATGACCAGTGACGTTGTTTAGTGGAAGAAGAATAGAATATGTATAATTCTTTCACTCTAATATTAGCGGTCGTGTTACACGTATATCGAGCCTCTTACTCGCTCTCTATGTTCTCTGGTTCCGTTCGAAGAAAAAGTCAAGCTGAATAGCATACTGATCCATAATAAACAAACTGGCCGGATACAAAACTGTATCTTGTGGTTGCAAGATAGATAGATCAATCATAGTAGCATAAAACAAAAGTCTCTCAACGTAAGCTGAAGAGAGTATCGACATGTTGAACTTTGGGAACGAATAAACGAATAAGGGAATAAGGAATTGAAATCGAATAGCGAATAAAATTGTATTCGTAATAAGAATGAAAAGTAAAATAAAACGCTGAATTCATTTCCAATACGATTCATTATCTACATTTTTAAAATTTTTCACTGGAAATGAATGCACAACCAGCCAATAACGCATTGGCCATCGAATCACCACCATTTACAGTGTCCGTTGTCGAGCAATGTCCGTCGTTGACGCGTTTGAACACGTCGTTCAGGCGTTCCCGCGACATTAGCGAGTCTCTTCAACTTCGATTAGGTAAATTTCGTGGAATTCGATCGGAAATGGTGTCCGGCTAGCAAGTTGGAATCCAGTGGTTCATTCCCTTACGTAATATAATGGGACACGCACGCGACATATCCCTCTCTATCTCTCCATCAGTTTCTCTGCTCGAATGCAGTCAGCCTCATCTATCCGTCTCTGTCGTCGTCCGACAGGTTCCCAGCTGTCTCTCTTTCGCACCGATGGCTTTCGTAATAATTCATATTAAGTTGGTAGATGAACCAATTGGTCACCTGAACAGTATGGGATGGCACCAATCGACTGTGTGTATCTCAAGCGGCTAATGTCAAAATCGAGGACTTTCGGTAGAAAGCGGAGATGAGGTTGCCAAATAGGAAGCTATTGAGAAACGAAACGCGAAGAAGCGGCTTGCACGAGTGTTTTGCAAGGGACTGTCTTGATTGAGAATCGTGGAAACTGCGGTGAAAATTTTATTTCTTCTTTATTTTTTTCTTTGCTGAATTTTTTCATTCAATGTTTGGTTATTCATTGCGAGGTGAAGGACGAATTTTATTTGGGCAAGCTGATGAAAATTGTTGAACAGAGATCTCTTCTTTGCTTCTTTTTCTTTTTTTTTTTGTAATTTGGACCACTTATGATTTTAGAAAGCAAAACTGCTAGGTATTATTAAATAGGAATTAAGTTCGCGAGGAAAAATTTTCTAGTCCTTTCATTTTTTATCATTATTCTTTCTCCCTTTATTTTTTGTAAGTTTAGTAATTAGAAGTTTAACATGTTAATGTTAGGAAACGAAGATAAAATGCTAGATAGGGAGCGATATGTGATAATCTATTTCTAGTTTATGAAGAGTCCTTCCTGAGTACATTATAAATAATTATAAAAAAGTATTGAAAGCAATTTTTCACACAAATTATAAAAAAAATTGAAAAACATTTTTTGCTACATAAATTACAAGAGAAATAAATTTACATTTAGAGCAAAGATTTCGCCATATAATTTCTCACTATTTATCTATAATTTCAAGTATTATATAGTCAACTTATTCGAACGAGTATTTTTGTGGTAAATTTTGTTTTCTGTAAATTAATGAATTAAACGAAATCTGCCAAGAAATTTGAAACATGGATTTTGCAAGCAGAACGACAGTACAGTGTACAGTTGAGAAAAGAGAAAATATGTCGTCGTCAATTAACAGAATGAGCGGCGCTCACCATTGTCGTCATTCCAGAAAAAAGTAGTTTTACCTTTGACGTGGACTAATAACACGCAGACTTTTTTTTTTAATTTCGCATTAAATAATCATAATCATCGTTAAATAAGTAAACAATAAAATAATTTTAGAATTCACTAGAGGATCCTGGATTTTTTAATAAACAAAATTTGTGTTGATATTATTTATATTTTTAACATTCTCTTGAGATTATTTTAATATAAATGTAATAAATATTGCCAAATGATAATTTATTTAAGTGCTTCATTTAGTGAAAAATAAATATTTCAGGTATATTATAAATTTCTATTAATAATACACTAACTAGTTTATTTTTGTTAAATAAAACACTTAAATAAATGATCACTCGACGATTACTTCAAAGTAAATATGTCATTAGTGAACAAAATAATATTGTAATGTAATTATCAAGTGATAATTTATTTCAGTGTTTTATTTAACAGAAATGAATATTTCACGATATACTGGTAATAGATCTTTGTAATATAATCGTAACGTTTGATAAGAATAACAAGTCTTAAATTGGATGATTCAATCAACTTTCTGATGCTATTTCTAAAGTTACGTCAAAGAAATTAAATGGATTTGCAGGTATATATCCATTGTTGCCCAGCTGTTAGTTAAAAACTCGTAAATAATAAACTGGGTTATTTAAGTCCTTTAATAGCTGTAAGTTGCATTTCACTATACTGGAATATCGTCAACTTTTTGAAATGAAAAATTCATCATTTATATTATAATCACCAAGTAGAATGCAAAACTTTTTCAAAAAGTGCCAAAAAAAAAAAATGAAATTTTCAATAGAATACATCGAGACAAATTAAAAGTTCAAATTTGAGAGAAGGAAAAATTATTTGATACAACTGATACTGTTAACATTAGTGAATTAATAATTTGGAACGCCAAATAATTTATAACATTAGGAGTTAAATTTAAAAAATTGCAGTTTTCTCGAATTTCTATGGAATTTCATTATTTTCTGCATTAAAAAACAGTTTACGAAAGAAAATATCTAATATTCCAAAATTTTCAGTTTAACTTCACGTTCGAATATATACAAACGTTAATAACACTAATATTTCTCGAAATTTTATTGAAATTTTCCATCAAACCCGTCAATAAGACGTTTTCACATAAAATCGATCATGAACGGAGAAATCTGAGAGGCAAAGATTAATCGTGTATTGAAATTTGAAAATTAAAACAGTGCCGTATATAATAAAATTTACTTATAATATAAATTTCTAATCTGTAAATTGCTTATCCTGTATCCGTCGATACGTCAGAATACTGCACAAAGAATTAAATAGCAATTAATCATTTAGTCGTTAGCGTTGTAACAAATTTCTGTGATATTAATTTCTTAAATTTAACAATTATGCATAATCCTATGAAAAATTCCATTTTCAGTCAATTTAGTTTACGAGCTTTTAATTATCCGTTCCTAACGTTTCCCTGACAGATAAACTGAAATTCTTCGTTCGAACTGCTCGATCTATTTTTATCCCACGAAGATCAATTTCATAGGAAAACGAGAAATTCTGTTTCGTCGTGTTGTAACAGTGCGCAGAGAAAGGTTAGCAAATTGTATCAGAATATTTTGGCATTTACAATTATAATCGTGTGAGAATGTATATGTTGAAGCAACTTTTCCTATTCGTGTTATATAATGGTCGGAATATGTTGATATTAGCACGTTAGTTAACTCGAAGATACTTGAAATATGTTTGTGAATATGCTAGCTTACTAACCTTGACCCAATTCTAATCTTAATTGGAGACACGTTTTTGTAGATTTAATTTTCATATCTGGCTAAGCCAACGATATGTAACATTTCTATAAGCTGCTTTGCAAAGACATAGCTCTAATATAATATCGATGAAAACGTCTATGAAAGAGTGAAAGGAAATATGGAAGATGTGAATAATAAAAGTAAAACAGAGGGCATCGTCGAATCTCTGTGTTATGATGAGTAATTTCTATTATCATTTGAATATTTTCATTATGCAGCTTCGTAATTATTATTGTAAACACCTTATATATTAAGCAGATATTGTATTTATCGTTATTAGTATTTTGTTTGTCGAGCGCTTTCGAAGATTTTTTTAAATAATTATTATTCTTCGTGTTTTTGTTAACGACAAGGAACGTTAAATATTGTTTAGAATATTATTTTTAATTGTGGATTTAGTTCGTCGTTACTTTTCTCGCAACCTGATATAGTAAAGTTATTTGCAAAGATTTGTCGCGAAAGGTGAAACGTAAAGGTGTAATAAATTATTTTTTGAAATAATAATTTCTTTCACTATTTACGTTCCACTTTTATGTATAAATGGTGCATTACTTTTTATATCTTGGAACAGTTTTTAACGAAAAATGAAATCGAAACTGAATCTGTTTCGAAATAATACCTTTTCCCACTGATCCTGTTCAGGCACTAGTGAAAGGTACATAATGATCAGACAAAATCGAACGTTACCCCTTATTTTTGCCTATAATTATTACCACCGTTATTTCCAAAAGATCTATTCCGAGCAATTCTGAAGTGAACGGAGAAAAAATAGAAGAATAATTAAAAGCTGTAAGTGCCAATAACGAAAATATTAAGAAAACATTTCTTCTTTTTTTTTTTTTTTAGTTAGAAAAACGTTGTTCATTGGTAAATTATACAAGTTACTTTTTATACGCACCACATTACTTTGAATAATTGTATAATATTTCAAATATCAAAAAGGAAAGTCCACTTGAATTGTGAAACACTTTTAAACAATTTTATCATTGTAATTTTTAACAATTACCGTGAATTTATACTTTTATAAAATTCTAAACATTTCTCACGTTTGTAAATAGAAAATCAGGAACAATTCAACATATTTGCAACATTTTCTCCCAAAAAATTACAATTGTACATTTTATCACGATTCGGTCATGCTTTGTAAAAACAAAAGAAAAAAACATATTATTTCTTTGCAACATGACTCGCGGAGGTTCGACGAACGTTTCTATGCATTTTCTAGACATAATTCAAGCTGAAACGTGGCGCAGAGGATATTTCGTAGCCCGAAAATGAAAGTAGGGAAACCTCATTTAACTTGGAAATATTAGGTGTTCTACGACGCTGGAAACGAATGGTTATGTAACAAATTAACCGGCATTCGATAAACCGACGTCATCTTTTTTTCTTTTCTTCTTTCTTTTTTTTTTTTGTTATTCGTACCGGTGCACGATTATTTATACTTTCTAACACAAAGAGTGACGCAGTTGTTTCCATTTTCACAAAAAAAGTCACGAATCCCGTTGTACTGCGCAAACTGCAGCATTTTAAACGTGATGCACAGTGATTAGCAAGTGTTTGCACAATTAACACATTGTTAATTAACATTCGAACGTTTCATTTAAACGTAACTTCGCGTGTCTCTTTGAAGTAATCGTTACGTTGACAAATGTGAATGAAAATTGATTAATCTTAGTCTATTAGTAATAACGAACCTATATTTTCTTTTTTTTTTTTTTCTGGTCATTTAGAAGTGAAGAAATGTGTTCGTTTGTATTCGTGAAATTGGCGGAATCGATAATGAATACTAACGTTAAAGCCTGTGACATAATTGAATTCTTCGGCGCCGGCGCAGGAATCGTTTATCTCCCCAAAAATGAAGATTTTTCACGAAATAAAAAAAGCTTCCCCAGAAATCAGAAATTCAATTCATTTTCTTCTGTCATCTCCAATTTCTTTGTAGTAACTGTACCGATGGTAGGATTTGACTGTTTGCTGCACCGTACAAACGAATTTTTCTTTCTAATCGATAAATAGCGGAAAATGGAGACGATCGATTTTTGTATCAGTCTTCGATTATGCAATACCGTTGTTTTCAACAAGAGAATACTGTAAAAGTGTTCGAGCTGATAGAAGTAAAATGTAATATAATATAGCGAAGAATCGTTTAATGAACGATTAATCTCGAATCAGTGGAAAAACATAGACGGAATGGCTTCATCCTTCGTGCGTGGAAAACTTTCCACGTTTCTTGCTCGTGAACCAAGTCGACGACACCTTTTATCGCCCCATTAAAGATTTCTTTCGCCGCCAACAAAAAACGTTGGTTCTTTTTTATTCCTCTATTTCCTTTTCTCTCTCTCTCTCTCTCTCTCTCTCTCTGTGACTGTCGTTAATTACCCGACAGAGAGAATTTTCATAATTACTTTCTCAGAAAAGATCACGTTTGATGTGTTTCGCAATTGTTCCTATTTTCCTTCATATTCTATTCCGCTACTTTTCACTTTTTATTTTGTCTATCTTACCCCTTTCATTTTATATTTTTCCCACTTTCCAGTTTCTCCATTCCACTCTTTTTCCATTTTCTTTTTGTCTATCTTGCCCCTTTTCTTTCTTGTCTCTTTTACTCATTTCTGTTATATTCAGGGCTTCTCTGCTTCTTTCTTTTTCTTCTAAGCTTTCCCACTATTTTTGTAATCATTAAATAATTGAAAAAGAGTATATTGTGTATGTTGAACTTATAAGCTGCTTAAGAATGAAGCGAAAATCTAATAGCAGAAATAATAGTGTCTTACCTGTCAACTGTTTCCTTCGCTACTGTTAATGTTCTGATACAAATTAATGAAGTTGAATGCTAGTGCTAAATATAGTTAATAATATGTATTTGAAAATTTGAAATGAACAGACAGCTTAGAGAATTTCAACAACAAATTCTTTAGAAAGAATATGCTAAGTGTAATAGCAAAGTGATGTTTATAAGAACAATAATCAATCTTTCTAGCCAGGAACAGTTACATGCAAGAATTATGTAGAGAGAATGCATTTGGTATTCTGTGTTAAATGTAACTGAAACTGATGTATTATAAAGTAAAATTCCAAGATTATGCGTAATACATGTGTATAGGAGAATCTGGTCAGAGAAATAGAAGTTCTTATTCTCAGTGGTTTCTATGATATTTGAATAAAAACTTATAAATTGCACAGATTTTTGACAAAGAACCTTATTATCACAATTCTGAAATATAGCATTAAATAACAGGAATTAATTTTAAGTAGTGGTATAAAGTTCAATGCTAGATTACATGTGAGAACTTTAGTCATTTTTACAGTAACCTATCATACCAGCTGAAGAAATTAATGACGGGGCTCGCAATTAGTGAATCACTGAATAAGAACTCTGTGTTAGTGTTGAAAAGATTCCTTCAGATACTGTAGCTTCAGATGTGTAGCTGATAATATTTCAAAATTGATTTTATTGCATAATGTAAGAAAAATTATTCTATAAACTGATGCACTAAAATAGGAAATTCATATAAATTTTATTCAGTGTTGAAATTTGTATTTTGTATTATTCAGTTGAATCCTTGAATGAAAATTCACTGCTTCTTCTGTTTCCTTACATTTTGCCCATATGCTTCCTTATTCTCCTCTCTTCTCTTTCTTCTTTCTCTTCTGTATCTAATTTCTCTTGCTTCCTTTCTCAACAATTTTTCATTTTCTTCACATTATTTTCTACATTTTCTGTTTTCTCCCCTTCTTCACTTACTGTGCTTATTCTCACTGTAGTCTTCCTTATTTCAAATTTCTACTTAAAGAGGTATAGAGTAAATAAATATACTATAAATGTAATATTATTAATTGTTTTTCATAATTAATCTATGGAAAAATTGACTTTATGTTTAAAAAAAGAAATATTGAGCAAAATCTCTTAATACTTCTTCCAAAAAGTTTATCATTTCTTCTCATTCATTTATTAAGTCACTGTGTAGGAAATTTGTATATTTTAAAGCCCTGTTTTTATACCAAAAATCGATTACAAAACTTCAATTTCCAGAAAAATATTATTGCACAATATTTACATTATGAGAACTAAACCAGTATTTTAATTGTTAGGTGACTAGTTATCTCTTAACCATGATTCACAAAAGGATCAACACGATAAGCGGTGTTTTTGAGATTCCTTCAAAACAAGTTAATCAGGATGTACTAATTTCTCAAAGTAAAGTCCAAATTCGCTAGATATGTATATCTGAAAAACCTAGGAAAAGAGAATAGTACTCTGAGCGTTTCTACAAGAGCACATTATTGCTATCAGTATGGAAATATACTGCTCTACAGTTAAAATAATTCCATATATTCTCTAAATATCCACGTGGTATCCAACATAATTATAAAATACTCAACATCTCTAAAATTTCATTAAATTTGAATTTTTACAGAAACCCGCCAAAATGCTGTTTTACAAATTTTTCGAATTGTTCCTCTTTTCACATTCTTCAATCGTCTCTCCTCGCCTACTATTGCTACACTTTTCCAAAATTATACATTTCTATTTCGCACTTCTGTCATAAAACATTATTTAGTGTAATTAGTTGGAACAGTAGCTGTAAATATGAATGTCGATAAAACTGATTTTCTTATGTTCAGAGCTTACGTCAGCCCGTCCTTCGCAATTTATCGCCATAATACTAGCATTAATAGGACATCAGGTGCAACAATAAATTACGAAAGAAATGGAAAAAAAAAATAAGGTATATGAAACGAAGATATAGTTTTCGACGTTTGACATACCAACGGGGGGAACGTACATACGTAAATACAAAACTGGAAATGAAAGCCTCCGCTGAATGAAAGTAAACATTTATCGCATCTGTTGACGTCATTTGCTCCACGCTCTCACGATCGAACTACTTTATACGCGTAAACATTATAAAATGCGAATTTTTATTTCTTACCCGATACTTCTTCGACGGTTTGTTAGTGTTTATTCGGTTAGAGTTGCATAACCTCTATGAAACATTATTCATTTGCGAATACTAGTTACATGTTATTTTTCAAAATATGCTCAATTCGACGAGATCGAAATTTATTTAAAACAATCTGCTTCCGATTGTTCAACCAGTGAAATTTTTTTCACATATATTTATTATTTTTTATTTTTTCTCTACA
>NW_017100266.1:446370-462819 GCF_001263275.1 Habropoda laboriosa | reverse complement strand
GAAAAGAGTGTAGGATTTCAGTGAAAAATTTACAACTTCAACCTTGTTTATATCTTTGATCTTTTAATTTGTATATTTTGTTACTGATGCAAAGATGTATAAAATATGGAAGCAACGTTTTTCTTCAAAAGTAATTTTCATTCAGGATTTAGTTGGTGAACGATATTTGTAACATATACATAAATATGTACACTTGTTGCCTATCAAATAGTATTTCAAATATTAAAGTTTCCTTTCTTGGAATGCTTTATCTAAAAGTTTGTTGCTCTTCTACAGGTTTATCTCGTTGACAGGAACAGAGATACTAATGTATCATATTGATGCATGTACAGAGTGTTATAAAAAAGGTGATGAAAGAATTCGTAATTTAAAAACTTGTGAAGAAGAAATTTAATCAACACTGTAATATCTGTATATTGAATAGAGTAAAGAATAAAACATATGTTATCCTAACGATTAACGTAACAGAAAAAGATGAAATACTTTTTTACTTGAATTAGTTCGCATCCTTTCAAATTGTCAATAATTCAACGAATAAAAAAAATCATTACACTTTTTATTTATTCATATTTCTACTCGCTGGTATATATTCTTGGTCACATTTTCTTTGACACCCTGTATATACCCCTATTAATTATAGAAAATATTACTCGAGATTGAATGTTAAGTTTATTCGAAGAAGTAGCGAAAAATTCCAAGTAAATCATTCAATAGTAATTACTAGGAATAATAGAATGAAAAAATAATTTTACACCCTATACAGAGGATTCTAAGGAAGTCTAAAATAAATTCATTCTTCCTGCAGATCGTTCATTTTTAGAAACACCCTGAATTATAAGAAATAAAAGAAATACCATTTTTATTTAAATTTTAACATTGCAAAATAGTGCTTTAGCAAAGATTTAAGCTTGATTAGTAGAGAATTTCTTTTACTAAAACTTTTTCAGTATAATTTCCAAGATTCAAATTCTCCCAAATGAATTCTACAGGAAGTCTAAAATAAATTCATTCCTCCTGTAGATTGTTCATTTTTAGAAACACCCTGAATTATAAGAAATAAAAGAAATACCATTTTTATTTAAATTTTAACATTGCAAAATAGTGCTTTAGCAAAGATTTAAGCTTGATTAGTAGAGAATTTCTTTTACTAAAACTTTTTCAGTATAATTTCCAAGATTCAAATTCTCCCAAATGAATTCTACAGGAAGTCTAAAATAAATTCATTCCTCCTGTAGATTGTTCATTTTTAGAAACACCCTGA
This sequence comes from Habropoda laboriosa, assembly GCF_001263275.1. NCBI lineage: Eukaryota > Metazoa > Arthropoda > Insecta > Hymenoptera > Apidae > Habropoda > Habropoda laboriosa. The sequence goes on along the minus strand of NW_017100266.1, from coordinate 461,558 downwards.
ATTATAAGAAATAAAAGAAATACCATTTTTATTTAAATTTTAACATTGCAAAATAGTGCTTTAGCAAAGATTTAAGCTTGATTAGTAGAGAATTTCTTTTACTAAAACTTTTTCAGTATAATTTCCAAGATTCAAATTCTCCCAAATGAATTCTACAGGAAGTCTAAAATAAATTCATTCCTCCTGTAGATTGTTCATTTTTAGAAACACCCTGAATTATAAGAAATAAAAGAAATACCATTTTTATTTAAATTTTAACATTGCAAAATAGTGCTTTAGCAAAGATTTAAGCTTGATTAGTAGAGAATTTCTTTTACTAAAACTTTTTCAGTATAATTTCCAAGATTCAAATTCTCCCAAATGAATTCTACAGGAAGTCTAAAATAAATTCATTCCTCCTGTAGATTGTTCATTTTTAGAAACACCCTGAATTATAAGAAATAAAAGAAATACCATTTTTATTTAAATTTTAACATTGCAAAATAGTGCTTTAGCAAAGATTTAAGCTTGATTAGTAGAGAATTTCTTTTACTAAAACTTTTTCAGTATAATTTCCAAGATTCAAATTCTCCCAAATGAATTCTACAGGAAGTCTAAAATAAATTCATTCCTCCTGTAGATTGTTCATTTTTAGAAACACCCTGAATTATAAGAAATAAAAGAAATACCATTTTTATTTAAATTTTAACATTGCAAAATAGTGCTTTAGCAAAGATTTAAGCTTGATTAGTAGAGAATTTCTTTTACTAAAACTTTTTCAGTATAATTTCCAAGATTCAAATTCTCCCAAATGAATTCTACAGGAAGTCTAAAATAAATTCATTCCTCCTGTAGGTCGCGTTCATTTTTCAAAACACCCCTAATTATAAAATATGAAAAGAATTGACATTTCTATTAAAATTTTTCACACAGTAAAATAGTGCAACGATGGATTTAAGGTGCATTAATAAAGATACTTTCTTTCGCTAAAAGTCCCATTGTAATTTCCACGGTTTCAAATTCTCCATACGCTGATACGTAATATCTCATTTCGCAATTCAACCGTCTAAAACTTAACTACGAAACCTGAAGAACCATTAAATCATCAAAATGAAAAAATTCGCCTTGAAAATGACGTGTTACGTCATAACAGAGCCACACGGACACTTTCGACCACTCGACGAAGATTTCGATGACGATCGCCGACGAGAAGGCCACGTATACGTTCTTCTCTAGGTGCAATTTTTCCACGAAGAATCGTGGCCGTGGCCCTAAGTAATTATTTGCACGCTAGAAACGTATATTTGCTCTCTCGGATATCTTTGTCGACTATGACATTCCTCCTGGACATTCAATGACAGCTGCTGGATGGTAGGTCAGTGGATCAAAGCGAAGTGATTTCGTAAAAGATCTCGGTTTCCCGCGTTCATTATGCATCAAGCTTGGATAAAACACGATGTATCAGATTTTTATTCTATGTCACCGGTGTTGTGTCATTAACGATGAGTTTTACCGTGAAAATAGGTCGAGAGTGATCGATTTAACCCCTTAACTTATGATTTCTTTTCTGGCTATGCATCTAAGCGTCGGCCATTTACTGTTTTGCTACTCTATCGGGTAACAGAAGCTAATCTGTTACGGATTAATTACATTTAGTAATCCTTACGAATTCAAACGAAAATTAGGATTACAATGAATTTCTCTTACTAATATAACTATTTTTCTCACATCTTCACCAGAATCTCTGCCGCGAGTCTGACACGTTGTTGCAAGTTAAGGGGTTAATGCTCATGCCTCTGTCATACACCCGTGTCAACTAATCCTCCAAAAAGTGCAACTTTGTTTGATTGTTTTCTTTCACTCAAGGATCAGGATAGAGGGTGTGGTTAGCGGTAGAAAGGATGATGGCTAGGTAGAATATGTAAGAAGAAAAAGGAGAAGGAAAGAGAGATGGCCGTAATGTGGTAGGACAATAAAAGCAAAGGGAAAAAGTGCAATAGAAAGGAAAAAGAAGAAGAACGCAATAAGAGAAGGAGAATAGGTTAGATAACATTATTAACAAAAATATATGTACACAGTTAGGAAATGGGTAACCAAAGAATGAGTGTGTGAGTGACGAGTCAAAATGGAGCCTGAATGGATAGGGAAATGATATATTGTAAACTAGGTCCTTTTCATAGCCATGAGGCTGAAAATAAATAAATAATATTTTTTTTTCACTTTCCATATTGAGCTCTCTATTCTATGGCAAAAATTGAAGTTGCAGCATTATATTATTATTATTTATTTATTTTCTGCCTCATGGCTATGAAAAGGACTTGGTTTACAATATATTATTTCCTTGTCCATTCACCCGCCATTTTGTCTTGTCACACACACTCGTTCTTTGGTTACCTATTTCCTAACTATGTACATATATTTTTGTTAATAATCTTATCTATCCTGCTGTTATAAATAAATTTATTGGAAATTTATTTCTACACTCCTAGGAAATAATTGAAAAAAAATAAAATTGATCGTTTCTGGCATTTCAAGTTGAGAAAAATGTGAGCGTTAAGGGTGCACGCTTGAAACTTGAAAAATAGATAAAAGTTTGGGAATTTTTTTTCATAGGTAACTAGACACTATATAAAAAAGTTGCAATTTTTTCTGAGGATATAAACGTAACTTTCCAGCTTTTCTCTCCAAATTTTAAGTAAACTTGTTTTTCGAAGTGGTTTGTTGATTTTGCCCAAACATGTTTCGTCGAATATAGTATCTGGTATATTTAGTGAATCATTCTTTGGTACTAGATGTAGATAATTGTGGAAATTTGTAAATCCAGAGTTTACGTATGATAGCAAGTTATTTTTGAAAGATTGGTAATAATTACGTATATTATAGCTTTCGTTTGATGTCACTGTTATCGGATAATTTAGTTTTTAAAAAGTAGCACGAGTGAGGAAAAAGTAGTCGACTCGCGGTTAATTGGAGAAAAAGAAATAAATAAAAAACAGTCTGAGTGGCGTCTTAAAACTTTGTTGATCAAAAATTATTCTAAATCAAAATGGCTGCTTTTTACTCTTCTGAGATCACCTTTTTGCAGAAATTTTCAGAAATTCCTTTCAGATCAGTCTCTGAACTTTTCCTTATCTCCAAGATTGTTCGAGAAGGACGTACTCTTAATGAACTCTTCAGTTTGAAATGTAAAAAATAAGTCAAGCAAAGCTAAGTGAAATAAAGGTGACTGTTTTTCGCTAAAAATTGAAACTGTACTTTAGTGAGTTTCATTTGAAAAATCGCACAGCTAAAAGGAATCGAATTATGTACTGAAACCAATGGTACAGTCTGTTCCACAAAAGCGTGGACGCGATATTTTCGAAACTTGAGGTCAAATGAGGGAGAGATTGTGTTAGCATAAAAATATGAGGTTCCCTCTTATACGCATTAGCTTTAAATCTCTTGGTATCGTTTTTGTTACTGAGAAATACGGACCTTTTCGAGATGAGTACCGTGTACGCTAAACGTTTCGGGGCAGTCTTCTTGTGTTATCACTCGAAAGAACCAAAAATGTGCGTTAAAAATGCAGCAAAATATATGCATTAATCTCGTGAATTCGTTAATAAGTAGATACAACGATATAAAGAAACTGAATGTGTCGATGACCTCCCTGATCGAGATTCAAAGCGCGGTACCACGAAAAGGGAAGATAAAGTGATCTTCCGGCTATTTTCAAGGAATCCAACATTTTGCTTGCGTAAAGGGCAAGCTTTTTTGGTGAAAAGGGCATAAATATAGGGATTTTGACATTAAAACGTCGCTTGACAGAAAATAATGTTTGACGGAGCAGTACGTTATCAAAACCGTTGCTTTCAAGGAAGCACGACGAAAGTCGGCTGGCGTGGGCACACGAAAAAGTTGATCGCGATTGGAGTGGTGTATTCAGTGATGAAGCATCTTTTTCGGCTTGAAGTATCAGATGTGCCTGGTCTGTTTATGAAAATCCAATTGTCCAAAGACGTGTTAAACATCCATTCGAGAAACATGGAGGTCTCTACCACTCTCATATACCAAGAAATTGGTCGAAAGTATACCCAGACGTTGTCAAGCAATGATCGCTAATGGTGGAGATTGGACACACTGTTAATTAAGTGCGTATTAGTTTATTAGACGTAGTTTCGATGTATATAAAATTTTTTACAGAAAGAATTAATTTTCACAGAGATATCGCGTCCACGCTCTTGTGGAACAGACTGTAAATCGCGAAAACTCAAACGCCAATTAAATCGTCAATGTGAATATTTTTTTTTATCAGATCTCGTAGTTTGCTATGATTAAACAAAGGGAACGAATAAACTCGTTATCAACGTTAAGCATCGCAAGAGTATTGACAAATTGGATATGACAGGCAGCAGAAATGTACTACCAGTTGCTTGATCAGATCAATTAAAGTATGCACTACTTGTACAATGTAATAACATGTAAAGTCTTGTGTAAATCAGGGAATGACAAAGTGTGTAATCGCACAGTTAACATTATGTAAAATTCTTTATAAATATAACAAATAGTTTTCTCTTTGATAATAATTATCGTTATATTATTAAAATTTATTGATCACTTAGGAAATTATTATTTTATTTAAGTAGAATTATTTGCACATCTTTCATTTTTCCAAAAGTGATAGATGTCATTGTGAAAGATTTAAAGATAGATTACTGTACAAATGTTTGAGTATCCTAATTCAGAGGGGACAAAAGGATTATTTGAAGAAAATTCTGTGAGAAAATTGTCTGTTCTGTAAGAGTAATGAAATTAACAGTGTGTTTTAGTTAATGATATTTACAACGAAGTGATAGATCATTAAGTAACAGATGCAGTGAGCATACATTGCACTATTTTATGTGTAAACAATTTGAAATTGAACTGTAATATATATATTTTTATTATCACTTTGTGGTGACAATATTTTGATGAAAATCATCAAGCTGAAGTGTTATGTTAACATTGTTTCTAGGAATTACTATAGGTACTTTTTGGAATTTTTTAATACAGTGTTAAAAATTGGAGCGGCAATTTTAATAAAAGACATCAGATTTAACGGTGCGATTTTTCATAAATGCGAAACAATTAAACGATTAAGTTTTACAATCGATGAAAAAGATTACAAGATTAGATTAGATTTTAATTACTTATTCTACACAGTGAAAGAAATTTTATTCTGCCAGTTAATATAGGAAAAAGATGAAATTCGTATAAATTTTCGACGATACTGAAAAATTCGAGTTGTTTTTCGTTCGTCACTGAAATTGATATGAATTTATTTTTAATACCGTTTTTATCGATATATTCCTGGCACATTGTTTTGCAACTGTTCGATCGTAACCTTGAATGAAATTTTTCCATGATAAAAGGCGAAGCTTGGAGTGAGGTGTATTAAAAAGAATTTACATTGAAATTCATATTTGCGGATTCGTGTTTGAGTTTGGTGTTAGACAGTACTTACCGGAGAATTGCGTTTTATGCAAATATGTTTAACAATGCGCGTCGAATCGACAAAAACTTGACAAAGAAACCGCACGAGGATATTCTTCTTCTAATTTAACATTGTAAAAATCACGAGTTTGGTCGTTATATTGGAATTTTGTAGAACGGACTTGTGACAAAACGCTGAAAGAATAATTCAAGTCAACGTTACAACACGAGAAACACTGAACGCGCTATTTAACACACGTTTGCCCTTTTTTTGGCAAAGAAAGTATCAAACGTATTAATAATGTCTAAAGGCTTTCAGACTCAACCCTTGTTACTTGCACAAAAGTCCTCTTGCAAAGTTACTTGCACAAATCTCAAACCTAGTCTTTCCTACCTAAGTAACACCAACCCTTCAGTAGATAACCAATTGCAACCATAAAGCTAAGCATACTTCGCCCATACCATAAACATACAGAACGCAAAATAAGGTTCCTACGAACTAAATTTATACATATCAATTAGTATACAGGTTAATTAATTACTCTTGGGGTCTCGGGGGTTAATTCGAGACCCCAAGAGGTTAGTAAGTTTTAAATTAAACTAACAAACATAAATAAATCATCAACTGTATTTCGTTCGGCGAATTTAAATATCCATTGTTTCAGGATAAGGAAGAAATGAAACTGAAGAATAAAATTTCTTAGAATCAGGAATTTTTTGCCAAATAAGATCGCATGTAAGAAAGCTGCAATTTCAAATACTATTTCGGAAAAAGTAAGGCACGAAATTGAAGAATAAACTTTCTTAGAATAAAATAGAAAAGAGTACATTGTTTTTAGAATATTATTTATCACGAGTTTGGCAAAAAATGAAATTTGTCGATCATTTCTCGCGTCGTTGCAAATAAGAAAGTTTAATTATATTTCGTTTCTTTAAGTTTTCAATTTTAAGTACTACTTCAGGAAAGACAACAGCGCGATATTCTATATATCAATTGAGTATATATTAACATTTCTACGTCTATTCTATAAATCAATTAAAAACAATAGATACCTCTACATCTATTCTATATAAACTTTATAAAACAATAGAATACATATATTAAAATATCTGCATCTATTCTATAAATCGTTCGAATAATTTATTAAAATACATTTACCTATTTTATAATTACTTTATAAATCAATTGAATATATTTATTGAACTATATTCATCTATTACTAACCCCAAATATAGTGATTTATCGTTATCGCCTTTTTCTGCCTACTGTCGCCAAATTGTAACTGTTTGCAAGTCAAAGTAACACGTTGATAACGGATAGACGACACTTGTTTGGTAAACGAAACGATCATCTGTAATATATTTGTATCGATGAATTTATTTCTTTATTCTTACGTCGAATGCACTCGTGTTAAAAGTAAATTGCGAATATTATTGTCGGTTGCATCTTTCTAGCACTTTTGCTTTCTTTTTTTCATTTTTCACGTTTCAGTTGTTATTTCAATAATTTGTTAGTAGATATTATATTTTGGCCAGTTTCTTGAGTTTTTGGTTCAACCCTTTCACTGCTGTTGGCGCCTATAGGCGCTTTGAAAATTAGCTCGCGCTGTGCCCTTCGCGCCTATAGGCGCTTTGGAAGTGTTCTCGCGCTGTGACCTTGACGCCTATAGGCGTTTTGAATATTTTTTCGCGCTCTGCCCTGGGCGCCATTTGGCACACTTTCGTCTTAATTTAATACTTCATTTTTGCCCTTTGCGCGCTTCCATCTTAATTTCATACTTCATTTTTATCCTTTACGCGCTTACATACTTCATTTTTGTCTGTAATTATGAAATAGTGTATATTTCAATTTGCGCGCTTCCATACTTAATTTTAGTCCTTTGCGCGCTTCCATACTTAATTTTAGTCCTTTGCGCGCTTCCATACTTAATTTTAGTCCTTTGCGCGCTTCCATACTTAATTCATACTTAATTTTTCTTCTTTGCACGCTTCCATCTTAATTTAATACTTAATTTTTGTTCTTTGCGCGCTTCCATCTTAATTCAATACTTAATTTTAGTGCTTTGCACGCTTTCATCTTCATTTAATACTTAATTTTTGCCCTTTGCGCGCTTCCATCTTAATTTTATAAAAGAAATTTAAAAATTACAAATTCTTAATTTTAACTTTCAAATTTTTTTTAAAATTTGAAAACGCCGGAACGTGAGATTTAACGTCTGGAAAAAAAAATCCGATATCTCTCCTGTATCAACTCGTTGGCCATTGGTCTTGATTAACTCTTTACGCGTCCATCCGCCACTAATTTTAGCAGTTATATCAACTCGCGTTGGAGTTACGTAAAATTTGTCTAGTGTCACACATGTGTAAATATTGCTGAAGTGGGTTTGCGTTGGATTTGTGTCAGGCATGGGTTATTAAGTAATGGTCGCTCGTGTTCATCGCGTGGATCATTTGAATCTGAATATAGTCGGATTTAAATAATTCTGCATTTCTTGATGGAATATTCTTCTAATTTCCTATTCCTGAGAGTGTCAGCAGATTTTTTTTCTGAGAAACTTTTTTAATTTTTATCAGGTAGCTTTGCGTCTTTAATTGTTGGAATGTTCGAATGTTAACGAATGAAATTCTCCAAATTTCTTTGCTACAAATTTCAATACACAGAAGATTTTTCCAATGAAAGTTACGCAGTGTGAAACTGTCGTCTTCGATTGACAATTGCTGAGCTTAGTTTACAGAGTAACATACTTCGAATTAGAAATGTAACGAAAGAAAATTTGAATTCTCGCAGATAATCCATTTCGATTGAAATTCATCTTCCACGCAATTACTAATGAATTTTTTCATTCCTTTTTGAAAATGTTCTAAGAAAATAGAAGAAGATATGCATATTAAATCTGAAAAAATGCATATTAAACATCCATAATTTGTAAGAATTATTAATATTTGAAAATATGACGTTAGTCTGTAAGTGGAACTAGCTTTAACTTATGCTTCTCTTAACACATCATTTGTATTTGCATTCTATTACAGAAAAACAAACTGCATAACCTATTAGTACTTTCTAAATACACATAATGTAGATCGTCTAACTTGATGCAAACAAGTCATTCCAGAATATGACTGGTAGCTATGCAAAATGATTTATTCCTATCATTATCAGTGTATTGTACATTGTCAAACAATTGCTATGTTGAATCACAAAAAAGAGGAATGATAAAAACAGGTGATAAAAAGACTATAAAATCAAATTTTAACAACTCTATAAAAGTAATTCGTTTCGTTTCATTTATGAAACGATAAGAACAGCTATTATATCACTTTCAATATTTTTCTACCAAAAAAATCGATTTTACATTGTTTATAAAAACACTAGAAATAAAGATAAAATATTGATTGTCGGTTCGACCCTTGAAAAAATGTATATCAAATTGAACAAACTTCATCCAAAGTTGATCGATTAGTTACATTTTGAGCTATCTTGCACGCCATCTTGAAAATCACGATTTCGAGAAAAACGCGTTTAAATTTCGCGCCATAATGCATCTCCTTAACCGTGCTTTTAACTTTACTATTTTCACGAATTCGTCCTCTATAAATGAACTATTGTATTCTAAATACTGGTGAATCAATGACGAGTTAATTCATCTTCCCCCGCTAACAGGTTAAACTTCATTCACGGTAAAAACACCATTGGAATTGAACTTACAGAATGGCTGCAAAAAATTCGCCAATAATACATCACTGGTTTCACACGAGGAACACTCGTGTCAGAGGTTCAGCGTTCGAAACGAAACGCGTGCCCCTCCTTTCCCCATCTCGCCGCTAAAGCAATCCATAATTTTACGATCAAGCCGCGAATATTAGATTCGAACGAGCGTCGAAAAAGTCAACGTGATGCTTGCAGCCTCCGCGCCGAGATCAAGGCCCGGTCACCGCTCAGTCATTCCTGGTCACTTTTTTTTCTCCTTTTTGCGGCTCTGAATACAGCGTTACAAAACCGCCGGTTCGCTTGCACGGTGTCAAAGTGTTGCTCAATAATTCCCATCATAAGAGAAGGGAAAAAAACTGGGGACTACTGGTTGACAGGTGTTTTTGCGCTGGCTACGCTTTATCTATCCGCTCGCCACTCTCCTTCTGTTTGTCTGCTCTCGCTCCATCGAGGCGTGTGCATCGTTTACATGCCTCGTCGCGGTAATTTTAGCTCTGAGCGATGGTTGTACGCGGTTGTAATTAGATTGGAAGTATTGGGTTGTCCGGGAATAAATAGCGGTTTGTTTTTAGGGACGTTTAATGTTGTATTATAACGTTGCTCAAGGGGATTCACCGCAGTGAGGCTCGCTAAAAATAGATAGAAATTTGGGAATTTTTTTCATAGGTAACTGCTAAATAGAAAGTTTCAATTTTTTCACAGAATGTGAATGCAACCTTCGAGTTTCTTTCCTCCAATTTTTAAAAAGTAAAAATGTTTCAAAATGGAGGAATTGTTGCGAAATCTCTTCTGCTAGAACCTCGATCGTCGGCCATCTGAAATAAACAATTTCTTTTTAATTTATAAATAAAAATTTGTTACCTACAATGCAGCGTATGATTTTTTAAATGTCAATTATTAATTTTTTAGAAACGTTTCAAATTGATTATCTTTGGTGAAAAGAGGTTATTTTCCTTAAAACTGCCCACCATTTCTATGAGAATTACAATTTTTGAAAAATTCTTTTTCCCAGACTCTTCGATTCTCGAAATATTCTGGAAAATATGTTTTCGATCGTCAATTTAAAGGGAGAATTTTTTCACCCCTTAAAAAATACGTATATTTCAAATATTTTCCCGCGAACTATCTCTCGTATAAGTTTCGTCAAAATCGGCGTGTGTGGATTCGATATATTCCCTTGTGAGTTACTTTTATGAAATAAAATTAGCATTGACGCATTCTTCGTTAATATTTCAAAGTGTGCAAATGAATTTACGAATTTCTAAAATCGTAGAAAAAGAAGAATAATAGTTTACCTTCAATTATAAAGTTATGAGGTTTCGAAATATGTATAATATTTCGAAGTAAATCAATTTTAAATCCTATGGCCCTACTGAAAATATATTTTCAGTGTAAAGTAAAAAACAAAAAAAAAATGAAAATTTAATAAAATTCGAATAGAGGTAATTATAGAAAGACGTTAATAATATACATGAAAGATCCTTTGACAGTATGTTACATAACTCGCGAAATATCTTGTTTGCATTTTTGTAAATTACTAATCATTTTTTTTTTCAACTATTCGTAAATATTAATGTTGTGTATTTTATGTCTTGTACGTAAATAATAATCGAAGATTGAGCTACGTGCGTGTAGCATACTATGTTTGATGTTATCGTTAATTTGACATTGATTTTTTTTTTTTAACGTGTAGTATGTGTAAAGATGGCGAAATTAGAATAAAGAATACTTGTCCGAGTCTATTAACTTGTGTCGAATACAACTTCGACGTAATACAAATAACACTGTCAAATAATATAAAATATAAAAAAAACATGACATTAATACGCTATTTAAATTGGAAATTTATTCAAAACTATATTTCCATATTTTTTATAATCTCACCGTTAAATGAAATTTCACTTAATTACAAATTAAAATTGTCTTGCATATAGATATATTTGTTATTTCTCTGTGCGTATATTTTTGTAACACCCTACACACGCTACGCGACTTAATCATAGAATAAATTGCTCCTCCAAATATTTGCAGCGATGTTACAACGAAAAAAGGGTAACAAGAAAGATTGAACGATTAATCTCATAAAAATATGCTTTGCGACATTAAAAAAAAACAAAATTAGCTTCGAAACGCTATTTTTTTAATTTTAATTTTCTTCGTAATGTCCCGCCTGTCAATTCTACAACTAACATAACCTATACCTTAGATTAGAACGGTCTTGGAACACTTGATATACATTCCGAGTAGCATTAGACCATTAACCTCAAATTTCTACCAGTACATATTTCGTACATACAGAAAAGCTTGGAACGAGGAATTTACCTGTGAGTATGGGGAATAGTGAAAGTCCTCTGTAAATTTAGAAGGAGCCATTGCCAGATTTCGACACACTGTCGATCGTTAATTATCCCTGGGGAATAGACATTAATCGCACAGTGAATTGGAATGTCTCCAAAATCCTTCGCACGATTGTATCAGTCTAACGTAATAAAACGATCGTGTACGAGCACATTGTAGACAGCATTTGGCGACGAGGAGAGGGGGAACATGCTGCCAGTGAATCGCGATGATTACGTCACGAGGGTCAGTTCTGCTTGTCATCGCCCGTCAGCAGAATAGCCCGAAGGATTCTCCCATAAATACAACGCTGTATCCGTGTGAAATTTATAGGAAAGTGTTTTTTTTTTTTGGAAGTAGTCGTTCTGCCTCTTTTTCTTGTGTCTTACCTATCCTTCTCTTCCTTGATTCTAGTGCCACTTTTCGCTGTTATTGAGAATTGAATATGTTGCCGTTAGGAGACTCGTTTGAGGTTAGACTTTTTGTCGCGTGCACTTAGTGGTTAACGTGTATCATAATTCTTGTTGAATTTGCGACGAGTGTATACATACATATGATGTTCTAAGAGCTTTGAAGAAGAGACTGTGGAAAGATTTAGAATACAGTAGTAGGTAATAATTTCATTCTGTATTTTGTTAAATACAAATAAACGTAGATTTCACGATATTTAAGATCAGTGATCGAAACTTTGAATAACGTATTAGAACAAAAACTTTTATTTCGATTTGAATTTTGCGCGGGAAATTTAAGTTTGTTAATTATTCAAATATCTTATTTTTTAAGCTGTTCAATTACAAATTGTTATATAAAATTGTTAAGTATAAAAGACCATAAAGTAAGGAAATAAGCACTAACTTTCACCTTTGTTGTAAATACATTTTCGAAACATTGTTAACAATATTGTGAGAGGTAGATTATCACTCTCTTATTATAAGGATACATAATTCTATAACAACAAATTGAAATATGATTAAAAATTATCTTTGTACGGAATTGTCACCACAAATCACATATGTTGAATGTGTTATAATGAAATTTGTACTGGCTGGCAGAGTATCGAGACGAATAATCAGAGACACAATCGTCGAAAGATACCAGTGAATAGGGTCAGGAACTAGACTTTGGCTCGAGTTAAGGCAGGTCTCGTTCACTTGGGTATGCGACGCGAAATAGAATCGATATACTGCAATTCGCGTAATCGACGTCGCTGTCTGTCTGTTTACACAGACTGCCAGTTCTATGGTGAAAAAACGTATTACGTTAATTTAAAAAATAAACACGTAGCAAAAGAAATTTATACATAAGATGTCTTAAAATTCAAGCAAAAAATAAAGAAAGTATAAATAGCACTGTGAAGTAAAAATTTTTCGAATTTTAAATTTAGAAATTTAAGGTTAGGTTTCGTAACTGGAAATCACGTTTAACTGGAATTTTATTTATTACGATTTTAATAATAATTTAATATTTTTTATTTTTTTTATTTTGTAAAAGTTTGATTAAAGTATTACCGTGTTTTCAATTTTTTCAATTTTCTTCTACATTTTTCTAACAAAATCACTATCCACCTGGCACAACATAAATTTTGGTTATGTAGATCATACGTTGAAAAAATGTAGAAATAAGTATAACAAAGTTATGTAACTGTAATTTGCTGAAACGATTCATTAAGAAAATCCTTGTAAACATGCGACTCACTTATTCCACTGAATTGCGCTTACATTTTCATGTATCATTCGTGTTTACACATTTGTTAATGCAAAATGGCGACGACTACTCTTAAGAGAAAATAATATGACTTGAATATTTCTACAAAAGGAAGAAAAATAAAATCTGGAAAACAGAAAATAAGTTTAATGATTTATTAATTAAAACGAAATAACAGTTTATTTTGTACTGAAAAACAAATGTCCAATTTCAAATTTTCATATTACTTTAAAATAATCTTAAAATCTAAAAAGAGTTCCAGCTTTTGCGTTTCAAATCTTACTATTTTTCCACATCTACTGACTTCACTGACGAATTTAGCTTACTTAAAACCAAAGAAATAAATTCTTTTTCTTCGAATTTCATTTTCTTTCGTAATATTACAGGTTAAATAACTAGTTTCATTTAAGTAAATTTTTGAAAGTAAGTAAAATTTCAATTTCAAATTTTTTACCAAGTAAATCACCTAATCGTGGAATCAAGTACGTTTTATATCCTTTATTGCAATATTCTGTGTTTCTTAGCTCACGTGCCAGCAAATGCATGGTAATAACTGAAAGCTGCTGTGAATTTTAAATGAGTGCTCCTAACGCCACTGATTGATCCGTTTTTCCCCCTCTTTTTTTTTTTCATTTTATATCAATGTTATATCATTCTTTTATTAGCTACCAGGCATGTGAAAGAAGGTTGGAATTATGGTTACGAATTCAGCGGTTGAAAGAGTGGCTTGAATGACCGGTGGTTTCCTTTTTATCACCAAGGACGAGCATTATTCCATCGGTTTATTTTCAGGCGCGACCGAAACACGGCAATATTCTTTTCCCTGCTTACCGTTTCTGTGATCTTGAGATTTTTGCCGGTATTTTGTACAACATCCTGTTTACCATTTTTATGTATACTTATCATGAATGCTTTTTTCAATTATTAAGTAGAAATAGTGTTAATTAATAGTAATATTGATATTAATTTAATTATGAAATCAGAGTTAATATTATTGGAAATAATTTGGATAAGCAATATTAGTTGAAATATTATGAAAATCTTTTATTCTTGAAGTTGTAATTTTATTCTGCATTTCATGCTTGATCCTTTGAGCATCAATCATGGCAGAGTCATAGTTAGTATCATTAGTAGTAGCTTGGAGAAGAAATGTAAGCTATCGTTAATTTTGAGCCATAACTGCATCTACAATGTTAATCATAACTTCAAAGGCATGAGATAATAAGGTCAACTTGTAGATACTTGTGTGCTTGAATTAGAAAAACTAAAATTATGATTGTTGGAAAGTATTTTATTTCTACAAAATGGTTGACTTAAAAAAATTGTTATTCAAACATTTTAAATTACATTACTAAAGATTAGTAAGAAAACAATATTATCGTCATTAATTATTGAAAAAGCATAGTTCTTCCTTGTTTCTAAAAAGTTACCTTACAGTGAGCTGTGCTGTTTCTGCGATTCCTAACCTAACTTTTTAACGCATCCGTACAAATATAAAATTTCATCCTACAAAATCTCTCTTTCAGCAACGTTGGAAAATTTTCCAAAAGAAAATTCACTAGTCGTAATAAAGACATAAAGAAAAAAAAAACGATCGTTTAATGTTATGAAATGCCTCTTTTTAATTAGTTATGCTATTCATCTGGGGCTCTGGGAATGGCGGCTGCGCAGCGTTTTATTATTCAAAGGATTCCTTTATCTAACGCGGTCAGAAAGCGTGGAAAATCTGCTTAGATAAACATGCACGCGAGACCTCAGTGGGTCAGAAGTATGACGAGATAAAAAAAGCGAAATGTTTCTGATCGACAATGCACAGAATCAGGTGCGAGAAAAAAAGAAAAGAAGCAGATCCTTGGAATAATTTATAACGAACGATTCATTAGGCTATTACTGCCACACCATTTTATACCAAGACGATCAGTATTCATCCTTTTTCCTATGTTGTCCGAGTTACGAAACGTTTTTACGACGATCTCATTTTTCCACCTCAGACATTTCTCGTCTGTTG
>NW_017100266.1:439424-446331 GCF_001263275.1 Habropoda laboriosa | reverse complement strand
GGAATTTTTTCTCCTTTTTCTGCTTCCTGTTTTCCTTCACTGTTCGTTATTGATAATATTTTTATCGATGATTTTTTTTTTTTTCTTTTTTATGTCTAACAGTGCAATAAAGAGTGGAACTTATGGGTATCGATGAAAGCAGCACTGTGAATTATTTCTTATGCGTTCTATGATTTATATTGCATTATTGACAAGTGGTGTAAAAAGTTCAAATGAAAGTAGCAAAAGAGAACATTGTTAAAGAATTGAGACAACTTTGAAATGTTGAGAAATATCTTCACATTCTTTAAGGAGTTGGAGAATTTATTGGGAATTTATTTTTATTTTGAATATACAGAATTTATTTCTTTGAAAAAAAAATACTGAATATTAAGATTCGCGATGAAACCATGTTTGCTTAATGAATAAAACAAAATTGTTTATGTAGAATTGAAATATAGCGAAATGGCAGGTTTTCAAAGAAAAAATTGTAACTATTTATTTATTTAGAACTTAAGTGAAAATTAAAATATCAAAAATTAGGTATATTAATGGCAACGTTTGAAAATAATATTTTAATAAAAGTTGACAGGGTGCACACTACACAAATAGGTTAAATTAAGTAAAATTATGTAATAAATGTTAGGTGACAATTTGTATTACCATTACAAGAAATCAAATATTTAGAAAGTGACTAAGGGTGGTATTAGTGATTAGATTGAATAATAACATTAACAGATATTCAAGATTTTACGTTATCGGTATTCCGTAGCGAGCTCGAGGCCTTTTTTGCAACAGTTTATCACGAATATTCAAATATTATCTCAAGGACCTCGAGTACTTTGCATACTTAACCCCGTGGTGACCTGACTTGATATTTTCACCTCATAAAAATGAAACCATGATTTCTTTGCGACAGTATAGACGATAAAATAAAAATCGAACGATTGTCACCGTGAAATATACGTCGGTACTTCGTCATTTTTATCCTTAAATGTCTACAACTGAAAATTAAATAAGTAAATATTTTTCACGATTGCAACGTAAGATTGAATAAAGTACTAGAGAAATCTTGAAATTTTTACACATTTCGATAGGATTTAGCGAACAATTTTCCTTATTTTTGGACTTTTCTCAAAATTCAAGAGAAATAGAATTACTTTTCTTCAAAGAAGAAATTCAATAATTCTTCCTTTGCTCATTGACAAAGTTATGAAACAAAATCAGCCAAATTATTTTCGTTAATGTTTCAAAACTGTGTGCAAACGAATCTGCAAATTTACAAAATTGTAGAGAAGGAGGAATAATAATTTACCATTAATCAGAAAGTTACGAGGTTTCCTAACCTCAATGATATTTCGCAGTGAATCTGGAAAAATTTTTCCAGCAACACATTAGTAGGTTATACTCTTTGCAAAAATTCCTTATTTATGTAACGTGTTCTTATGGTATAACATTGTTGTTAAATGTAAAACAAGATATTACACAGTCGGTGTAGATCAAATTTAGAGATTTGTAATGCTATATGCGAGTCGAAATTATTTCAAGCGTTTCGTACAAAGTGAAACAATAGAAAATTTAGCGAAATTTGAATAAAAATAATTAAAGAAAGATCCTTTCACGTAGATAGGTTACATAACTTGTTTACATTTTTCCAATTACACTTTAAACGTGTTCCATAGAATTGTAAAGATGGAGAAATTCAGATAAACAATACTAGTCTGACTTAATTAATTTTCTAAATAACTCTGGCAAGTAATAAAAGGATAAAAAAAGAGAAAGCAAAATTCTTGGCAATTTTACGTGAAATTAAAAAAATTCTTTTCTTTTACAAACACTCTTGGCAATATTTTTCCTCAACGAAATTAGAAAATTCGAAGTTAGATTATTTTTTACCCTTGCAACCTGTAATTTCATCATTTCCAATACAAAAAAAAATGATTCGGTATCGCTCGGTACTGGCATCAGGATCGACGTAGTGTAATCAGAAGAGAAATTCGAAATTATTCACTTTGTTGTTTCAAGTGGCAAGGAGCGTATCGATGATCACTCGGAACAGGACCAGACGTTCAAATATTTATCCTGCTTGTTTTCGTGTTATTTTTAAGAGTGTTCGCGATAGTCGTTAAGAAATCGTACTAACATCGTCGTAAAAATAGGCGAGGCATCAGTGTTGAAATAACACGCGGTTTAGGCGTAACATTGAAATAACACGGGGCCAGAAGCGTTAGCACTTGGAGAAACAGCAGTGAAGAATTCGACTACCTATTACGTGTAAAGTTGAGTAGTTGTTACGACAGACGGAAAATCGCAGTTCGATTATTGGTTGCTGGAATTGGAATTTTGAAAAAATTGCAGATTTTGGGAAAATTTTTGAAATTCGAAAACTCGGAATTTCTAAAAGATTCTGAAATATTTCTTACGTTTGAAAAATAGTTGTTTCTTATATTTGACGGATTGATAAAATAATACGAGAAAATATTGCCGTTTGAAAAGAATTAGATTAGAAAATCCAGTGTAATAAATGTTGTTTTTAACTCGCAGAAACGAATTGCAAAATGTATATTTATAGAGAGAATTCTGCAATTAAGACGATAATCCGGTGGTAAACAACGAAAACCACAGCCTAATGACAAGCAATTACACATGGCTTACTAAATGTTGCTTGAACAGTAAGCTTTGTGTGCACAGATTTAGCGCTGAAATTTAAGCATTTTCAGAATTTCGCGTTTTCAGATTCAAAATTCAGTGTTGCAGTATTAACAGCTTAAGGAAGTTCCGCGTTGTAATGCTTAAAAAGAGGGAGAAATTGAAATTTTGTCGCTCAAAGTGAACTTTTCAAAATTGGTCAAAATTGTAAGGTTGAAAGTTGTACAGCTTAAAATTTGTCGACCCAAAATTTTAGGATTTAAAGAATAATGAGCTCAAAGTAACACGCTCAAAAATTGGACAATTTAACTTAAAATTATATAATTCCTAGTATAGAGCTCAAAATTGCAAGCTAATACAATAGTTCATAACGAGTTATAAATTATAGTGCTCAAAATTGTACATCTTAAAGGTACAGAACTTAAAATTATTTACCTCAAAATTTGCTGGTTTTTGTGATATTCAAAATTATTTAAATCCACCAACACGAAATTGAATATTTAGAAGGTGAAATTTACAAGAAATTGTTTAGAAAAAGAAAAAACAGAATCAGCGAAGGGTGTATTCTTCTTATATAATCCAACACTTGACATACTAATTATTTATTAATTTTTCTTTATCTTCAGTAAAAATCAAAGAAATCCGTAATTTCCAGCAAAACTTTTCACATCCTAACCTCAAATAATTTCTATTCGTTTGTATTCAACGAGAAGATATTTGTTTTCCTGGTTACACAATTGTTTGATAATCATCGATACATGCTAGATTCGGAGATTGTAATTATTTACTCGAAAAGTTTCCCAAAGAAGACAACAAACTCGAAGCGTGCTTTGGTACGCGTGATTGATAAAGAAGGCATTTATCAGTGGGGCTTATTACGAGCAGAAGTTTCGTAAAGAAAACGCGCTAGAAAAGAGATCGACGTATCAGCGTTCTTTATCGCTGAAATATCGTTATTTATACGTCTCAAGCCGATAAGAAGGCGATTCTCGTTCTGGCAACAAGATTTCGGATGTTTCGTTTACCCTAGTCCGGTAATGTCGTCCCCTATACTGTTGGTTAAGCTAAATTTGTATATCGATTTGAATCGATATCTATTTAGTCGAGCTCGTTTCACTTAAGCTTGAAGAGAAAATTTCTGTGAAATTTAGGTTATCGAGTTGAACACTTCAAATATTTTTTTGATAAAAATAATCTGTTCGTTTAATTTTAGCTTGAATTGTTATTGGCGGGAAATTTAAAGTATAAAGTGACATCTGAATTAGTTGTGGGTTATCGGTCATTTTTAGGGGTCACTGACAATCGTATTTATGTTTCAAATCAGTAATATAAGTTTCTTCTTTAATTCAATAACGCTTTAATATTTTACATGAATTCAACCTGCTTAAAAAAAAAGTAAGGTTAGATTGAACTTAATGATACAAGGAAGAGTATGATTTTCAATATGGTGTCTAGAATATTTGCAGACAAATGGGCTAACTAGCAATCTGTAGGGCAATGATACGAGCTATCATCCTGTTTATGATTTTAGTTGAAAGTGGATCACTTATTGTTCACAGCTTACAATTAACTTACTGATTTGAACTAGGTCTAGGAAACAATTATTCCACTTATTAGTTTGGGTGAAAATAAACTTCATTGCTCTATGGAATTTTGTTTATGAATAAATGTTCACTCCTTTGTGTGGGTTATACCTTTGTATGTATAATTTATAATTTCACATAACTGGTACTGCTTAGAGTCTTGTTATTTTAATTTCTTAATTTGAGGTTTTGCTAGAACCAGTATCTTTTAATATTTAAAATTTGTTATTTTACACATTTTAGTTAGATCTGAAGAATAATTACTTTATCTATCATTTGCAATAGAAAATTTTTTACTTATGTGCTTAAATTCTTGGTTCAAGTCAGACTTAACAAAAAGTCTAAACTAGTGATTTTAGATGAAAGTAATGTGTCATTTACATTTTGAAAGATAATTTATGCTTGATTTTAGATGAAAGTGATCTCATTTATCATTGCAAACCTATCTTACCATAAAATTAACAGAAAGACTGATAGACAATATGAATCATTTCTTGGTTTTTACCAAGATATGAGGAAATCTTCTTCAGACTCTTCAATAGAGCATTAACTGTTTCACTGTAGAACTCAATAACGACTCATCATACATTAATTTAACTCGTTCAATTACAGATTGAGGTTATAAAAATAAATTCTACTTTGTTAAAATAGAATGTTCGAATCAGGCTTATTCGTCTGATTTAATACTGAATTTACAAGTTACCAGAGGTCTTAAACTTTAATTAACAAGCGATTGGTTAATTATTACCGACTGACGTTACTTTATTCTTTCTTTGTTACAACTTGTCACTTGGCACACTAAAATACGGAAATGCATAGTTAACGACGAACGCGTGTAAAAGAGATACGAAACAGTAGAAATGCGAATAAGGAAACTGTAAACAGTTGGACGATCATTTGGACAGATATGAAGAGATATGACATACGTGATGATTGATGCGTAGATAAACAGGTGCACGTACATAGTATGTATATTACAGATAGATACTTCGTTTTATCTAGAGTATTTCCTTCCATTGCTCTCATACGAATAAAATTTCCAGAATGTTAGTAACATTTTTGTAAATGTATTCATTAAAATTCTCAGTTCGTAAATAAAATATTTAGTTTAAAAATAAGAATTAATTCGGTTAACTAAAGTATTTTAAGGATTCAGAATACCGTTTTTGAAACATTCCACTTTTCATTAAAATATGTGACAGTGTCAATAATGACTCATCATCTCCAATTTTAGAAAAGACGATGTTAAGTAACATCTTCGTTCACATACTTTATTTATTTCTATTTTTAAATACACAGTCCTTCGTATTCAAAACAGAATATCACCATTTTTTACGTGAATCTAATTTGCACGCTTTCTCATGTATAAAGGCAAATACTTAACAATGGCCGAATTTAAAATCAAAAATTAAAAATCACTAGACTTTTTAACGAAATTACATTACGCAGCTGCGTTGGTAACACTTGTCCGTTTCCACCAAAAAAGTGTCGAATCTACATAAAAGAATAAATCTAAAATGTAGAGTAACATGTTTTTCATTTTCGAATAAATCGATGTCGAAGATTCGTTGGTTACGTGTACACGTACACACACACACACACATTGAATTCAATTTTTAAATGGAAATGCGACTTACGAACCACCCTGTATAAATATAAATAAAATTTTGTTGATATCATGGTATAAACAAGCCTACTTGATTAAAATCATTCGTAAAATTTACATTGAATACCTGCTGTCTTAAAAAGTGAAAGCTATAATATATCGGGTGACTATAATTGTTCATACATACATACATACATAGTACGTAGCTATTTCGCGGTGAACGACCATAATCGACCTTAGAATAGACAGAGATTGCTTCGTAACTAGCGACTATAGTCGTCCGCAATAGAGAAAGCGTTAATTTGATTTATCAACTGAAAATCATTCTCAAAATCGATAAATTGGAATTTGTTCTTTTTACAGACGCCGATTTGAGCATGGGCGCAGGCGCAGCTGGAGGTTCGGTCTTGGGTCTACCAGGATCAGGCGTAGGTGGCGTGCTTTCGCAGCACTGCGCCATCTGCGGTGATCGCGCGACTGGAAAACACTATGGCGCCGCTTCCTGCGACGGTTGCAAGGGTTTCTTCCGGCGATCTGTCAGAAAGAATCACCTCTACACCTGCCGGTTGGTGATACACTTTTTTTTTTTACCCTCTATAACCTACAATTTCAGATTTCGAGCATTTCTTTGATCAGAAACTTTTAGAAAGCAAAAGTTGTTTCCAACAGGAAAAAATGATAAATCTTTTATCTATTTGGAACGTTTGAATTTATTTATTTTCCTATGCGAAAGTATTTTATTATGATTGCTTAGAAGAATTTATCAATATGTTTCTAGCATTCCTTTAATAAATTCGATTATTTTTATTTCTTCAAACGAAAAGACATTATCGTTTATTAAATGTTAATATTTTATTGATAGAATAAGTATTACCGTTGGATTTATAATTTTCTTCAGTTTATTGTCAGTGTATGAAATATCACGAAGATAGTATTATAGTGTTTTAATGTGTTTTTTTTTTGGGAAACTCTATCTTTTGTTTGAAGAATGACCGTGACTAATGGATTTCCACGATATATTGATAACATTTTCGAACGATTTGGTAACAGAATTTTCCCAGGAAATTCACTGTAATTGCTATAATAAATG
>NW_017100266.1:438050-438715 GCF_001263275.1 Habropoda laboriosa | reverse complement strand
ATGTATTTAAAATAAGCAAATAAGTTGTTTTTCTTAGTATACATATAAATATTGATACAGCTTTTCCTTCATAATGTTAATAATACACACAGTTGAACAATTTAATGTGTAAATAAGGATCACGTCAGGAATGTGTTTCTCAAGCTAAATCCGAGACATAAATAAGTAGACGTACATGGAATATTAAGACGCAGGCAGCTTACATTATTTAACGCAGGAATTATCGAAAATCAACGTGATAAAATATTAGAGGCGATAATTGCAACATTGATATTTTTTGATAACCTCTATGATTTGCAGTATTCTTACACAACACTCGATTAGAATGTTTCATATCTTCGAGTATTTCCACTAATAATAACAGTGACAAAAACAGTCCATAATGTCTTAAACATCAATTATACACTGATATCATAACACATCAGCGTGCTCGTGAAAAATATGTTAGAACACTATTGATAGCAACGGAATAATTATCGCAGCGATACGAATAACTGTTTTTAATTAACACTGAATTAACAGTGAATTATTAAAAGACGCTGTATAATAATAACAATCAGTTGTACAGATCAACGACTATTTGTATTAATTTCAATATATTCCATGAAATTCGAATACTATACTCGTAATTAATGCTATATAAATATTATTGTCGTAACATAATT
>NW_017100266.1:432789-437920 GCF_001263275.1 Habropoda laboriosa | reverse complement strand
GAAGGACAGATATAAAATCAATGGTAGATTAATGTAACAGAAAGCTCGTTTATTTGTTAAGAAAATTATGACAATGTTAAATAAAATGCTAAATAAAACAACCTAACCTATAAGAACCTAACATAACCTATAAAATCTTGACAAGCTGAAATAGCTAACAAGTTGTTTCTCTTTCCTGGTTGGCTGTCATTTTTCGAGTTTGATAAGAATTTCAATTAGAATTGATTACTGAATTTTATTACGTCTGAAATGACCGTATCACATATTTTTTAGAAGCCAGTTAATGTACAGCGTAATGGAAGTTCTGGTAAACGGTATCTTACGAACTGTTACTTTTTACATTTTATAAAGTGATAAATTTCAACATTTTACATATCGTCGATTTGCTAGAGGAGTGACATATCAGAAAAATCGTTAATGTTGAGATATCTACAAAAAATAACTCTAAAAGTGAGCTATTTTTATGTGAAAGAGGGTCAATAAAATTATACTATTCAACGAGAGCAATGTCAGAATTTAAAATAATTCTGTTTCAACCTTTTTTTTTTAACAGAAGACTATTAACTAAATTGTAAAAGAAAAAAACATTTGTGTAATTAATAACTTTCTACCGGAAAAAATTTCAAAGCAATTTTCTGAAAAGCTCACTTTTGTCAGTTGAGCCACTTTTCTAGAAAATCGACGATATTATTTTTTTGAATTTTACAAATTTTAATATTTTCCACTAAAAATGTTGCATATTTGTATCATTGCAGATTCAGCAGAAACTGTGTAGTAGACAAAGACAAGAGGAATCAGTGCAGGTACTGCAGATTAAGAAAATGTTTCAAAGCTGGCATGAAGAAGGAAGGTAAGCAGAGAAATTCTATAATTTTCATTCTAATTTTCTATTGCATACAATTTGTTTGGTCTCAATTTTTTGAAAGCAGTATTTCATACAATGCTTGAAAGTTTGCTTCCTGTATTTCATGTAACAACGTTAAAAGCTAGAATATTGAGAACATCAAGAATATTTTTACTTTTATTTTATCTTTGTACCATATAATTTTGGACACTCTGTATATTTACATATTTTTCAAAATCGTGTTCAAAATTATTCTCATATGAAGTAACCTTCAAGAATTTTATCATTGCAATTTGGTATTAATTTCAAAAATAAATCCACCTAAATTTTGGAGAATTAGGAACTTCCTTCTTTTTCTTCTTCAAAGTAATACCAGTTAATTTTCACGAAACATTCTTCTCCTGTTATTCAATCAAACGAGACATTCTACACGTGTCCTATATCGTTTCAGAAACGATTTATAAAAGTGACCGGACATTTTATGTCCTTTTTAGCGAACTGCAGGTTCACCTTGAGTCATTAATTGACAATCCATAGTTTCCACCTCTGCGGAATAATAACTCGATCGTACACGGGAACGTGTATCTACCGCGAAAGAACTAGATTCTTTGTTTATGCAGTGGCTTTTTCGTGATTAAATTTGATTAAATTTCATCGAGGGAATACACACATACCTTACTTGATCCTATTACCTTCTTTGAGAAAAGGAAGGAAAAAGGGAACGCATAAGGTATTTATTTCTGTGTCACGTTAGATACGAATAAGCAACGAGATAATAATTAAAATTTAATAGATATTTCATCATTTTTCATTGGTAAAGAAAAATATAATCTTTACTATTAAAATCTATAATAGTAAATCTATAAAACGAGTTATACTACTCGTAATCTGTTTTTATGCTCGCCGTATACAAACAGTATTGTAACCGGGTTGGCTACGGGGGGTTGCGGGCTGACCGAAAATAATTTCCACTAGCATACACTTTCGGAGAGTTATATTTAATTAGTTCTTACCCTAACGCGAGTATAAGAATCGTACGCGGAAACGTCTTGACATGGTGTTCAGGGAACGGAAAACATATGAACAAAGGGTTGCCTCGTAGTCCGTGTATATCCACTCAAGGGAGCGTCTTTGAAGCAGTGAACCGTGTTGTCCATAAAAACTATGGGTCAGTCCTGTTTTTATCCTTGCGGGGAAGCCCGGACCAGCGCGAGTGGTGGAGTGGGGGAGTCAACTGCGCAGGCGCACAAGGGTGGGATTGGTAGCGATGATGCTAGCGAGGCAAGGGGATGAGGGCGCCAATCTGGTGGCTGCTCGGTGAACTACCTCCCTTACGCGTGCGCTACAGTATAATAAATGTGAATTATCGGTGTCATAAATTGTGCGTATAGGCTGTCGAATGAAATATACAGGCTATCGTATATGAAACTGCGTAACTGAAGGAATAACAAAAGACGAAAGTGTACTATCAATGATTCAAAGAAAATATACCAGCAACGAACAAGTGTAATTATAAGAATGAATCAAATACAGTCTATCGTACAAAAGAGCGTATTTTCCCACAATATTCTCGCTAAAGTGATATACCTACAAAAGTGTTCTAACGTGCCGCATGATTTTTCAGCCATTTACGACGATGTAATGAAAAATAATTATTAACCGATATTTATCTGTTTTAAGTGGACAATATATAATGACAATTAAAATTTCGAAAATAGTTTGTTTTCATAGTGAACAGAAAATCACCTTTAGTTTTTTAAATCAAACCATACAATTTTTGTTTTTTCGTTATATGAAAAAACTTCGATGTTGATGAAATTATGATAACGTTCGACGTTCAGAGATACAAATTTCGTCCATTTACAATAGTTTCTGTCTCTAATAGTTTTTGCGAAATTACCCTTGTGCATACTGTTACTTTCATTTTGCCAACCACTCGCCACTGTCTGAGCCAAATGTTACGAAGGAATAGATGAATTAAATCTAAGAATAAATAAGCTATGAATTCAGCTAACAAAGGAACACCGATACTGAAGAAATTTTGGTGTATGATATTTCTGAAAAAAATATTTGACAAGTATTTTCCTTTTATGGGAAAACCATCCACGTTGAAAGGGTGAAAATTGCCTTGAAATATGAGAGTAAAAATATGATTGATCTAATATCTCGGAAGCTATTAGAAATAGAGGAATAGCGTAAATTGATGAATCTTTGAAAAATTTGTAAAACACAAAATTTATAACTTTCTATTTTTTTTCATTTTTTATTTTTCAGATTTATCGTTGAAAAATACAAAACTTATAACTTTCTATTTTTTCCATTTTCATTTTTCAGATTTATCGTTGAAAAATACAAAACTCATAATTTTCTATTTTTTCCATTTTTATTTTTCAGATTTATCGTTGAAAAATACAAAATTCGTCAATTTACACTGTTCCTTTAATCTCTAACAGTTTTCGAGGTAATAGACTAAATATATTTACTACACCCAACTTGGAGAGCGATTTTCAGCCCCTCAATGTGGACTGTCGCCGATAAAAAGAAACACGTGTCGAATATTTTTCTGAGATCCACCACATACCAAAATTTCATCGAAATCGGTGATTATTACTTCGGAATATTCCCTTGTTGGACTTTCTACATTTTAGAACCTTAGAAATCCTTCTCCCTTAGACTCACAACATTACGTACTTATTTAATAATTAGTTGAACCTTTTTTTATTCTTGATTATCGTATGACAACTTTCGACCAATTTTTCAAACAAACAATTGTTTACCATCGTAGAATCAAGGATAAATCGTTTTTAAAGTCAGAACCATGATCACAATTTTCCATCCACGATTAATAGGTTTGTTTTCTCCTGATTTTTGTTCGTACATAGCCGTACAAAATGAAAGGGATCGGATAAGTTGTAGAAGGCCAAGCTACGAGGAACAAAGCAGCAACGGAAGTGGACTCTCTGTTGTTTCCCTTCTGCAGGCGGAAATGCTCAGCAGACAAGTTGGTGCGGCTCTCGAGGTCAGTTTATTTGAATGATACTTAATGTGTTAAACCTAGGAAATTCAAAAAATCTGCACAAAGTTTCAAACTTTTTTTTTTCCATAAAATGACTTGAGTGCTTTTATGCCATAAAGTAATTTTAATTAATTAAAAATTGTGTTTATTCGTTGAACCTTCAAATAGTTTGGACTTCCTATGGTTAATGTCAGTTGAACTGTTATATAAATTTTGTTAATTTTGATCTGGTAAAATTGATTCTCTGCTAAACAAATAATGTGAACGTTGAATTAAGTTGAATTTGAATGGTTAGTTTGAGATTCTTGAAGATTATTCTGGTGCACAGAGCTCTGAGTGAAGTTTATTTCAATTTGGTACAATAAATGAAAATTTATCTCATATATCTTTCTTTTTTGTTTCTATTAATTATGATGCTCTTTGGTCTCAATAAAAGTCAAGATATGACAAATTCAGAATTTGGTATACTCAAACAGAAGATTTGGAATAATGCTTTTCAAAGATTTCTGACTGTGAACTATTTGTATGAAAATGTTCTTACCGTTTCCACCATAATCCACTAAATATATATTTTACACTGAAGAAAGAAGGAGAGAGAGCTTTGTACTTTTTACTTTACACAGTGTAAAAATTAGAAAACGTATTAACAACAATAAGTCACAAGTCGCCAACAATCGGAGAATTGAAATTTTTCAAACAAGGGAAGCAAAAAATTAAATTTTTACCAATTTAAAAAGGATCGAATGAAAAGATGGAAAAATCAGGAATAAATATTGAAAACGCGGCGGTAAAATAGAAGAAATAGGGAACTGTTTCCCTGTAAATAAAATCGATACTTGCTCGATGCAGACGTCGCGAACACACGAATTCAAGGTTTGCCTCTTTGTTTCTTGGTTTTAATCAAACGAATTTAATGTCGATGCCTTAATGATTATGGGAAGAGGGAGAATTAATGAGGCCCGTGAGAATAATACGGGTCCCCTTAATGCAAATACGAAGACGGACAGGCATCCGGTCATTTTATTTTTTTTTCTCAACAACGAATCGTCATTTTCACAGCCTTAAATAAAGTCGAAATTATTCAAATTCCGTAGCTGATCGGTATACAGCTGAACCATTGTTGTGGTTCATAATTTAAGCAATGGAAATCGACAGGAAACTCGTAAAGATTCCTAAATGTATCGCTTCAGGAGCTTTGGACTTGAATTTAGAAAAAGTATATATTTCAAAGTTAATTTTAAATACAACAATGCATGTTGATTCGAAATGAA
>NW_017100266.1:430294-432702 GCF_001263275.1 Habropoda laboriosa | reverse complement strand
AAAATAATTTTTAAAAATTTTTGTTTCTTGCTAAGAGAAAAATTCCAAATTTTGAACAGAATAAAGTACACGCTTTCTATATAAAATTTTCAGCAACAAGGACAAATTTTAAGTGATGACTTCTACGCGACAAAATAAAACTGAAATGAAGAATAACAAAACTTCGATTAGTGCTTCGTTTCTCAGTTACTGTCACTTAAAACAGCGATCTAAAGGTGCCTGGGAGCTAGCAGCCCGTTGTACTTCTCTGTACAGTGGGTTGTCTGCTCGTAGGCGCCCTTGGACCAACTTTTCAAGTACTTACAACTAAGAAACGAAGTCTCATTTCTTTCATTTCATCACACAGAATGTCCCTAACTTATTACTTATTAACACTCTGCACAATAAATACCTTATAATTCTTTTGTGAACACGATCGTTAAATTTTCAACGTCAATTCACTCGAAAACGAAGCTTCGTACGAGAAAATCTTGCTTCACATTTTCAGCTGAATTTTTGTTAGCGTAGAACCGTTCCTCGATATCTCGCGAAGGCGGGAATCGGTTAAAGAGTAATTCGAGGTTATGTTCAAACAGTTAGGCAGTCCAGGCGGCGATATCGACCTGAGCACGAAGCAGATCGCGAACATCAACGATGTTTGCGAAAGCATGAAGCAGCAACTGCTGATCCTAGTCGAGTGGGCCAAGTATATACCCGCTTTCAGCGAATTGACCCTCGACGATCAAGTGGCCCTTCTCAGGGCGCACGCGGGCGAACATCTTCTACTGGGTGTCGCCAGGCGCAGCATGCAGCTCAAGGACGTGCTTCTTCTGGGCAACAACTGTATCATCACCAAGAATTGTCCTGGTACGTCCTTCTGTGCTTCTTTCTTAGGTGTTGGCTATATGTTCAGTTTTGTTTGGTTTTTTTTTTTTTGGTTAATCTCTTGACGACGAAATTGAGATATTGAGAAATATTTAAAGGGTGTGCTATTTCTGTGGAATTGATGTATTTATTGTACAATAGTTAGAGTATTGGTGGGAATTGTGATATTCTTCTGTCGAAGCATTTTGGTAGAGAAATTGTATAAATAATATATTGCTATTATTTGGTCTTATTGGAAGATTTTCTTTCTTTAACTTGTGCAGCTGTTAATTATTGTAGAGTTTATCATGGATATACCTAACCTTAAAATTAGTGACTGGAAAAAGACAAATTAATTCTTAATCTAACGTAACCTAAACTGAAATATAGTCTATAATGTGTATATAATTTATCATACTATGATCTATTATCGTATATGTAATGTATTATATTATAATTAATGTTTTATAAATTTTATACATTTTATAGTCGAATTAATTTGTAAAATCGTTCTTGTCGAATTAAACGTTCGTCGTCAAGGGATTGAAAGACAATTTTGTACGATAAGTTTAGTTAAATAATCGCGTTAAAACTAACCCAGCATTGTTAGCAGTGAGACTAACTCAACTATTGTTTAAAAACATCTATCTAACTGCTTCAGTAGTCATTTAGTTTCGCAGAAGGTACATACTTACTCATTGGAAGAGTATATGAATTATTATGAACTTTTTATTGTATACTCTAATTAATAAATAACTAGTTTCCTTGTAGTTAAATTATAGTTAAATTAACACTGGCAAACTATCGTGTCTGAACAAAAATAAAATAAAAATATTGATTATTTACAAAATGGCAGCATTTCCACTTTAGATTATCGATTTTTTTCATACTTTGCCGTCTTTAGCGTGTTAAAAGAGTAAGAAAAGGAAGTTAAAAATTTTGGTTCGCCCGGCAACAGAATGTGCGCCGAGGATTCTCTACAAATTTCAAGCCAATCGATAAACCAGAACTCGAGATATCGCGTGAACCGTTTGGAAAAATCAGGTTTCGAGAAAAACGTGTTTAAAGATTCGTCTGTCCATTTCGTTACGGTACGACTGCATCCTTCAAACGCTTACACCTACATTAACTTTACGAATTCTAACAAATCCTTTTTCACACGCGTTCCAGAATACGTATACTTCAAGAAAATGCGAAAAAAGAAATTGACTTTTTGAAAGTTCAAAACCAGAATACTCCCTTAGTATTCATTATTTAATATACCGTTTAATAATATTACGAGTAATTAAAATTCCGTTTCGAAACAGTTTTGCTCGCTGTCCCCTAAACATAAGCGATTTCTTAATTTCAAAAATCTTATCAGTAGATTCGCGATCGTTGTACCTTGCCATTTCAACTATCGATGATAACGGTAACGTACTGTTGCAGAAATAAGATAGATAGTCAAAACATTGCAGATAGTTTAAAGGGAAGTACAAAAATAGACAATGTATATTTACTGTTTTATCTGATTTATAAATTATGTCACGGAATGTAATTTCATAAATAAAATATTCTAAATTTTC
>NW_017100266.1:427642-430257 GCF_001263275.1 Habropoda laboriosa | reverse complement strand
TATAGTATATAAAATAAAAACGTAAAAAAAAAAAAAAAATTCTGGTCTAATAAAAATGTGAATTCTAAGCTTTCACTATATCTATAACTCTTCTAGCTGATAAAATGGACATATCTATTCACGCTCAACGTATTCCTTACACCATTTCGATAATGTGCTATTTAGAAACGTGTCATTAAAAATTGCTATTTTAGTAGAATTTACATGTTTGACTAATTGGCGTGTGCAGTTTATAAAACACGAATAATCGTGTCTGATTAGGATCAATGCTTGCTGAAATACTGAGAAGTGTAAACCGTGAAAAACACTGATAATGAATAATGCTCTGAATAAATAAAATTTCACTTGCAAATTTATGTAAAACTTTTTTACTGTTACATTTTATAGCTTAAACAAATTGAATTGGAAATGTACATATTTATTGTTCCAAAGTAATCGGTTAGAAGTGTTCGCAATTTTGAAATTAGAACCACGGTTTAATACATTGAATAAATATTTGAAACATTTTTCACATATGATACATGCATGTAATTAAAAATGCTTATCTTATCATTTGCAAAATTTCTGTTTTAAAATAGTGATCATTTTGTAGAAGTTACGAGCGCCAAATTAATATTGAAAAAATTATAGCTGATAATCAGAAATGTATTTTTTTCTCTCTCTCTCTAAAGTCGTCGATTTTCAACGTAGAAAGTAGAAAAAGTATTTTTCATTGAACAACGTTATCATCGTTCAATTATCGCGAGAAAATATTTTTTTTTTCTTTGGTAGAGCGTCCTTCGTGAAATGAAACAGCTTAAGTATTGTATTATTATCCCGATTGCAAGCATTACATCGATATTATCGATTCATTTATCGATGTCATCGACAGATAAGATTTTAACAGATTAGGATTTCATATTAGCTGAGATAAAATAAGTCGATTCCTTTTTGCAGTGCCGCAATTATAATCCAGTAGAAAATAATAAATGATACAGCTAGAAGGACGTTTTTCTTAATTCCAAATTTGCCATTAAAGCAAATAATATATCTCCTAATGAAACATATTGCAAATTAATTTTTTTTTTGTACAGTTCAATCATCATTTCGGTAAGAATTTTAGTAAGAAATTTATTTATTTGTTTAATGTGAATTTTGTGGAATAAAGAAGTAAAGTGAAAAGTTCATAATATTTAAAAATGTTGAGTTGCAATATCGTTTACATTTTTGCATTGTAAATGACGCAGTTTATCCATTTGTGCATACTGAGTGACGCAGTTTATTTATTTTTAATTTAATTTAATTTCATTCAATATTGCTATTGAATTTACAATCAAAGAGAAATAAATAATTCGTTGAATGAAAATTTGAGAAGCATACGAATAATTAACGTACATATATTAAATTGAAATTACTAAATAATGAAATATGGAATTATTAATTCGTCAATTTTTACGAAATTTTTGAAATAATTGAACGTGTTTAATATTTCTATTCGGTTATTTTAAATCGACGATAACACATTAATCTCATTAAAGAATCATTATCTGAAGTATTTTTAATGTATTTTCAGCATAATTTCCCAACGAGTACCTTATTGTTTCAATTTATCTTACAAATCACGATTCATTCGTCTGAGTATCGAAAGCATTATCATTTTTCTAAATTTTTAAGCAATTTCGTGTAAAGAAATATTCAACACTTTTTTATAGGTAATTTTCAATGATTTTTATTGAAATTGTGCCAAAAATTAAGTGCACACATTAAATAAATACACAAGAAATTAAATACATAAAAGATTTTTAAATAAATCGCAAAGTACATAAGAAAACATTTTAATAGAGCATGAAACTTTGTCTCATTTTTTGTATTCTCCTTCTCTGCTTCCTCTCTTTCTCTTTACTCTGCTTTCTATTCTCCCCACTTTATCTTCCAACATATTTATCTTGTATTCTAATTCAATTTCCTTCTCCTTCCAATTCTTTTCTATATGTAGCATTCTTTCGTTTAGTTCTTTCAGTTCTTTCTCTGTTTCTTTTCTATCTCCCTTCAGATCTTTCCTCATTTCCCTTATTTCAGAAAGTATATCTTTTAACGAACCTTGCGTCCTTCCGTCCGCTCTTTCTACCTCTTGTTCCTTCAACTTGTTCTTGCCTTCGTTCCTTTGCTTCTCTGATGTCATGTTATTCGTTAAATTACTTCTTTTAGAGGCTAGATTCCAGTCACCTTTCAAATTTTCCTGGTTTTCCCGCTCTCCATTCATATTTCTTGTTCGTAATTCAGCATTCAACGGTCTCCTTTTTTATGCTGCCGGTTTTCCGGGTGGCGTGAAGTGTGTATAATTCCAGTTCCTCTCGCTCTTCTTGCTACTCGTTCATTTCCTTATTGCTTCTTATTTCACTCTGTAATGTGGTGCCCTCTCTGTCTTTGTTCTCATACCATTATTTCCATTCCCTCGCGTCTACCGCGCTTTCCATCGTATTGTACCCTAACCTCAAATTCTATCCATTTACCTTTCTTGATATCAGAAGCTCTACCCCGCTTTATAATACTGTACCTATTATTTTAATACGTGCTGATTTCGTCCCTTTCTCCAACACCTTCCTGTTTGTCCTAATTTACGTTTTCTTTTTTAA
>NW_017100266.1:421949-427620 GCF_001263275.1 Habropoda laboriosa | reverse complement strand
GTTGTACATAGTTGCAACACTGATCTATGTCCTCACAAAGATTTAACATTTGTTGATATAATGAATGTAATTAAATGAGTTTGGAATTAAATCACACGGTACAATCTAAAATTTCAAACATTTTATGGGAGGGAAAATAAAATAAAATAACGTAAAGAATTATTGTTCAATTTTCATTTTATATTCTTTGTACAATTAAAATCGATAATTTTATTCTAATTGTACATTTGCATAAAACAGGTCTGAAATAATTACTAGGAAAATATGGGTGAGTGAATAATAGCATGCATGCGAGCAGTGTCTGTTACTTAAAAAATTGACTAACATTTTTACGTGTACTTTTTTTCGTTGATCCACAAAAATTTGGCCGTTTCGTATTAAATCGAATTAAATACATACTTGTCTTTTTTTTTTATTACATTACTTTTGCCAAATTTTTGTGGAAAATAATTGTGCACTTAACATTTACATAGGAATAGTGGAGAAATGAAACGGATGAAATCGTAAAACGAGACAATCGATATACGAAAAATCAAACAAGAGCAATTATTTTAATTAATAGTGAAACACTAAACAATTTTTTATTGAATAAATAAAAAGTACACTGTAATATTATGCAAGATAAATAGTGATTTACCATCAATACGCAACTCATTGTTTACTTAACTTAGTCTAACTAATTGTTTATTAGTATGCTTTTTCAGGGATTGTAAAATTTTACTGATAATAGCATTCTTATAGAATGAATTGCATTATTAAAAACTCAAAATTATTCAAAGTTCTTCATTAACAAAAATTTAAGAAAGTTTATTAAAAAATTCTTTAGATGTATTACATGGTAATAGAAAAGTATTTCATATGTTCATTATCATTAAAGAATGAATGATTTCAAAATCAGTCTCTTAAACAATCTAACATTTTTAATAAAAACTTATAGTTAAGAAAAATCATTTACACTTTTTCCTTATACTAATAGTACAGAAAGTATCACTATGATTCTAATTTAAATAACATCCATAAAATCCACTACATTTGTGCATTTGTACAATACATCGCTATTATTATCACTAGCCAACGGTTATAATAATGTTGTAATTATATTATTTTATAATTATACTATGAACGACTCTGCAAAAAATGCAGAGTAGTTGCATGAAACGTGCGGACGTTAGTGTTAATAATTTTTTGTTACACTTGTCACCGTTTGGTACCAATAAGAGAAAAAAGAAACTAAACAGAAAATCATTACTATCAAATTTATTATTATTCTTTACGAAAAAATTAATTAAAAACCACCGAATAATCGATAGTCTCGTTCAACAAGTTGCACGCACGTACATGGGGTAGTAGCTAGTAAGACTGAGTCCGGCTTTCACGTTGCAAGTCGCAGTAGCATGAGTGCAGACGGGGGTCTGTTCGACGTGTGGTTGTTGGTTCTCCGGCTTCTCTTAATACCTCATACTTCAATCCGGGCTCAGTCGATTGGTAATAGGAGTCGATAGGAACGGCTTAACCGTGGTTATCAGTCATATCCTTGTCCACAGAGGGTCGGAATCAAGATCTGGACATCAGCAAAGTCGGGATCAGGGTAATGGACGAATTGGTGAAGCCTCTGAATGAAGTGCAGATCGATGACACGGAGTTCGCTTGTTTGAAAGCCATCGTCTTTTTCGACCCTAGTGAGTACCTCTCGTAATACAGTTTTTTGTTTGCTCAGATGTTTATACGATGTAGTTTTAAAAAATTTACGCAGATGTCGCCCTACTCATTTGAAACGAATCGAGACACGATCAACTGCACTAAAAGAGATGTATTAAATATTTCAGCTTGTAATGATAATAAATAGCTTTCCAATTTTGAAATAATTTCAACTGTCCGAAGGTGCGATGTGGAATATTATTAAGAACATAATTTATGATCGTCTCCTCATTTCTTGATATTCTTTATTGAAAAACGCTAAAACATCTTCGATTTTTTTATTTAGATGACTCAGTGTAATCTAAATCTGATTTGTGTATGTGCTAATCTATATTAAAATATCTGATTATATCCCTTACTTATGGGTAAAAGTACTTTGTCGTTTATTATTGTTCACAATCATTTACTTTCTCATTCCCAATTAAAGCTCCATTTATTATCATTGTTTGTCATTGTCGTCACTATAAATAAATGAAATCTTAACCATACTCAGTAACAAATGAATATTCTACGATTTTCAAATTACCAACAGAACAAATATGTACATCGAAACACACAAAAGTATACTCAAATGCAAACAGACATTTAAATTCCAATATTAAAATATACACATAAGTGGTGTCTAAATTTTTCTAATTTTTTTACAAATGCACGATACATTTGAAACTTAAAAAAATCGTTACCCCTTACAGCAAAATATGCATAAAGACGAGCTAATTAAAAGATCTAATTTTACGTATTTTTGCCAAGTATTGTACATTTTTATATCCCAGAAAAGAAAAACAATCAGACTTTATATTAACCCTAACCTCTTCTATCTGCGGATATTTTCAATCCAAGGACTACCATAATCCTCGATAATATCCCGTTTCACTATGTCAAGCTGAAGACGACATAGAATTTGCGTGTCATTCGGCGAAGATTTGCCGGCACGCGAGAACGATTGTCTCAATGAGATTTAATTGGCGATCGGCGCAGTCACCGCCGCCATGCCGAAACAAATTGCAAACGATCGCAGGCTTGCTCTGCTTTTTGATCTTACCTCCGGCTCGCTTGTGTCATTCGTGTAATTTATTCTGTCGTTTCCCCCTCCTCCACCCTGATGATTCTGTCTTAGAATTATTATTGTTTGATAAAGAACATAGTTACAGTTATATCAGTCTCAGTTCGTATTTCCTTTTTTTTTTCGCGGGAATTTTGTACGAGACAAGATGAAGATTAAATCAGAGAATAGCAATACGTAAATGAAAAATTTGAGACTATGAGTGTAATAGAGATTGGGACAGTAGTTAGAGGATAATTAATTATGTTTAATTTAATTACATTATTAGAAATAGATTGTACTAGATAAAGGTTGTAAGGAAATGTATATTTTCTCTTATTTATTGAGTCTATCTCAATAAATTTTACATGTATTACACGTTGATACGTTTTCATATAATATTCATATTCAATAGGTGCTTACTTAACTATCATTACCTGTTATTTATTAATTTCTGAATACTATCACACACACATATGTATTCCCCATTTTTTTTTTTAATTTTACTCTTAACATTGAACAATTTTGACAACAATATGCACTATACCATTAGGTATTTATAATTATAACACCTGTCACTTTCATTTAAGAAATAAACTAACAGCAATCAATATATTGAACACCCTTGTATTGCTGCATCTAAATATATATCATGAAGTAATATAATTCCACATGCTCAAATAAACTTAATAACTCTACTAAGTCTTGAGATAAAAAATTGATTATATAGGAATACATTAAACATTGATCCAATATTTATTACTTTTTTTCGTTTCATTTTTATTCCAAATTACAACAAACCATTAATCAAACAACTTGTGTAAAACCCAATTTGAATACTGTACAATAATGTAATGTATACTTAATAAGAATGAACAACAAGGTAATGTTCTATTAATCCTACATGTTTTTTTTAGGTTGTTTTAGCTTTTTATTGAATTCTCTTAGTATTTCTTAGTAAAATTAAGTTAAAATTGTGCACATTTTCTCTGTCAACAGATGCAAAGGGCTTAAGTGAACCACAACGAATTAAACAACTACGTTACCAGATCCAAATCAACTTGGAAGATTATATTAGTGATCGACAATACGACAGCCGTGGACGATTTGGTGAAATTCTCCTAACTTTACCAGCTCTACAATCCATCTCCTGGCAGATGATTGAACAAATTCAATTTGTAAGACTTTTTGGAGTTGCACATATTGACACCTTGCTTCAAGAAATGCTCTTGGGTGGTGCTACAGCAGAGATAAATGGTACTGCAACACCAATTCCAATTTCAAATGCCCCTGGCAGTTATGTAAGCAGCAATGAGAGCCCTAGTAGTCCATTGACTCCAGCTAATGCACCTCCATTGAGCCCTCAAGATCACATGCTGACAAGTGGAAGTCCTGTTATGATTTTGAGGGACCTTACACCCATTCAGAACCAAGAAGATGTGACTAGTGTAACTGGATTCAGGATGTTCAAGCAAGAACCCAGTCTTGAGAGTGAATCAACCTTTTAAGGACTTTGATGATGTTAAGGACAGTTGGAAGATCCTTCAGAATTCATTGATTGAGTTATTAATTACTGACACATGGACTTTGCAAGTTTGGAATGCCTATATATAAATTTAAAGATACTAAAGGATTTAAGACATTTTAAGGAGATACATGTAATCTAAAAATGTTTGTGGCTTACTTAAAATTTTGAACTTTTACATGAAGAATATCAAAAACATACATTGAAGATGTAATGCAAAATTCTCAAACCAAAGGAGAAGCAGTTGGACATAATTATCAAGAGACTAGGAAAATTTTTATTTGTGTGTCACAGAAAAATTAGGATCTTCCTCTGCTTGGTTGATTTTTAAATGTTCAAATGAAAGCCAAATATTGGAAATATGTCGAAACAAATTTACAAGTTTCAGAACAGCAGGAAGACTTTGAAGTTACCAAAAATAGTGAGAAATGTCAGAAGATCGTGGAAGATGCCCGTGTTTTTGAACTCGTGAATTTCAAGAGCTTTGCAAGCAGTTTTAAAAACACTTAATGAAACATTAGAACAATATGAAAGACTACTAATTATCATGTAGAAATTCAATTTGCAAGCATTGAACAATTTTTTATATGTTTTTCACAAATTGAAGAATCCTACATGGTCCACATATTGTACAAGATTTCTACTAATGTTTGAAAAATGAAATTATTCAGACACAATTTTTTTTGCTGAATAATTTTAGGACATAGAAGAACTTCTTACAGTGGAAGTGTTTTTTTTTTTTTTTCTTCAAATCTTCGTGATTTAAACAAGTAAAAAGAACTTGTTGAAGATGTTACAGATGGCAAATAACACGGAGGACTGTCTTCAAATATTTTTAAGGATCTCGAAAAGTATAGTAAGATTTTCAATAAAGTATTGAAGATCTTAGGAGATCCCGAAGGAGCAACGAATTCATTAAATTTTCAACTTTGTGACAAGAAACTCAGATTTTTAACAATCTCTAGTGATCTTTTTGAACAAGTTTTTAATGCTAGTGACAATCTCTATTAAATAGAACATTTTTTTATTCAAATGCTACATTTATAAATATATTTGTTATTTTTTAAAGTGGTACAACCTTAAACGATATCCTTCAAAAGTAAGTGTTAGCGAACTTCACATTCAAATTTACTTTACATGATCTTTTTAGTTTAAAGAAATTTGTCAGAGATACAGTAGCATCCTCAGAAATGTTACAGAATTTTCGATCGCTGAGTAAAAGTCACGCTCAATCGATTGCTCAATTAATCCTTAATTATCTTAATCGTAAGATTAAATCAAAATCGGTCGATTAAGTGACAAAATTGCTTTGTTACTGTGAAGTCAACTTAATCACACAATGACATTAATTTCCTTTTCTTTTTTTTTTTCATAATATTTAACAATCGTATTTGATACATCTTATC
>NW_017100266.1:420216-421527 GCF_001263275.1 Habropoda laboriosa | reverse complement strand
GTAATGATAATTAAATATTTTTATAAATGCTTTTATAAATTAAACATACTTTATATTTTTTAAACAATCAGACAATGTGCAATATCGAATATTTTTTTATCACTTCAACAAACATTCATCTGAGAGAACAAGGTGTTAGATAAACATTGTACATAGTATTTCTAAGATACAAGTTATATTTAATATATACATTGATTTTCTATCAACAGATCATCTTAATATCCTTTATAAAAATTAGGGTACAAACACAAATATTATCGACTAGTTTCCGAAAAAAACCAATATACAAAATTATGTTTTGTTGTACACTTATTTTCATTGAAGTAAGATTTTTATGTTTAGATTTTTGTTACTGGTTTTTCCTGACCAGTACTTGCTGCGCAGGCCTCCGTTGAACAGATCTGGTAGCACCAACTTTTTCGTCCAGGAAGGTTTAAATCCGTCTATGATGCACCTTGCTGCCTTCCTGGATGCCGATCGGCTGCCGGTTGCTCAAGTGTCCAATGGTGTTTCGATGTTATTCTTGCCTCAGAATTATGTCTCCACGACGTAGCCAATGTTGTTCATTGTTGCCAGATGTTTGTAATGAATCGTATTATGCGATGTTAAATGTGCAATTATCTATGTATTGTAGTCCAATCCAGTTAGTGTTCTTGTTGCAATTAACCCACTGCAAATTTTCGATGCTCTGTGCATAATGTCTCCTGTTTATTACTAGTTGATGTCATTTGTACGAACTGTTCACCATAGAAATGATTCTGTCTGTATACAGGCTGAAGTGACAGGTGCTCTAGGTACTGCTATAGATTCTACAGTTTGATTCGGGTTTGCATGGTGAAGTTAAGTTAGGTTAGGTTAGAAAATTAGGTTAGAAAAATTATCCAATACGTAAGAATTTTCTGGATTATTCTCTGGTCTTGTTTGATGCCATATTAGTGTATTTGTTATTGGCACTACTGACATGAACCTAGTTGAAATTATAGGTCGAATCTCGTAACACTGCTTGGCACCTTGGCCTTAATGCCACTAGTATATTGAATAAATGTTCCATATTGGCTTCAATGTTCGTTATGGTTGGGCTGATTGGTATATCCAATTTTCCGTATGTAATCTTGGTGTCTCTTCTTAACCAATTGTAATATTTCATGACAGATTCTAAACTGTTCTTAAAGACATAGTTTGTCTAATTGAAATTACCTTTAGTACTTTTAATAACAAAAACAGTTTTTAGGTTCTGAATCTTTATGTTATTAACAGATGACACAATTTTACTTGTTGATAAGATCATATAAGTTCTATAATATTATAATA
>NW_017100266.1:418535-420134 GCF_001263275.1 Habropoda laboriosa | reverse complement strand
TTTCACCCCTGCAGGTGCAAACAGAACAATACATAGGATATGTAACAATGAGGTTACAAAGAAGTTGACTCATGTTCGAGAATATTCAGTTTATTTGAAGGTGTTGCTCGCTTGAAGATCGTTGGATTTGTTTTACCATTCTTTACAAAATCATTGCTTATATCCTATTTTAGTGAGGCATCGCTGATCCAACGAATACTGGAAATAGTAGTTTCTTGAATTCTATTGGTTCAGCGGTGTTGCGCTTAGGCTTGGTTGCCAACGTAATATGTACCTCGCGATGCTAGTGGACCTCGGTTTATTGCCATCGATCATAAACGGTGTTCCGCTGCAGATGTATTAAATTTTCTGTTTATACATATAGGACTAGTCCAGATATTTTCTAATATATGCAGTAAATTATTTAGTGATAGAACTTAAAATGTTTTGCGAATCATTGGGGGAAAATGATGTCAAATAACGTGTATTTAATATCTTAATGACTTAATATCAAAATCTTAATTTTTTATTTAAAAATGGGAAAAGTTAATTATAAGATATATTGTGTATTTATAATAATTTTCGACTTTATGCAAGCATATACTTTCATTAGAAATTTGATCAGAAATAAATATTTAAAATATAATTTTTCAAATATTTATTTACATTGTTAAATAAATTACATGGAACGTTTTAAGGAAAATTTGAAATTTATGATACACAATTGACTCGTAAAATATGTTAAGTTCTAATATTAAATGACTTCAAGTGGATTACAAGTGTTTCTATATTTTTACTTTAGCAAAGGATTATATACGTTTAAAAAAATACTTACTGAGACAGAAAACGTGGGCTTCAATATTTAAAGATATCTTACTCCTCAACAATTTGAATATATAAAAAACAAAGCATTCTTTCCATATAATAGTAACTTAATAAAAAAAACTTATAAAAATTATTTTTAAGATATTTTCAACTTGTATAAAATATAATTAGTTAACCTTTAAAACACTTATGCTTGATCATTACAATCGTTAAAACTAAATCAAAATTTTACTTTTTTTATTGACAACGAATGTCAGTAAACTACTATAACGATTAAAAAGATCGTGTTTATAATTAAATAAGTAATATTTTTAGAGTGAAGTTTTTGAGAAATTTCATTTCACTTTGAAACGATTTTGAACCCTATGTATAGCAGATGACATTCCATATAAGAAATCAAAAATGATTAGAAAGTAATTAGCATCTCTCTCAGTAAGGAGAGCACACGCCATTGCAATGCAATTTTTTTTTAGTATAGGAGTACGCGTGCTTTTGTTAATGTCCTGTACATTTGGAATGCAATTTGTTTCCTATTTTTAATATAAGACTAATTTTTCATAAAATTCATTGCAAAATTCTTCGCAAAACTTATTATAAGAATCATCGACTTACCAGAAATTTTACTAAATAGGAAATGTAACAAGCTGTGTAAAATAAAATATACATATCCTAAATAGAAAAAGTAATAAATAAACAACAATATGAAAAATCATTTCTTGCAGGAAAAGCAATAATATTCTAAAAAGAAATCAGTGACTTTGGTAAAATTAAATTTCATAAATAAAATTTTGTGTA
>NW_017100266.1:418134-418494 GCF_001263275.1 Habropoda laboriosa | reverse complement strand
ATAACGTATTACATAAAAAATATCATTTAAACAAACATGTTGTGAATTCCAAATGTTCATCGCGACTTCTATTAGATTTTGTATTTATGGCCGGATAAGAAGCAATAGTGTAATTCCTATAGCAATATTTTAGATGTAACATTACTATTAATACATAAAACGAAATATAATATTTAAGTATATAATTAGTTTTTTATGTAATATGTGTGTAAACACACAAATTGTAAATTAGTGAAATGATAACAATATCATCATTAAACAAGGAAACTAGTTAAATAAAAAGAAAACTTATAACAAGTTTCTGCATAATTTTTTTGTATTTATTTTTTATTAAAGTATATTTTATTTTTCATTATTTTT
>NW_017100266.1:417646-417959 GCF_001263275.1 Habropoda laboriosa | reverse complement strand
TTTATGCTTATAATTTCTAAAATTCCCAAGAATATTTTCAAATTTTTACAAAATATTTTAATACAGATATTAAGAACAATTATGAATTGTATTTAAAACTCAAAATCATTGTTCAAAAATAATTTAATTCTGTTACTATTACATTTTTTTCTTAGAGTAAGGTTTAATGTTTAAGAAAAATTCATTTTAATATGGGTTGTGAGCTAACTGTTATCAAGAGAAACAAATTAATAAATAAGCTAAAATATGTCATTCAAATTTCAAATGTAAATAAATTTTTCAATTTAATTGTTTTTTAATTATTGTAAGCAAA
>NW_017100266.1:416428-417284 GCF_001263275.1 Habropoda laboriosa | reverse complement strand
AAAAATATTTGATCATTAGTCTCACATTATCCAGTATTATTACTTCTGATTGGAGTAATAGTTAACTCAGAAACTTAAGTAATGCTTTGTACACTACTAATGGAACATAATAACTGCATCATCATTTTTTAAGTAAAACATTTGAGCAATATATTAATTTATTAACTTCATAATAAATATTAAAAACTGTTGGATGTTTTTTAGGAAGTTATGAATATTAATAGAAAATTGTAAAATTTGGATATGTGAGTGGTATAATTAATTTTCCGAATTGTTATCATATTTTAGTATACTACATACAGAATTTGCTAAACATTTATTGTAATATCAAATACATTAACACATTTTCAATTTCTTTTTTAATAATAAAATAACGTATATATACGTCTAAAGGACAGTAAAATAAGTTATTTTACATACTAATTGATTATGTCATAAAATATCTTTTTCTTTCATTTCATTGCTTTATAAAAAGTAAATCTATTTTACCATATTTGTGTTTTCTTTCAAATGGTTTTAAGTCTGTGTTAAAGTATTATTTTACAAAGGATTAGTGCTCACACACTTACAAATCATGTTTTATAACATGAAAATATTAATCAAGTTCATAATTTG
This sequence comes from Habropoda laboriosa, assembly GCF_001263275.1. NCBI lineage: Eukaryota > Metazoa > Arthropoda > Insecta > Hymenoptera > Apidae > Habropoda > Habropoda laboriosa. The sequence goes on along the minus strand of NW_017100266.1, from coordinate 416,669 downwards.
CACGTTTTCGTTTCTTCAAGTTTGCTGTAATTTCAGAAGGAAGAATGCTATTAGTGCCCATTTTTAGCCATTCTAAAAGTCGAACTTTAGCTTTTCTCCCACTAAGAAATAAATCTCTTTCTAACCGAGGAAGTTGATTCCCTAATGTAGGGTCAGATATAGGATTCTGAGCCCAATCCATAACTACTCGAAAACGAGACTTAAACGTCTGCAAATGAAGAAATAAAACTCCCTAATATCT
>NW_017100266.1:410022-416054 GCF_001263275.1 Habropoda laboriosa | reverse complement strand
TCTAAAATTTCTCTAATAAAATTTAAAAAAAGTTAAAAATGAATGTATATAGAAAAGGCATTTAGTAAAAAAATAAATAAACATTAAAAATCAAACCTATATCCTTCTTTATATATTTTTGGTATGTCAACACTCACTACAGAATTTTGTAAACTTTTTAATGATTCTGCTAACCATAAAGGAAATTCTACTTTTGATCCTACTTTTATATCTTCAGTTTGAGATGAAGTATCCAAAAAACCTTTAAAAACAAATGGCATTTAAAAAAATTACTTTTAGGACAATTATACATTTTTTAATATAAGATTTGTATGTAATATGATGATAAAATGGAAATAAAATATTATACCAATATGTTATTCACAGATTTCATAGATTATGTTATAACTATATACTACTTAAATTTTATTTATGGAGTATATTCTCCATCCTTTTTTTCCTTTGTTCTTATTTCATTTTTATTCACTGTTAAATAGATATAAACTTAATTCGTATAACGCATTAATATTCTAAGAAAAAAAAATAAATACAATATCTCCGAAATATTATTATAACAAGGGTAGATTAAGTACAGTAATTGAAAATTAAACGACTGACAACTTACAAATTTTAAAATGCACATGTATTGATAAAAAACAAAACTGAAGCAAGTATTCAAAATTAAAAGAAATTAAAGTAACGAAGGTAGATAATTTAGTAACTGAAGAAAAAGAAATTAAAAATTACCTAATCCAAGTAATTCCACTTCAATTGTACATGATATTCGTTCCTCAGTGCACAAAATATCATTTACAGAAAAATAATCCGGAGTATAACTTTGATAGCATGCCATTTTATAAAGATAACAAATACAAACAAAAATAACGAAACTATCTGAAAGCCGAGCACATTCAGTCTCACCAACAGTATAAAAAAGTTAGTAGAAAATATTAATCGTTTGTTACGCTATCGCGTGAACGTAGCTTTAATTATGTGTTGTGTATGTTCGTGAATATAGCTTTAGTATAACGCACAGCTAAAGCGCAATTTGAATTGTCATTGATGTATGTTCTAAAAAGATAGACTGTATCTGGAAATCGTCTAAGAGTTCGATGCTTGGTATGGCGATGGGAAAGTTAGAACTTGGGAACGGAAATGTTTTGTTATTGTATTCGAAAGATTTTATCTAAGAACCGTAACCAATCGAGAGTTTAAGCCACGTAGACTCTCTTGACAGGGTGTTTGTTTCAGGACTCAGAAATGTACCTTCGACGTTCTGTTTTGTATCTCCAAGCTATCCAGCCGAGTCAATTATTTAGCTATTTACATTAAATACTTATATTACAGTGAATTTTTTTTTTATCAAAGAGAAATAAATATACAAGTAATAATTAGTTACTATTTATTTAATGAAACATCAGTCATACCATATTTTGATAAAAACTCAAATATATATACTCATATTACAAATAATTACAAAAGTAAAAGATTCGAATGTAGTGAGCAATTTATAAATTCGAAAAAAACTAATACATACATAAGTACATATGCTATCGTGAGATCTTCATAAGGCAGGTATCAGGTAGTCTAAAAGCAAAAGTCACAAAATTAACAATTAACTCTAAACCAATGATAAAACTAATATATTCACGAGTTATAACATTACGCGTTCATAGTGATAAGTGACAATTATTTGTGAGTCATTACCTATTACTCTTTCGTGCTTATAAAACAGCGTGGTGTAAATATGTATAATGAGAGAGTACCCTCTTCTCGCAACCTCTCCTTTCTCGTCCCCCCAAAGTTTCCTTGTCCCATGTAACTCACTCTCTCCCTCTCCCACACTCTCGCGCGCGCTCTCTCTCACTCTCTCGTTCTCTCTCTCGCTCGCTCGCCCTCTCTCTCTTTATTTTTTTCACAATAAAAGAATGATAAGGTAAAAGTAAGAAAGAAACGGCGTCGATTCGTCGAGTCTACGAATGATTTTACGAAACGATTTTGTTAGGGCGCATTATTTTTTATCATCATTTCACGATGGTGAATGACGTTTTCCCACAAATTTTTTTTTTTTCATTTCTTTTCTTTTATTTCTTTTTTCCACCCACGTCTCTTATTATCATTTAGCGTTTATCGATAAGATTATGATCGTTACCATTAATCGTTACAATTACGATAATAACACTAGTGTTAGTTACTCCCGCACTTGCCTCGTCCACCCATCTACCCCAACCACGCGGCCACCTACCCCCACCCAGGAACCCTAACGCCATGTTCAAATACCGAATTACAGTTAATTTCGACGCACGTTAAAGCTGTCTATTATTTTTCTTTCCTTCTTCATCCTTGTTTAGTGTATCTCCTCTCTCTCTCTCTCTCTCTCTCTCTACTTCTATAGATCGATGGTAATTTTTCTTCACCGATCAGAATTCGATTTTCCGGCAATACGCATGCTACTTTTTCATTCGTTATTATGCTACTAAAATTCTTGCCTTTCCCTTTGTTTTCTAACCTTACATGACCCATCTCTTGTTCTCTCTGATCCATTCTTTCTCTCTCTCTCTCTCTCTCTCGCACTCCATTCGTCTCATACTCGATATTCCTCATATTAAGAGTTCTTTTGTCCTTGTGAAAAATAGTGTTTCCGTTTTGGTTATTAACGTCTTTTTGGTTCTCCTACTAACAACGTTTTCTCTAACTCGTGGTCGGTTTATTGTTTTTTTACGTTTACTCTGTTAGTATGAGTCACGATTTGTTCCTCGTCTATCATTTACACCTGTTTTAACTCGCTTTTGTTTCACTTGTTTTGGTTTTCATTAGAAGTTACAAACTGTGAACTGCTGCATCGCCGATGATCGTGAGCAACGATCTTTCGATTTGCAATTTAGTAACTTATCTTTTCAAATGCAAGTTCAATATTTGTATTCCTTTTCTATTTAAGGTTAACTTCAGTGACAGTCTGGTTATTTCATCAAATAGGTTAAAAATTGCAAATAGAGAAATCTTAGGTTACTATAATTCAATAAATACCAGATGAGAATGTATGCATACCGCAAAACAGTATCATTCGGTTTGTTGCAAAATATCGACTTGCACTTTGTAGCGTAAAGAAACGTCAAAAGGCGAGAAATATGTTGTTGTGCAAAAATCGAAAGATTTCACGGTGTCTTCTTGAAAATCCCTGAATTTCACGTTAATAAATAAGTCGAAAATAAGACCAATTTAAAAAGAAAAAAAAACAAATTTTGAAACGCAGATGAGCAATGAAAAGTAGAAAAATTCTGACATGTGATTATTGAAAAAACAAAAGTGTTGTTTCAATTATTGAAAAAATCAATAAATAAAAATGTATTCTTGGAAATGGCTCTCGATAATACGTTTATCTACTTTCTCGAAATCCAGAAACACCCTCAAGAAACCTAAGGAAATTTAAGTAGTAGCGCGGACCATTGTTGGTAAGCCTGACCGGGGAAAAACCGACAGTAATAAACAATTTCAAGGCGATCGCTGCTATACACAGTTTAATTCATTGCATTTATCCTAGGAGATTATAATAATAACTAAATTACAATTTCTAGACTCGAAATTGCACGTTCGTTTCGTGTTACAATTACTTCGATCTCGATCGATGTACAATTTGTTATTAACTCTTTTTGTCACTGGTTACTTAATCGTTCAACGCTTTCATAATTTTTAATTACTCGTTTGGACAAATCGAATCATTGATCGGTTTGAAAATTAAACAAAAGTTAAATACTTGATCTTATGATTGAACATTGGTAGACTGTAAATACAAAACTTCGTTTTCTCTGTTAGTTTATTATCGATTACAGACATCGAATTGAACTGAAACTAATTGTAAGAGTAACAAAAATTCTCGTTGAAAGAAAATCAAAGCAATCGCTTCCCCGATCGTTTACACATTTTGTACGAGCTAGTACGTTCTCTATTTGACTAGAAATTCTATATACGTACTTATTTATACATAATTACGGCTACTACATATAGGAATACTTAATTAATTATAATCAATACCCCTAAAATTTATATATTAACTTTTACAGTAATATGGCAACGGCGGTGACAGTAATACTATTTTTTTTTTTTGTTTTATCCCCTAGATCCAACTAACGATATAAAAATAATTCGCAAATTCGGTGTATAAAAACAAAAGAGAAAGAAATCAGAAGAACTCAAAATCGAAACGAAGAAAAATTTTTTTCTTCTTTTTTTCATTTTTCTTTATATACTCGTGTGTACATATATATACACACGCAATCGAAAGAAAAATAGTAAAAATCTTTTTTGGCCTTCTTTAAGAGCAAATTCTATCTTTTGTACATAATTCGGATTAATCGGTAATTTCGAGAATATTTTTTCTTTCTTCCTTCTCCATTTTTTTACATTTGTAATTATTGTGCTACTCGATTCTTTGGTTCTTTTTGGTCAAACACTCTTCTCGGTACTTCAATTTATATTACAATTAAGTAGCGTCGAATTGCAATTGCAATTATTTAAGATAAATGAAGAAATTCTAATTTCGAGTAAATCATAATAAATACTCATAGTATATTTTTGAACATAGAATATCCTTTTTTTTTTTAGAATCATATTTTGTAACGTAGAACATTGAATAAAAAAAATCTTTGGTAAAATTTTCTGGATAAATTACAATAATTTCGCCAGGATTCCTAAAGTTTTTTAATCGCAATTGCAATTTCGGAAAAGAGAGCGAATCTTTTTTTTTTAAATCCTCTGAATACAAAGATCAGACGGCAAAGAATGTCAGCGGCTGCAGTGTGCGTTAATTAAATAGAAATAAGAAGAACAAACAGGAAACGAAGAATTGCGTTCGATTGTACGTGGAATGTTTCGATCGAAGCTGTTCGACTGTACCGATGTTCGTTTTAGAGCCAGTAAGGATACTCTCGAGAAGCGTGAAAACTCGGCTAAAGTTAACTGAAAACACGATACCTCTTCGTACAAAATCAATATGTCATCAATAATGTAAAATTGCTTTACGTATATATCCTAACCAAGAAATGTGAACATAATGCGGAAAAAGGTAACTAAATCGTTCGAAGAATTCGGAAATTCAAGGATCCTAGATCATTTAATGGAACCTCTTTCATTTTTCACGATGTAAACACTTTAACGTATGCTCCATATACCTGTGTAGTTCGTGTATGTGTGTGTAGTTGCGTGTAGTTGTGCGATCGTGTGCGTAGAATCGCGTGAACTGCGTGACGATGAAATGAAACTAAATCTTCCATTTGATTGACCGAAAAAATAATCGAGAAATCACTTACTCGGACATGAAACTCGGACATTACTCGGTTCTGTCCTTAAGATTTTGTCTCTAGTCTGAATCTTGTTCGGTTAAAGAGCTTTTTGACATTTCAGACATCGAATTTAAGTTAGCTTTGTACAAAGTGGGACGTTTACGCTTTTTTGCGTATAATTTTATAGTTTTTTAGTTGGTCTGATATTCTTTCGAGTTTTTATAGTTTCACATTCAGCCTCTTCTTTCGATCTACGCCATTCTGAAATTTTGTATACAATTTTTGCGCGTCTTCGCACTGAATGTTACTGAACTTAACTGAATGTTATGATATTAATATTAAAAATTTTCGACAAACATGAATTATCGATTTTAACAAAAAAATATAGCTAAAATATAACTTTCTCGTCAATTTTTTGTGCGCAACTTGTGCGATCGGCGATAAACATAATGTACTTATTCAAATAAAGCTAAAATATTGAACAACAATGTTACAATATACGTTGAAAAGGAAAATTGTATATTATATCGTAAATCGTTTCGTACAATCTTCTCAGGTAGAAAAATATTAATGCAGAATAAAAAATTTACTGCCTGAAGAAATTTGGAAAACATTTTTTTCTTCCCCCCCAAAAAATTAGGCATAAATTATTGTTCAATAATATGTTAAAAAGTTATGAAATAAATTCAATAACTATTGAAAGTACAAAATTTATTTGCATCAAATTTAAAAATTATTTGATGTGTAAAAAAAAAAGACTTTAATTTAATCTTC
>NW_017100266.1:407849-409957 GCF_001263275.1 Habropoda laboriosa | reverse complement strand
GATGAAGGATCTTCAGATCCAAATGTGCTTCGTGATTGGTCTTTGTGCGATTCATCGCAAAATCTATGAAAAATCTGGATTGATCAATGTGTGTCCCCTTCCAACACTTTCCCCTAAATTCTTATTCTTGATTCTTGGAGGATCTAATTGTTGCCTTTAGTAAATTTAAATAAGTCATAATACACAATTTTTTTAGCTTAGAAGGTTAAAAAAATTGTAAATATAAGAGATAAACTCAAAATCAATATTCACATATGACAGATTTATCAGATTATGATAATCAGTCCTTTTTAATCATACTAATAACTAGTCGACTCAATTTCTTAGATTACAATCGATTATGTCTTTTCTTAGGGTTTCAAAAATTAAAGATAACAATAAATCCTCCATGATCAATACTAAAAATCTTCCATTATTAAGCTGTTTCTTTACTAAAGAATCCATTTTAGAGTTGGATTTTATATAAGTTGTTTGAACTTGTTCAAAGGTCATAGACATTTTTGTTATTGAACTAGAATTGATCTCAATAAACTATTAGAGTTTTTTTCGGATTTTAGGATTACACAGTTGTATAAATGATACTGTTTAAATATTCAGTTAAAGTTTATAACTAATGAAATATCAATCTAGAACTTAAGATCAGCCAGGCTATTTAAAGGCTTAAATTAAGCTAAACATTGCTATTTGAGTAAAAACATTAAATAAACTTGAATGGTCTGCCAATAGTAATTTCAATATTTTATCAGAAGTCTTACTCCTTATAGGAATTAATTCTATAATTCACTTTTGAAGCAAAAATGTCTAAAACTGAAGACCAAACAGCTCATACATTTATAAGAACACAAAACCCAACTACTGAAATGTACCTCATCAATGAAGAAACTCTCCAAAGTAAATCAGTACTGCTCACTACTGAAAGACCCTAACTAGTTCCCTGTGTCCCAAGAGATAATCAGCAGCATTATCTCTTGCAAGAAGCAATCGCTGTGCTAACAACTCTTCACAGCTGACATCATCTTTGCAATATTAGCCAGCAATCTTGCGGATTTCCCTCAGGGCAGCCACCCTAACTTCAACATATCATCTTGCGGATAACACTTGCGGAATCGACTTCGAATCGCTTGTCGCAGCAGGGTAAAACGTCGAAAGGGGTCGCACGAAAGGGTGTCTGATAAAAAAATCGAGAAGATATCCGCAGGTGGTCGGTCGTAGTAGCGGTGGTACATAGGTGTATCTCTTTCTCTCTCTCCCGTTCTTTCATCCGTTCTCTCCCCCTCTGTCACTCGGTCTCTCTCTCGGCAGCTGACAGTCTCGCAGTCTCTCATTCTCACGCGCTCCCTCGTTCTCGCAATACATGCCTGTCGTGTTCATGTGTGTGAGTGTGAGTGTGTGTCGGTCGATCGGCTCCGCGACGGGAATATTTATCCTAATAGAGACCGCAGCCACGGAGATTATTGGCGATAATGACATCTGTGACTGCGTCGAACACGAATTGAATGTTGTTTGTATCAGTAGCGCAAGTCATGTGGCAGTAGATCTCCTTAGTGGTTGACTTGTTTCTCGCCTCGAATTGCGCCTGGATGTACGCGGCGGCCTCACCGTACTCTTGCGCCCCTGCGGTGAACAACAGACACGTTTGTAATTATTCATGTGCATGGGAAGAAAATTTTTGGTGAGGTTAGGTTGAGTGGACAATTCCTTTCGTTTTCATTTGTTTCCGTTACGTTTTTCGAGGAACTCTTTACGAAATACATTTTTTAACGTTTTGAATTTGATAATGATACTTTTAGATTTTGTAAAGTAATTTTTAACTTTTAATTCGTATAAATGAAAGAAGATAATAAGGTTTGAATTGAACTGAATTCTCCTTTTCTGAATGTTTATGGTTAAGGGAATTTCTTGCAATATAATTCTTTAATTTTTATGATTAAGAAAACTTATGGTTTATTAAGTTATCTTCTTGTGGACCATTTGTTTCTCTTTGAGTTTTTTAAGAAAACTTCTAGCATAGTGGGCTTTTAATTTAGATCTCCAATGTTTACGAACGAAGATAAAAATGGACTTTGGTTAGGTGTTTTAAGATATTTTAAAAAGTTTAAAAAAGCTCT
>NW_017100266.1:405897-407782 GCF_001263275.1 Habropoda laboriosa | reverse complement strand
TTAAATACTTAAATTAATTAAATTACAATGTTCAAATATTTAAACAAAATTTTTCTTAATAAAAGATCAACTTCCGTTTGCTACAGTTTCTTTCTTGATTTCTGGTGCACTATGATTTCCATAATTAATTCTATAAAAACGGATTCAATTTGCGGAGAATATGTGATATTCGTTGAATCGACGAATTATAAGTTAAATTTTGATTTTGACCAACTGGACAAAGTCTACTCGAAAGTTGTCAAAATTTATCCATACAATTAATTTAAATTTGCATTGGCAAATTTTTTTTACTAACAACGAAAATACGAATATAGATTTGTCGATTAAATTTGTACAGTTTTAATAAGTGGAAATTAACGTTTAAGGAGAACTTCTATGATCGAACAAGATTTTTTCACAACTTAAGTGTGCATTATCTAAAAATAAAGCTCGCGCATATCGAAATCTCAGAAGATGGATGACACACGATGAACGATACGTATTTAGATCAGTGTACCTCAAACAAGAGAATGTAACTTTCTTGTGGGGCGTGAAGGAATTCCAAGGACGGCAACAGACTACGAACTTTTTATAACAATGAGAACTTTCCGCGTTTATTTTTACACGGTATATAAGTTTCGATCGTTATTAACAGATGACGCTGCGATTCTCGAAGTTTCACTGTCCATTCTAATTTACCACAATATAAACACAGTGGTCCACAAATTATTGTATGGTGCAGATAGTTTGACAATTGTAAACATTTTTAGGTTTAATTCAGGATTTCATGTTCTTGTCATAATCGTCGAAATGTACGTTAAAATATATGCTGCAGTAATTGGATTATGTGTGAATTAAAAGTAAGGAATGAATTATATTATTTTATGTGGAATGATTATTGGTGATTGGTCTGTCAAAAAGTAGCAACCCTGTTCCCGTCGTGCATTGCACGGGAAAGATGGCGATCGATGAGTTTAATTAATTATTGATTTATAACATAGCAATGAAAATACTATGTTAGATTTTTAAAGTTTACGTTAGAAAGTTAGAAAATTTTTTGACAAAATTAATCAAATAGCTGTCAAATACAAATGTTATCTAAATAGTATCTACATTTATACAGCTATTTGGGGGTTATACGTTGCAATATGTGAAAACTGTACACTTAATAAAAAAAAAGTTTCAGTGTGAATATCAGAAAAAATAATCACATATAATTCTGAATACCTGTTAAATTCGTTACTTTAAAAAATAAGTTTTGGACTTGCAGTACATGTAGAACAAACCTGTAATCCTGATTTCTAAAAATATACTAATTTCAAAGAAAATTACATAATGTAAGGAGCAAATTTATTGCAAATTTTCAATAGATTTTCTTTAATTTTATTTTCGTTGTAACGATTATATGTAAAGATATGATAAAATAAAATTAATTTGAAAACAGAATACTGGTTAATCCTTATTTTATATTTAAGATATAATTCTTTTCGAACGTACATAGAAAAATGTAAATTCTTACCGGCATACTCGGGGAAACAAATGGTGAGGGGGGACTTGCGGATTTTCTCCTCGAAGAGATCTTTCTTGTTCAAGAACAGGATAATCGCGGTGTCGATGAACCATTTGTTATTGCAAATTGAGTCGAACAGCTTCAAGCTTTCTTGCATTCGATTCTGTAACAAATAATCATTACATGGACAATTGCAATAATTACTATTCTAAAGAAAAATAAATATTTTGTAAATTGAACAAAATAAAAAAATGTTTATATCATTAATACCTAAAGTAGTTATTAACAAGAAAAAATGTAGAAAAGAGAAGCAATTGTAACTTTCTAAAGCTATTTTATAAAATTACAACTTTGGCCTATATAAAAAGAAATTTCTTCGAAAGGCTATTTTTATAA
>NW_017100266.1:383837-405853 GCF_001263275.1 Habropoda laboriosa | reverse complement strand
TATTAATTTTTTTTTTTATGTAGAAATATGTTTATACACTTTTGAAAATGTCTTATACATGTAAAACAGGGAACAATGTGAATAATAAATCGTTCCAATGGACTCAAGAATGAAAGGTTAATCGATGAGGTCGTTCCACGAGAAGAACTTGTTAATTTCCAACAATTGCAGTCTGTCACGTTTTCTTCCCACGTTGGATTGCCAATTGACTGTCCATATGCGTGTGGATAGGTGTGCACCTACAGCTATATACACTGTGTCTTTTTGTGAATAATTTAGCGTGAGTAATCCTCAGCTAATAAAAACTATTAACTTTGTAATTATACTTTGTTCTTTTAAGTATCTCATTTTTCCCATGAAAAATTAAAAGTAAAACATTTTTTTCAGTAATTGGGTATCTTTTGTAGTAATTATTTAGATTAAAGTTATTCAATATTTTCTAGTTTTGTATGTGTGTGTGTGTGTGTGTGATTCAAAGAATTTTTAATAAATGTTTTTAATAATGTTTTTTAATATTTCAAAAATTATATTATCCTGTAAAGAAAACGTTTTTATTTTGTTTTTTCTATATCAATACGGTTACGGAAGCACCAACTCGTTAAATGCAATAGAACAGGATAATGTACAACAAGAAATGCTAGAAGAAATATCCAAGAAACTATTTGAAGATGGCAGAAGCAGAATAATAAAGTTTACATATATAGTGAAATATGTAAGGATATTAAACCTGAACTTGAAGTTGAACACTGTCGATTAAACGGATTACTGCACAAGTAAGATTACCTGGGAAACTAGGAAGGAGAGCAACAACAGGATATGGGCTGAGCTATAAAATAGAAGAAAGCCTACCATATCGAATATGATCACATTCTAATCACATTTTAAGCAACACTGACCCGTACATGCAGAAATTAGACTGAATATGCTGAAAAGCAGAGAGTGGACAGAGATATTAGTTGAAAATACAGAAAAAGAAATATGAGAATTGGCAAACTTTATAATAAAGGGAAATATAATGCTGAGAGTGTTCTGCTTGGAGGACCAGAAAGAAAAGCGATAAACCAATGATATACAAAGAAATATAGAAAAATCTATAGAAAAATACACAAGACTGGTACACAAAAATGTAGAACCTAAGATAAAACATGGATAATAATATATTGCACAGGATGGAAAGAACTGTATCAAATTACATTATGTCACAGCACATAATACGTATTAGAGTAGCATACTGTATGGTAATATATAAATAATAAGTTAGTATGTAAACTTAATTAAGTTTCATTATAATAAACAAGTAATAATAATAATAATTTTGTTCCTCCTTTACTTATAAGATTTCATTGAAAATGATTCACAACTCTTTATGTGGTTCTCCAGTAGAGTTTAGGCTTCTCTGGCTTCTTGAATTACTCTATTGTTATGAATTTGACCACCGTGACACGTATCACATGTCTTTTTACTTATACACGGTGGACATACTATAATCCTGCATTACTTTCAGCCAGATATAATTTGTAATTTTCGATTTTTAGTATAAGTAAACCATCCAAAACTATATCGCGATGAAATTGAAATTTTTTAAAAATTCTGAAGTAACAAAAATTAAAAATCGAAGACTGTCAAGGACCTCTATATCTCACGTATCGCTAAAATCTTCGATTTTTATTTCCAAAAAAAAAAACAAATCTCTACTCCTACTGTCACTGATGTCTTCTACAATTATTAATACTTTATAACGAAAAAAATATTATTTTATTTTATTAGTATTAATACTTTAAAATTCCATAGAATTTTTCATTTAGAATTCTTGAATATGTACTCCATTTTTTGAGTCTCTAGATAGGTACAATCTTTCAAGGAATCCCTAGAGAGAAATTGAAGATTTCAATGCAAAAAGCAGCCATTTCAATTTTCTAAATCCCTGCCATTAGTGTAGTTACTTTTATTTTATAACCAAAAAGAAGAAAACATAAAGCGTATATTTGTAACACTTATAAATACCAAAAAAAAAAAAAAGAAATTAAATTTCTGATTTTTGTGGAAGTTTTTTATTATTTCCTGAAAAGTTTTTTCTTTATTATTAAAAATTGCAATGCTCACCGTCGATTCGTCTTCGTGCAGTACTTGATCGTACTCAGACATCGCGACGCAGAATATGATCGCGGTTACGTCCTCGAAGCAGTGGATCCATTTCTTACGTTCGCTTCTTTGGCCGCCCACGTCGAACAATCTGTAAAAAGGTACAAGTATATTTATGTAAACAAAGGCTCAACGATTAATTGGATAATTAATTGGGCAATTGAATCGTTTGGACGTTGACTGAATGAAAATACTCGCGTATTTAAACGTTCTCGATCGAACTGTTATTTGCAGGTTTGTGTATTAAATTCGTAAAAAAAAAAAATGGCGAAACAATTCCTGATCGATTTTATCGGAGTAAAAAGGAAATACAAATTAATTTGTCTCTAAAATAAGCTGAATATTCGTAGTTGAGATTACTTCAATTATTCGTTGTGAATATTTACTCAGCTTTTTGTATTTTTTCGTGTAAATCGAATTGAAAATCAGATTATAAGTTCTTCTTGTTCACAGCGTACTTCGCGGAAAACGTTGAAAATTCGTAGTGGAATTTTAAAAATGTTTTAATTTATTTCAAAGATCGAATATTTGAAAAATATTTCAAATTATCGTAAAATTGAAAATTTGAAAAATATCTCCCCTTTTTTACGAATTTAAATGTTTCATATTGGAAGGAACTCTAGTGTGCACTTGTTAAAGCAGATTTGATTAAAAAATTTATTTTGTATTCGTATCCATTGTACTTTGATATTTCTATTCTATGTTTCAGCTCTGCTTCCTTAACATTCTCGTAAATCTTCTTACTTTAAAACCACCATTCTGTAAGAGAGCATAGTCTGAAAGCAACTCACAGAATTTTAATGTAAAAGAAGAAATATACGTTCTTTCTGGTCTTTACCAGACTTATTTACTTCAAAGATTACGTTTTGCATACTTAAACCTCTCGTACTAGAGTTGCATATGTATTCTGTTTTAATCTTGTAAGTTTTCCCTTTTTTCAATCAAATAAAATAAAATAGAAATTTACCATTTCAAAAGATATGATTTAATTTGATTTCTCATTATCTCAACTTTAATATATATTGTATAAATTAATTGTAGGAGTTGATGCAAGTATTACAAAAATTATTCTAAAATTAGAAAGTAAGATTAATTAGAAAACCGAGTTCTTCTTTGAGATTATTAACATTCTGGAAATGTCTTTCGTGTTCTAAAATTTGAGGCAATGTAAATATTGCAAAATTTTAAAAATTCAACATATTTCAAATATCCCCAAATTTACATAAATATTCCTAATTTTTATCAATTATCCACATTTTATAGAAAAAAATAATAGAATTTTCTTGAATCACGGTGAAAAGTAAATTACTTTCTTAAATGCATTTCGTTTCATATTGCTAAAAAAAAAAAAAAAGAAACGAGCCATTTTCTACACTCGTTGCTTTTTAAATTACAATAAAGAAAAAAAGAATAGCTCTCTACGAATAATACAATAGTATAAGAAAAAATTAATCGTGTTTCACTTTCGTTGAATTTTCAATTGCAAATAATAAATCATTATCTCGAACATCGGTGTAATAAAAAAAAAATAGAAATTATTTTCTACATTCGTTAGATTTTAAATTGTATTAACTTGTATATGATTAAGGTAATTAAATTGTACATGATTTTGTACAGGATTAAATTATGATATGAAGAAAAGAAACTAAAATTAATTACTTTATACTTTCATTGATCTTTAAATTTTGAGCAATGAAAAAATTTCTTTTAAATAAATAGTTCACTATCATTATTGCACTTTCTCTTGGTATAAACAATAATTACAAAAAAGATGTTTCTTGGAACGATAGTAGCTTAAAAGAAGAAACGCTCGTCCTCCACTTCTTAAATTACCAAGCCAATGATTCATGCTCAATCATTCATAAGTCATTGCTCTTTCTCTTTTCTCTCCCCCACGTCCCTCTCTTTACTCAATTTCGTCAAAGGCATTCACCAGCTTAAATTAACAATTACGATCCACGTGATATGTGTATACATATACCTTGTGTATACAAGCTCTAATGTACCAGAAATTGATAAATATAAACACTAACGTCTTTTCGACAGTGTTTTCTCTTTTGTACAAATTAGACAACATTTCCGTAATACTTGGTAAGTTTCGCGTTGCATAAGTATTATGTACAATTTATATTTTTGAATGGTATAAATATTTACAGATTTAAAAAAAAATTTTCAAACTGCTGAAATTTACAGATCTGAAGAAAATTTTAATCGTTGAAATTTAGAAATTCTTAAAAGTCCGAAATTTAAACGAGGCAAATTAAAAAAAAAAATCTTAAATCCTTGAACGTGACAAATTGAAAAAAGAATCTTAAATCGTTGGTGTAGAGATTTAAAAAAATTTTCAATCGTCAAAACATTCAGCAAAAAACTTTTAAAATAAGTAAGAAAATATTCTACAATAAGGGTTATCCAATTTGTTTCGACATTTTGATAAGCTAGGAACATTCACTTCCGAAAAAATTGTCTTTTAATGGCCAATATTTACATACACCTGGTATTACAGGATGTCAACACGAGTAAACTAAACTGTATTATCACGAAAGATAGGAAAAATCGTTCGATTACAGAATGGAAAACAGTTTCCCGTCTGTCAGGGCACCCTAAAAACTCCTCAAAAAGATAAAATTTCTCTCGTATCAGCGTACTTTGATAAAGTTACACCTGTATTCACCCTCGATGTGAATATCTGCTTTTTTTCTTTCTCGTTTCTCTTTCAGCTGTTTTGCTCGAAAATCATGCTGGTCGGATGTTCTTTCAAACGAGGACATTTTCTGTATCATGCAAAACCATACTTTGAAAATACCTTAACGCCAATAATTTAGAAATTGTTTAAATAAGATTCGTAACAATTTTATTACCTCGATGTTTTCCTTTAACTGAAGAAATTTCGAATAAGTGTATATTAATATTAAGAAAATATCAGGCGTAGGAAAGAGATTTTACTGTTTTTCATTTTGCTCGTCTCTAAAATAATTTCAAACCGAGATATCTTCCCGCTCTTTATGACGTTGTCTAAAACGTTGTCTAACAACTTGTCTAAAATTGAAAACACTAAAGTATATTTCAATTTTTTTTTTTTTTAAATGAAGATCGAATTTTGTCGATAAAAGCAGCTTTATTCTTCCAACACCTAATAATTAAAAAAAATAATAGCCTGATAAAAATATTAAGTACTGGTAAAACAGAAATTTTTGAAAAACTTCATTTATCTCGAACATAAAGTTAGAATAATAATACTGGAAATACGTGAAAGAAATTCGCTGTTGAATATGGAAGTTTCAAATATTTGTAAATGAATCAAGTATAAAAATAGATATATATGCAATTCGACTACTTACTTGAAATTAAGATTCTTGAAGGAAAAGTGGACTTCGACTATACCCGTTGTTTTAACACGGGTCCTTAGAATATCTTGTTCCGTAGGCTGATAATCCCTTGCTCCTAATCGGTCTAGATCGTCCAGGAAACTGGAATTTCAAGTAAACAACGGAGAATTCGTTAAATTTCCAATTTTATCGCAGTATATTTTAACGATCGTCCACATTTTATAGAAAAAAATTATATTATTATATTTTTTAATTTTTTTATTATTTTAATGTATGTGTTTGTTTTATCGTAAGAATTGATCGAAAAATTCCGTCACACCCGTTGTGAAAATATTGCCGAAGAGATTCTTTAGTGGGTAAACGACATTCTAAATTCAGGACGTAATCGAGGCCGGGACCGATCGATTTTCCCACTTGTGATTTGCCATTCATTGCCAAAGTTGGTTGCATCTGTAGTTAGCCACTTTCATCTTATCGGAGTGCGTGAATTTTATATTCTTTTTCGTAGAACGCACGTGCAGATATCAAACGAGGCGATTGATATCGGGGTGTCCGGAAAAAAAAAAAATGACGCGCTATTAATACAACATAGGAAAGCTTCGCTGTTACCCGTTCAACGTTTTCGTATCATCGATTTATCGTTTCGATGCAATATATTGTGATTTGAACATTTTATTATTCCGAGGGCAAAAATGGTAAAAAAAAAAAAGAAATATGAAATGTTTTTCAAAAATTTGTGAACACAGTGAAAATTTTAGTATAATATTATTTTCAAGCCAGAAAGTGTTTTGTTAAATATTCCCCAAGAATTTTGGTAATACTTCACTCAGTACTTGGCGTAAATATTAATTAATATTTCTTTAACTGTTCCATCGTGTGAATATTGAATTATCAAAATTTTATCGCAGTATTTTAACAATCTCCAAATTTACTACATAAGAAATTCTCAATTATAAATATCAAACACTATAGTTGCTTATTAGTAATAAACAGACTGTAAAATAGGATCGATAACATGCACTATACGAGCAATTGGGCAAACACATTCAGGACACCCGGTACATAGAAACGAAATTTATTATATATCTAATGTATCGTGTCAGAAAAATGATGCCATTGAAATGTTACACTACTTCTAAAACGTTTCGGCATTTGATTTACGTTCCAATTTTTCTTTCTACCATTGTAAATTTACATTTATATCCCATTTTTCTTTCTACCATTGTAAATTTACATTTACATACCACGAAAGTTACGGAACCGTCACATTGTGTACTACTACTCGAAGATGCTCTTGTTCAAAACGACGATAAAATTCACGTTTCTCGCGAGGGGATGAGTGAAATATTGAAGCAGTGGAAATCGAGCACGCTTAACCACAAGGCTCCGACAGTTTCTTGATAATTATTTAAATTGTCTGATAAGTTAGCGGAACAGGATCGATCGCGTGGCCTGCATTCACCGGATTTAAATTCCTCGACTCTTTACTTATGGACACGGCTCAGAAATCACGTCCGCGGTGTATTTTTTTTTTTTTCACTGAAACTCAAATTTCCACGCAGTGTGCAAAAACGAAAAGGAAAAATTATTGAAAATAATACCAGATTTTGCTGAAATGTAACAATACACAGGGTGTCTAGACAAGTTTTTGTGAGACACTTTCTATAAATACTATTGAATAAAATAATTTTCTTTTCCTTTCTTTTGTAATCGAGGATATTATAAAATGTATACGTTTTATTGTTACATTCTGGACACCCGGTGCGTGAACGAACCGCATCTAAATTGCGCAGAAAGCGGCGCAGATACAACAACACGCTGCTCGAGGTTAGATTTACACGCGCGGATCATCTTTCGTCGTCAATAACGCAGAACGCTGATAACCAATAACTGGGAAAAAGAAATAGCTTATATTTCTAAGAAGTCTCTTATTTACACGGCGAACACACCCTGTATGCACATGAGCCGTAACGCGGCTTTATCACCAGTTGCTCTATGAAAGCATCGTACATCATTCGCTTTTCGGTTACTGGTGTTTACAACTACATATATAATGTGTAGCGAGCAAAATGTACCGGGTAGGCCAGTGTACTCGACGACCGTTTTCGTTATTCCAACATGTAATTAGCTCGAAAAAATCCGATAAAACTGAATGGAAACTTTTGCATTTACGATCTGTGTGTTGGTAATTTTACGCACGTCGCAATTTTTGTATTATCGTCGTTCCAAAGTCAACGCAAAAGAAACGATTAAATAACTACCATTTTTTATTTTTTATTTTCAATATTTGTGAATAACTGGTTTAAGACAGAGGAGAAATCCAACAGAGAAAAAGAAAAAAATTAAAAAGGACTTGTATCGAGATAATTCATTTTTGGAATTTCTAATTCGTATCAAAATTTCGATATTTTATTAGATAATTGTATTCTGCTTGTAAAAATTTCTATGGAAGATTTTACGCATATGTATAGAACAGGCATATGTATACCACACGAAACAAACTTGTCTTACTATTAGGCTTAATTAAATATTCAAATACAATTCAAATAAAGCTGTACTGCGTAGTAGCTTAAAAAATATTCATGGAAAAAGCGTTTTCGTTTAACTTCAACAATGGAAAATCTCGTTCTGGAGAGCTACTCGTAAATTCGGAGGAAAAAAAAATTTTAAAAAAAGAAGGAAAACGCACTGAAAACATTCTCATCAGAAGTAGTACTCCTTGGAGACCCGATGAAATTTCCTGTATCTTTACACCCGGCCAATTTTCTCGCTTCGTCCTGGCCCCATTTTTCCCTGACTTTCTTGCTAATTATTAAGTGTCCAATTATTACACATTTTCCAACAACGAGTGCTGTTTTCTCCGCACTGCTTCCCTCCCCTCCCCGCCCGCCGCTCTACCGTTTCCCTAACCCCTTCATTCCTGCGTATCGTTATATTTTCTTGCTCTTCTCCGCGTATAAAGAAGTGGTAACAGAATGAAAAGAGAAACAATAGGGGGTAGGGGGTGAAAACGAGCGAACACGGGCAGCAGCAAGCACGGGCGGCGTGGCGTGGAGGGGGCAGTGTCGGCGGCCATTTTAGGCCACGTGACACGGGCGTGGCGTGACGTCATCGGCGATCAATACGCCGCTGAACCTAAATAAGAGAGAAGTAAAAAAGGAAAAACGGGAAGGAGAGCGTTGAAATCCTTGGAATTGCACTATTTCTTTTTTTTTTCCTCACTCTGGTTTACACTGGCCACACATGTCCCGACGAAATTAGGTCCGTTTAAACTCTTAATCAAGCCTAGCAACGTTTCACGATCGGTGGACGTCGAATCAGTAATTGTTTTAGGTTAGATTCACGTTTGAGAAACGTCCAGGCTTTTGTACATATGTATAGGCTTTGTGTGGTTCAATTGAAATTAGCTTCGATGGAAATGCAAAATAGTGTTCTTTTTTTCTTTTCTTTTTTTTGTTGAAAGAATTGAATTTGGAGATTTAATTATTTCCATTTGAATTTATATGTAATTGTGGGATACTGAAAAATGACACAAACTGGCTCTGTGTAAAATACTACAGTAATTTATTTGAGTATTTCATTAGAAATAATGGAAAGTAATTTTACAACAAGAACAATGAAATTTTCATTGAACACATTCAGATTTATTCTGACTTCAGCTGTAGTCTAAATCTACTTTGTATCTGGTACAATATGAATTCGATTTTCAGGTTATACTTGGGTCGAAAATTTTCTAGGCCCTTGGTACACCAATATTGTTTATATTTCAACGTACTGTACGTTTAATTAAAATTTTAACTACTAATGTAGAACATTGTTCAAGCTTGAATCGGTAAAATTTAAACGTGAATATAATTTTGAAAATTTCATAATCCCAAATACTTTTGCAATTTTTATCAATGAAATATTTAATAAAAAATAATCTAACTTTCCTTGAAATCGTCTGAATTTGTTGCAAATTCCATTTCTGCCCAAATAACGATTAAACGCATTCCAAATCATTTATTTCAGAAAAATTCCAAAATTCTAAAGCAAAAATTTTCTAACAAGCTTTAAAGGTCGTTAAACTTCGATTATACCACTCATTGTCAATAAATGGATGATTAGCTGATAAATTTTGCCAAGGGAAAAAAAAGGGAAAAGCAACGAATACCAACTTGAAAAAAAAAAGTATTTAAAAACATTTTTTTCCTCCACAGAAGAGTAATACAGTAAATCGTGGCCCCTCTGTTCGATGCTTGTTGCTACGCAGTCTATAATCAGGACACAACAGGTTGCTAACAGAGACTCGTCATTAAACAATTTGCCACATGACATAACAGTGGCTCGTTCGATGGCGAGAAAGTAATTAATGATTTATATTATAACTTGCGTGCCCATTTCATTGATAACTAATACGTGTATGCGGGTGTGTGACTTAATCCGAAACATTTCAATGTTACAAAAAGCACGTTATTTATAATTTTCTATTTTATCCAGAAAAGGGAGAAATTACTTTACTTAGGCACACGTCCGTAAAGTATAACATTACTATCTCCAGGGATGTATCATGCTCTCTAGATGGATTAGGTGTAACTTAATCCCCGTCTATTCTCTTCATCACGGAATCATTGCTATTGTGTACACGTATTCCATGCCCGGTGCATTTGAATACTCAACTTATTCTCGTATTTTTTCATGCAGAATGTTACAATTTTTTATTGTTCCTGTTGTTAACAGGCACGTCAACTACTTTTTGGATTTATTTGTTCGTTCGAAGAGTACTCTTGAAAATCATTTGGTCAACTCTCTCTCTCTCTCTCTCTCCCCCTTGAAATATGAAAACAAAATGGCTTTTAAACAAATGTTTCACACTTCACCGGGAACGAGGGAAATATGCGTGTAGGTAAATAAACGGAGGTAAACTGCAGATCCCTGGCCAAATAGTAATTAATTTCTTGGAAGTTGGCAGACCTTGCCGCTGAATATGAATGGAGCCGCAAAAGGTTGAGTTTCTATTAGGAACTACTATTGGAACTACTCCAAATTAGGTGATAGGGAAGCCAAGGACTATGGTAGGCTGGGTTAACTTTATTTGTAAATATTATCTATAGAGTAATGCCATCGTGTCAATGCACCAGAGACATCTTGCTTTTCAGTTTCAATTTTAGAATTGAAATAAATTCATTTTTCAAGTACAAGAACTGTTTGAAGAGGAAACTTAATTTTCTCATTTTTCGTTTACTCATTTTACTTCAAACAATAAAACTGAATGTGTAATAATGAAATAAAATTTCCTTGTTCTTTGATAATTATGCTTAATTTCACTTTGTTGCTTTTGTGTATAAAAGAAGTGACGATTAATGGAAAAAATATTATTTTATAAATAATATATTGTAAGTATGTATAAAATAACATGATTCAATAGATTTTGATGATACACTTGATTATTGTATACTGTTACTTTTACTTAGTATTAATTTAAACATCAGTAAAATATTTTCATTTGATTTTCAAAATGCTTCGACGTTTTTCCACTTGAATAGTAATTTATTTACAGGCTAAATATTGTTATGTTTCAATCTTGTTTTACTATTTAATAACCTAAAAATATCTATGGAGGTCTGAATGTAAATTACGGATGAAATCATGTAACAAACATTATCTTAAGAAAGCAAGCAAAGAGCGACAGTTTGTTTAATTTTGGCATACAACAACAGAATGAAAATTTCATGTAAGTTTAAATTGAAATAATAAGATAAAGTATTTTAAAAGACATTTTCTTTGATGCTTGTTTAAACTTACCCTAGGGGAACTTTATGTTACTTTTCCTATAATGAAAAATTTCTTCAGTGCTTTAACGGGTAATTTGTTTAATCCTCACAGGCAAAGGAGAGGATAAGTGACAATAAAAGGAGAATATTGTCGACAAATTTACTCACTATTTCGCCGAGTCGTTGAGCTGATACTCGTTGCTCCTGCCAAAGCATTCCTGGACCCCGCTGTCGGCCCAGAGCCTCTTCATCGCGGCCAAAAGCTCCTCGCTGAATGGCTCCGTGTCCTCCATTCTTTGGATCACGTCAAACGCCATTTTCCCGTCCGTCTGCAAAACGATTGTTCATGCTAATTAAGTACTGAGAAAGAAAAGTATCGTTTGGCAATGATTATTTTCCAAGGAGAAGAACCTAACCTTCAATTTTCGTTCAATTAATATTTCGTTCCGTTTTAAAAAATCAAGGTGATCGTCAATATTTTCTCTATAGAAGAAAAAACAATTATTCTAACGTATGCTCACGTTGAAATTATGCAACTTTTGTTTCGTACACTTTTTTACACAACGAACAGTACTTTCTAGATGAATCACCCTATATACTTTTCGAAAAATATTTTGGGCCAAATTTTGAATTTTGCCTTTTCCATTCTACGTGACAAAGATAAACGTTAGAATATTAAGAATATTTGAATTGAATTGTACCGTATAATATTAGACACTCTGTATATGTATGTACATTTTTAAATTATTCCTATGTTAAGAAGCGTGAGGAATATCTCGTTTTAATTTTAGGCATTAAGTGAATTTACTTTCATCGTCAGGCGAAAATGTTATCTGAATTAGGTTAAAAAGCTGAAGTGGAGATCCACTCCACAATCTTTCTGATTGCACCCTTCCCAAATGCTCCGACAAGTGAACACTACTTAAACACTTAAGATACAGCAAGACGAGCAAGTAGAGGTTTTACAAGACGTACACTGCCGTTCATAAGTATTAGGACACCCGTTAAGTTCTTATTGAACGTATCATATGATTTAAAGTACATTTCTTTGGCCATGTTAATATCGTGTATCACTAAAAATATATGCATTCATTATACCACTATATTTCACACTGTGTAAGTTTCTAATGACTGTTTAGGTTTGCTGAACATTCAGTGTAGCGATGTAACATGCATTCTATATATCCTTTGTACAACACTTTTGAAGTTGTATAACTTTTACAATTTTTTTTCTTTTCTGCTACATTGTTTGTCAATTTTTTTGTTCGTTAATTTTAAACTGAAAAAGTTTTGTCCTCCAAACTGTGCAAAAAGTTCTAAAAAAAAAAAGAGAAACAAATTTTTACAAAATATAAGAAGAAAGTTATAAATGTAATTTAAAAATGAAATTTCTAACAAAAAGAGAATGTAAAATTACCTGTGAATTTGAGTGAAAGAAAAGTGAAAATTTTCAGCAAAGAAAAGAAGCAGAAGAGGGAAAAAAAATTAATGAAAATTCTCAAAATTGAAAATTAAAATTCTTATCTTTTAACTAATCAAGCTCTAATTCATCTCGCTTGAATACTATTAAGTCTAACAATCAAATTTCAACATGAAATGCATTGATCGTGAATTAATGATTGCAACAATACTCTGGCTGTCCCATAAATTATGAATGAAACTTTTCGTTGTTCGAACTACATGTTGCTAAAAGCAGTATTTCTCTGTTTTCATTGTAAATCAATCTCGCCGTAACTATGTAGTTTTAGTTTGTTGAATACTTCCACGAGTAGTTCGTGCAACAACGTTTATTATAACGAATAATCGCCAGTTCGAACATTTATTCTCGCCGAAAGAAATATAGTACGGTCATAAAATCAGACTGAGAATTGAAGCACACGTGCCTCGAGTGAAAATTTTTGGAAATTGAGAGCCAAAAATTTTTGTCAAAACTTCGTCGAGTATTTGTACAATTTAATATTATTTCGTATGATACATTATTATTCAAAGCCCACGATGCGATAATGGAAATTGTAGCAAATCCACATTATTACAACTTCCATGTGTTCCACACTCAAAGAAATATATGTCTACAAAATTTCATTTCAACATCTTTGAAACTGAAGAAAATACAGCATTTCAAAATGTAGCTTCGTATTTTAAGGTTATATTTATATACACGTGTTTTTTAATTTTTTTCGAATTTGATTATTAATTCTAAAAATGAGTAACGTAGAAAGTGATTTGAATAATATAGAGAGTGAAATATGTGTGAAACAAGGCGCACGCAAAAGAAATATGAATTGCAGTTTAAACAGAAACAAAAATCACCCATTATAATTCCCACAGAGAAATTCTAAACATTAAAAAAAAAAAACAGAGTGATCCCTTATACAAAAATAAGTCGAAAGTATAGAATAAAATTTTTTGATATAACTTTTCGTTTCTAAGCAAATCGATTTTGAAATTTCAGGGGAGCGCCCCCTACAAATCGCCCGCGTATAACTATCGTAATGGAGAAAGAGAAAAAAATTGTAGAAAGTATCTGTAACGATTTCTGAGGAAAAGTTACATAAAGTTGGCAAATTTAACATTCATAAGATGGACCTTCCCTACCCCCCTTAAAGCTACTCGAAATAATAAAAACAATATATACATGGCGTGTGTGTGTGAGAGAGAGAGAGACAGAGACCAGATTGAGAGGCACTGGTTCGAGGAGCCGGATCAATCGGCACTCGTGGCAGCCCCTCGTGCTCGTTGTTTTCGAGGCAGGGGCTCGTTATTGGCTCTAAGGTAAACGACGCAGCCGCGATGCTGCACGATCGGTAAATATGCCGAAGAGGATGCTTCAGGGGTCGCCTCGAGATGCGCATCGATCGTTCAAGTGGCCGGCCTATCGATAATTTTTGACTCGCCTGTAGACTTTAATTTATATCGTATATACTCGACGCTGTCGCCATCCTTCGTCAAAGCTCTCATATCGAAACTCCACTTGTTTGTGGATTCTTTGAAAGCTTCCGTTCAATTATGCATTCAATTTCTTCTTTTTTATTTTCTGGTTAATTTCTTGGTAAATTTTAGGTTAGGTTAGATCAGTGTAACACCTTAAAAATATAGTAGCTAAAAGTCTGAATACTAGTCAATTGAAAGTCTGTATATTAGTCAGTTGAAAGTTTAAATATTAATTAATCGGAAATATGAATATATATGGTATATTCTACATTTGACTGTTCACTTCGATCTTCGATACTTTTAAACATCTTCTATTCGTTTCCATTTGGTAAATTAGCCAATAAATGATTTCATTGAGTAGATATTGGAGATTTGTTACAATATGACAATTATAGATTGAAAGTACCACTGCGCACGTTTTTGCGCAGGTTGCAACTGCGCGAACCAATCAACGGCTACGTGTGCCTTATTCCTTCTGCTTTCGAACGGTCTATCGTTTGTTGCTATTGCGTTTTCCAATCTTGCATAGAGATTATGCAAATGGACTGCTGTTAATAGTCCCGGTCATTTGAATATTTTCCAGCGAGAAAAATGCCTCTTGGCGAAATCCGCATAGAATCGACAACTGTATATGGAAATTTCTAGCGAACAAGTTTTTGTATGGCGTGAAGATTTCAATAGTGTCGATTTGTTCAACAAAGAAAAATCAAGGAGACAGTGCACGGTAATAACCGAAGAAAGTGTGAATACAGATCGCAAAATGACACGTAGAGAAATGGAAAAACTGTTGGCTATCTCAAAATCGATTGCTCGTGACATTTTAATTGAACAATTTTGAAAGTACATAACGAGAAACTTGTTAAATGCACGAAGCAATAGATCCACTTACAGAACGTGTCGTTTATTAGAAAAATGGCTTAAGATTGTTGTTAAATATTTTTCTGGTATATTTTTCAGTTTTTGAAATAAACTCTATCTCTTACAGTACTTGGTACCTTATTTTCCGGACGATTCTTGTATTATCATTTTAAATGATATTTGTTGTTTAATTATTAATATCAATTTTCGATTCTCCACTCAACACAAAATCTTTGATTTTTTTCTTTTATGAACTTATAAAATGCAAAAAATATAATACTTTATACAGTTTGACAACTCGTGCTCGGTAGATAATTAATTCACTACCGTAAGGAGGATTTTTTTTAATATCCTAAATTCTGAAAGAGTTCGTAGTAGCTGACGGAGATTAATACTTTGACTTTTCATTGTTCACCCTGTTCTTGAAAGATTTCAATAGAGAATATAGCTGATAGAATAGCCTGGTACAGTGCTTAACTTCTTTCTTCCTAATATCATAAAATTTCTTTGACGGAATAAGAATGTGGAATCGTATAAGATACCTAAAATATAATCCTTCTACACGAACTGAAATTCATTTACGAAAACCCCTTCAAATTTGTGAATAACATAGACCTTTATATTTTTGAATCTTCCAAAAATTTGTGAACTCATTTTAAAAAACTATAAATATCCACAGTATTTGAAATTATACTCTTCTGAAAATTTTTACCAATGCAACTAATTTATCACTGCAATACATTGCAAAAAATGAAATCAACAATCGATCCAAATTTTATTTCCTTACAGTTGCAGTGTATTCTAATTAGAGTATACAGGGTGTTCAAAGAAATTAAAAAAAGAATGAAAAAGTAATTGCAAGGTATGAACTTTTCGAAGTATAATAAAAACCACAATTTTAAAAAGTATCAAATTTTTACATACTCGTTGAAACTTTTCATTTTTTTCTACCAAGTGTAAGAAAGCAAATTCAATTTGCTTAAATAATTGAAGCGAATCCTTAAGCAGACTGTTACCCTTAAGTAGACAGATAAATCAGCCTCTTTTTCATCCTTCTTCTTCAAAGAGCATTTATTTAAAAGCAACCACAAATGGCCCCACTTGTTTATAGCATGTGTTACTTAAAGAGAAGCTTCTCGCCGGAAGTGTCATTTCTACTTACCTCCCGTTCATTGGTCGAAAAGCTGATGTCCAAATTCGGCATCGCTTTGAGAATAGTGACTAGAGATTGTATCGTGTTGCTGTACACTACGGGCTTGTACTGCTTGAAGTCTTCAGGTGTAAATCCGCTTTCATGGATAATTCTGCAAGAACAAGCGTAACGCGTATTTGCCAGCTCGTTTCATCAAATTAGTCATCAATGACACTTTTTTTTTTTTTTTTTTTTTTTTGACATAAAAGATAGAGAATCCAGTGTCTTTTTCATATTAAAATTATAATACATCAGAATTGTATACTTAACGAGAGTTATGTATGAGAATAAGTTTTTGTTATTAGTATTAAAATTTTAATTTGTGTATTTTATGGTCTTTAGGATGTTAGCAATTTTGATTACGGAAAAATGTGAGAAATGAGTATGTCTATAAATTTCTTTCTGTTTAAGAATTCGAAAAATGTATAATTTTGTTCTTTTTCAAATATATTCATAGTTTATTTCTAATTTTTGCTAATTACCAATAAGTTAATGTTAAGATATGCATTTCGATGTTTGAACAATTTGTTATTTAATTGATATTTATTTTGTGCACGCTTCAAGCTTTGATTTGTTACCATTTCCTGTTGGATATCATAATTCATTCCACCGGCAGGAATTATAAATTGAATGAATAATTGAGGAAACTGGCAATTCCATATTGTTTAAATGCAAAATTTCTCTTGCAATTGCGTTTGTCCTTATTAATTGAATAATAAATTAAAATGGTAATTTACAAGCGCATCACGTCTTTGTTCAATCAACTGTTAATTGAATTTCCATTTTTAATCACATTTCGTCCAAAGGCTACTATAAACGATCAAAAACATTTGCACGTTGTTTGTGCATAAAACACGTTAAAAGAATTTACCAAATGTCCTTTGGACAAATTTTAAATCTGTAATACCATAAAAAAAAAAAAAAAATTGGGAGAAAAAGAAAATTGGTTTTATTTAAAATTTGCAAATTGTTTTTAACGCTGAATTTGCGTTCGAAAAATGTTTTTCGTAAGTGAACACGCGTGCCCTTTGTTCATAGGACATCATGAATGGGCCCCATTGACGAGAAAAGAATATTTCAAACACGTTTTACCAGTTAACTGGTCTTTCAACGGAGAAACTATCGATGTTTTGAGGTGAACAACCGATTTTCTATATACTTAACGAAGTTCACAGACAACATTGTATCTTTTCATCCTTCACAGGAATTACGTGAAATAATTTGCACAACTATGTATCATTTGCATTTTTGTATTCGTAGATTTTAAATACGAAACATTTTCCTCTTCGATATTTCGAGAATTTTATATTTAAAAAGTGTCGAATGACGTGAGAAATTTGCTAACAAATGATGTACTAATTTGAATATCCAGAGTTTTACTTACTTCATTTGTTTAACGATGGTACTTTTTCCAGACTCACCGGCACCTGAAGCAAAAATGCATTCGTTTAATGAAACAATTTTAATGATAAATGTAATGTACAATTTTTAAAAAATATTCACTATACTTTATTCGTGTTCTTTGTCAAAATTTGTCATTTCAAATATTTTATTCCTCCTAGCCATATTTCAGTTTCCAACTGTGAGTGTTCTTACATTCTTTGTTTTTTAACACTGTTTATCGTATATTTCACTAATTTCTGTATATTCGAGAAAACTACGATATATTAATACAGTGATAATCATAGCAAGTAATAATATTGTTAAAATTGATAAAATTGAAAATTAATACTACATTAAAACGAATAAAATTGAAAATTGGTACAACATTCAAAATTAACAAAATGAAAAATTCCTGTAATATTAAAATTAACGAAATTCACAAATATCAAAGTTAATCCAATATTCGTCCCTTTTCGCGATAATTAAAGGCAACAAACAATCTCCCGCAACGATTCCGGCCAACCCGAAATGAATATTTATGGTAATTTTTGCACGAAATCAGCATGGTCCATGCGGGACCAGGAACAAAACGAAGGAAAAAGCGGCGCTAGGGACGGAAGCAGGGGACCGGAAATGACGTGGCCCAGTGTGCCAGCGGAACTTGTTTTCCTGCTTATGGGTGGCGGGTCTCCCCCTCTTTTAAAAAGCTCTTTCATCCCGAACCCGGTACGCCAGCTACGTGCTACTTCTATCGATCGGCTGGAAACGACTACGATTCCATCAGGTCATTCCATAAGTAACATACTTCTCACATATGTATGTAACCTCAAAACGCTAAAAAGCGGGACCTATTGCGTCCGATAATCGATAATACAGAAGTAATTTGTTCAGGGAAAGAAAATTGACGACACAATATATCATATTAATAAATGTATTTTGTCCTTAATGATTCTACTTGTTTTATCGTCATTGTCAACACATTCTTGGAATCTTCTTTTCTTTTGCAAAAAAGAAAAGGAAATGTATATACGTACAAATTTTCCATACAAGTGTTAACATTCTTTGTAGACACCCTATATATCGCCTGTTATTTTGTACGATTGTGTTCGAGCTAAAGTAATTTGTAATTCTTCTTTTTTTCAATTTTAATTTTTCATTTTTAAAACATTGTGACGATTTTTTTGTAAAGTATTAAAAAATGGAGCTTATTACGCGTACTACTGTGTACAGTAAATTCTCTACAAGTGTCAGTCAGTTTGGATTCTACAAGTGTCAGTATAGATGGTCGTACGCCTAGGTCTGCGTCATTAGGCGTGACAGCGAACGTGTTAATAAGTAAATGTTGTTCAAATTATGTCGTGTTTGAAGAAAAATTTCGGGATAAAAAGACGTAAAATTAAAAAAGTTGGTATTTAAATCGCTTGGTTGCCTCGACTCACGTTTCATCCTTATCTTTTATTCGCTGTCCTTGTCTACGTTCGGCAAACTACAAAGGCGGGCGCGAGGCTCGAAAACGTAGTCCCTGACTCTACAAGTGTCAGGTTTAGGTTTCTTGCGGACTGACACTTGCGGAGAATTTACTGTATTTGTAGAAATATGTGGTTACGTTAAAGTTTCGAAATTCGTGTATTTATTATAAAATAAAAAATAGTAATTAAGGTCGTTTAGCATTGTCTGCGACCATTTTCCACCTTCCTTGGAATTTTTCGATTCTTCTTTCAAAACTTTTGTTTTTTTTTTTTAAACTGAGATGTTGCTTTTTCATTGGGATAAAAAAATTAATTCTGTCGAACACCGTCGAGGCATAATTATCTCAAAAATTAAATAGATCTGAATTACAGAGGTGAATCATGATTTGTAGTGTACTTTAAAGTTGTTAGGACATTAAACCTTATGTGTTAATAAAACCGTTTAAGTAAACGATCCTGTAATTACTTTGAGTAGTAAGTGTACATTATGACAAGTGTTGCTACGATAGTATAGAGTATAACAGAGTTTAAATGCTGAATCAACCTGATGAATTTGTGTCGTCAATCATGCGACGCCATAACCTCCGCTACGGCAAGTGCAATTTTTGGAAATATAAAGAGTGGGAAAAAAGTAATCGGTCGACTTTTTTTCGTAATTTCGAAATATTACGTTTGTTATTCGATAGTTATTCAATGGTTAAAGTAATGTTTACCAAAGTTGCAAATTTTCTATGTAAACTTACTATTAATTACAGAAATATTTCTTTCCTGTAAGTTTGTACGGAAAAATTTGGTGAAAATATAATATGTAATTCTTCTTAGTAACTTCGAAGTATAATTTTATTATTTTAAGAGAATGTCTCAGAAAATTGGAAATTTTGTTTTCACAATTCCCATTAATTGCACAAATATTTTCTTCTCTAATTTTACACCGAGGAGTTTACATTCAAACGACCATAATTTTAACAGAAGATCAGTAATTACGATAAATATCGATAACACTTCGATGCAAACGTCAAATAATTCCACTACAAGTGCTGAAGAAACTTTTTCAAATTCAAATAAAAGTTGAACAAGTTACTTATTAACATTCTTGCAATATAAAATTTACCAAAACGATATTTTTCTACGAATCGTTCCATATTACTGTTACATAAAAATCTACCTAATTCTTTATCATGAAACAATTCCTCCAGGAAGGAAGCTGATCGATTTCACGAGTCGAATTGAAGTGAAAACCACGAAAAAATTGAAGACTGGGACGTAAAAAAAGGCTATAAATTCTGAATGCCACTGGACTTTCATCCTAATGTGAAACTTTTTTTTCTTAATTAATAAAACTTTAAAGTATTCAAATAAAAATATTGCAAGATTATACAAATCAAATAAAAATATTGCAAATAAATCAAATGAGAATATTGTAAGATTATATAATTGAAATAAAAATATTGCGAGATTAGATAAAGTTAGCGTAGTGCATAGAAGAAATAAATTTTGATATATTTTGGTAATTAAAAAATTCTTTTCTTGAAATTTCCCTTTTACACGTCCAGTCTTCAATTATTCGATGATTTGTCGATAACTCTGTTGAGAACTACGCTTAATAAATTCAGAAACCGTTACTGTCACGATCGTTGCCATTGTTTACTCGATATCGGTTTTATTGCTATTCCGGTTAACATTATGGACATTCTCGTTACTGCTTTCACCATTATCGTTCTATTTGTTGTTACCTATTTGTGTTATCGCGGTTGATAGGAGTTTTACGATTTGAGGCAACGGCATGATTGACACGCGGTGTAATCCGAACGTCAATAAATTACAATCATCAGAAACAATGATTGCACTGTCGTTTCAGACACTTGAGAACAATGTAGGCAAGCGTGGAAAAAATTGGAAAATTATTTTCGCATTTCTCTGAAATTTTATCGGTACTTTTATTACATCAAATTGGAATGAAAATTTGAAAAGGGGAAATGGAAAATTGTTTCGACAATTTTTCGAATCTTGATATTTTTGTAATATCCATTTGGAATACAAATAAGGAAATTTTCTTTTTTCTAATATTTCAATTTCTATTAATATTTGAAATGAAAATAAGGGTATTTCAATTTTTCTAATATTCGGAATAAAAATAAGGAAATTTTCATTTTTCTAATATTTCCATTTCTATTAATATTTGAAATGAAAATAAGGGTATTTCAATTTTTCTAATATTCGGAATAAAAATAAGGAAATTTTCATTTTTCTAATATTTCCATTTCTATTAATATTTGAAATGAAAATAAGGGTATTTCAATTTTTCTAATATTCGGAATAAAAATAAGGAAATTTTCATTTTTCTAATATTTCCATTTCTATTAATATTTGAAATGAAAATAAGGGTATTTCAATTTTTCTAATATTCGGAATAAAAATAAGGAAATTTTTACTATGTATATATTTTTTAAATTTGAAAAATTACACTGTAATGTTTCTGATTGAAAAATTGTATTATTTGTACACAAAAATTAGAAGAAAATCAAAGGACTTATATCAATATAATTATAATAAAATCAACAAGTGTTACATTTTCAGCAGAATAAACTATAGCTGCAGTATGAACAGTAATAAATAAATAAAACATACAAGTAAAATATTTAAACAAGTAGTTAAAGCAGAGATCATTAACATGTACCAACAAATCTGTGTTAAAAACTTTCCTGCTTCGTTTCCTGCTCATAATTGAACTTATATAATTTTATATAGAAACAGGATAATGAACCTAAGCTTCCCAGAGATTATCTAACAGCGAGAATGAAGAGTACGACAGAATATTGTCTGAGTTTTTACCACAATCACTCGACTTTGTAACGAGATGCTCTAGCACAGAATAAATCAGACAAAGATTATTTATTACGAGAAATACTTCTGAAGTACAGAAAAATACAAAAGATTTAAATTATTAAAATTATTAGAA